>NC_139977.1:5982492-6434992 GCF_963993115.1 Abramis brama
AGGGTGCTAGAGCAGTCTGTTTGGTCGTTCCCTGCCTGTGCGCCGTTACAGGGCGACGAACCGACTACTCAACAGCAACAAAATCCAGAAACCAGTCTCGAGAGACTGGTACCTCTAGTAGAATCTTTGACAGCGTGGAAGCTACTGTCAAATGTTTCTCGTTGGGTCCTGCAGACCGTGGAAAAAGGGTATTAGATACAATTCTAGTAACGCCCACCGCGGTTTATGGGGGTCCTGCCCACAATGGTGGGCCCCGAGCAGGTTCTGGTTATGGAACAGGAAGTAAACACTCTGTTAGAGAAAGGGGCCATAGAATATGTACCTCCCTCCAACAGGGAAACCGGGTTTTACAGCCGGTACTTCATAGTTCCAAAGTAGGACGGGGGATTGCGTCCCATTTTAGGTCTTCGAGTTGTCATGCAGCTCAAGTTCAAAATGTTAACATTGAGACAATCGTGCCACAGATTAGTCCGAGGACTGGTTTGTCACGATAGACCTCAAGGACGCATATTTCCATCCGTCCGTGTCATTGGAAGTTCCTGAGGTTTGCTTTCGGGGGCAAAGCATACCAATATCGAGTTCTTCCATTCGGCCTGGCTTTATCACCCCGCACTTTCACCAAATGCGTGGATGCAGCTCTGGCGCCTCTGCGCCTCCGGGGTATTCGCATCACGAACTACATCGACAATTGGTTGATTTTAGCTCAGTCGCATTAGATGGCGGTTCAACATCGAGATGTTGTTCTCGCCCATATGAAAGAGTTGGGGTTACGGCTGAACGCCAAGAAGAGTGTGCTTCTCTATTTTAGAGGACCACTTTTTTAGGCGTGGTTTGGGATTCAGTGTCGATGCAGGCGCGCCTGTCATCGCCACGCTTCGATCCTGGCAGCTGTGAGAAGTGTAAAGCTAGGCCAGCTACTCACTGTCAAACAGTTCCAGAGACTGTTGGGTCTCATGGCAGCAGCTTCCAACGGGATACCTTTTGGACTGCTGCACATGAGGCCCCTGCAGTGGTGGCTCAGGACCAGAGGGTTTTTCCCCGAGGGGCAACCCATTTCGCACAATCAAGGTCACGCGGTGATGCCTACGTGCCTTGGTTATGTGGAAGAAACCTTGGTTCCTGTCCCAGGGCCCAGTGCTGGGAGCTCCTTGTCGTCGCAAACTGCTAACGACGGATGCCTCCCTCACGGGTTGGGGAGCGATCCTGAGGGTCGCTCATCTCAAGGTCTGTGGGAAGACCATCATCGTTCCTGGCATTCTATAGCCTAGAGATGTTAGCTGTCTTCCGGGCTCTGAGGAGCTTTATCACAGGTCTCAGGGGACACCATGTGTAGTACATACGGACAACACGTCGGTAGTCGCCTATATCAAGGGGGTTTGCGCTGGCACGCCATATCCTCTTGTGGTCCCAGGGGAAGTTGCTGTCACTCAAGGCAGCCTACATCCCCGGGGTCCAGAATATAGGAGCAGACACTCTGTCGAGACAGGGGCCGAGGCCCGGGGAATGGTGGCTCCACCCCCGAGGTGGTGGAGCTGATATGGAAATTATAAGTGGATCTGTTTGCGTCTCGAGAGACGTCTCACTGTCCACTTTGGTTCTCCCTCACGCATCCAGCTCCTCTGGGACTGGATGCTATGGTACAGACGTGGCCGAGGCTACGTCTGTACGCCTTTCCCCCAGTTGCTCTGCTCCCGGGAGTTCTGGAAAGAGTTCGCAGGGACCGGGTTTGCCTGCTTCTTATAGCCCCGCGCTGGCCGGGCAGAGTATGGTTTCCTGATCTTGTGTCCCTCCTCGACGGGCCTCCTCTGGAGCTACCCGTCAGGAGGGACCTTCTGTCCCAAGCAGGGGGCTCGATTTTTCACCCCCGACCAGAACTGTGGAACCTGTGGGCTTGGCCTCTGAGGGGGCCCAGTTCATAGAGTCAGGTCTCTCAACTGAGATTGTTGAGACCATTCTACAGTCCAGAGCTCCCTCCACGAGGAAACTTTATGCCCTGAACTGGAGAGTATTCACCTCTTTGTGTAGTGACCGTCGGTTGGATCCAGTCAACTGCCCAATTGGTACAGTTCTGGAGTTCCTGCAGGACCGGTTCACTGCAGGTCTGACCCCGTCCACTTTAAAGGTTTATGTGGCGGCCGAAGGTGCTTACCACAGTCCTTTGGGTGGAATGTCTGTGGGGAAAGACCCCTTTGGTATCTCGTTTCCCTCGTGGCACTTGGAGGTCCTCCTCCCTTTCGAAATCGGACCAGGAGGCGAATAATTTGCTTTGCCCTGTTCGGGCGTTAGACGCGTATGTCCACAGAGCTGCCCTGTGGCGTAAAAGTGACATTTGGTCCCCTAACAAGGGAGGTCCAGTGTCTAAGCAAAGGATGAGCAAGTGGGTGGTTGAGACTATCTCACTTGCTTATGAGGCGGCTGGACAGCCTTCTCCTTTGGCTGTCCGGTCGCACTCTACGAGGAGTATGGCGGCCTCTAAGGCCCTTATATCAGGAGTTTCGTTACAGGACGTTTGTGATGCGGCAGGCTGGTCCTCACCGCACACTTTCGTCAGGTTCTACTCTCTGGATCTAGACTCTGCTCCAGGGTCTCATGTTTTGTCTTCCTAGTGCTGCTCACCAGATTTCACACAGGACAGACATTTGTAGCTATGGAGGCGTTGGTATAGACGTTCCCATAGCGTCAAACTCGACGCAACGCGAGTTCCCTTGAAAGGGAACGCCTCGGTTACGACTGTAACCTCGGTTCCCTGAAGAGGGAACGAGCGTTGCGTCACCTTGCCATATCTCCTTCATGCCTGTCAACACGACTTCAGACTTTACGAAGCTTTCGTTTTCTGTTTCGGGCCGGCTTTTATAGCTTCCTGGTACGTGACGTCACCCGCCTCTGACGTTCCGCCACACCATTGGACTGATTTTACATGTGCTTCAAGACGTCATCACGCAAAGCGTTCCCATAGCGTCAAACTCGACGCAACGCTCGTTCCCTCTTCAGGGAACCGAGGTTACAGTCGTAACCGAGGCGTTCTCCAGAGGCCACAGACAGTGTGATTTTGTATAACAATCATGTCAGTTTTAAGACGCATTTTTTATCACTTTTTTAATTAATGTTTTACACTACAGCTGTGCAGTTTTGGGGGATATATGGCATTTTTTAAATTTATTTGCAAAAATTAGTAATGATATTTATTTACAGGTTTATTAAAAATAGCAAAGTTCACATTAAATCTGTATTGTAAAACGCGCTATAAAAGATAATGGGGACTTGACTTGAATGCTAGATGTAATACACTACAGGCCAAAAATTTGGACACATTACTATTTTTAATGTTTTTGAAAGAAGTTCTTCTATCATTTATTTCTGTGATTCTGTGAATTTTCAGGATCATTACTCCAGTCTTCAGTGTCACATGTGACATCCATTCTATCACATGATCCTTTAGAAATCATTCTAATATTCTGATTTATTATGAGTGTTGGAAACAGTTCTGCTGCCTAATATATTTGATGAATAAAAGGTTAAAAAGAACTGCATTTATTCAAAATAAAAAAAAAAATATTTTCTAATAATATAAATCTTCTTTACTATCACTGTTTATCAATTTAACACATCCTTGCTGAATAAAAGTATTGATTTATTTCAAAAAAAGAAAGAAAAAAAATTACTGACCCCAAATTACTGACCAGTAGTGTATATTGTTGTTACAAAAGATTTCTATTTTTAAAACATTTGCTTCTTTTTTTATTTTTATTTTTTTACTTTTTATTCATCAAATTATCCTAAAAAGTATCACAGGTTATGAAAAAATATTAAGCAGCAGAACTGTTCCCAACTTTGATAATGAATCATCATATTAGAATGATTTCTAAAGGATAATGTGATAGTAATGGTCCTGAAAGTTCAGCTTTGCATCACAGAAATGATAATTTAAAGTATAATGAATTGAAAACCAATTATTTTAAATTGTAATAATATATCACAATATTACATTTTTTTCTGTATTTTTGATCAAATAAATGCAGGCTTGATGAGCAGAAGAAACTTCTTTGAAAAACATTAAAAATAGTAATGTTTCCAAACTTTTGGCCTGTAGTGTGTGTGTGTGTGTATATATATATATATATATATACTGTATATCATGAACACAATGACGGGGTGAAATGGGCTGTGATGCATGGGGCGCCAGGTAAAATCTTGCCTAGGGCAGCAAATTGGTCAGGGCCGGCCCTGGTACAGAGTGCTGTATAGAGATGAAACAGGTATAGTTTAGTAGTTTAATTACGGTTATTATAACGTATTTGTCATCTGCTTGTATGTATCCATTATTTATTAATAGCCTACAAGTCTGCTGTCTGAATGATGATCAAACATATACTGATGAGTTTAATAAAGTTTATTGTACATCACACAAAACATGAAGCGTCAGTTTTACTTCAGAAAATCACCGTAAGAGCTGAGTAAACACAGTAAGTTATAAGAAGTGCGCAAGTACATAAACGAATTTCGGTAGAGTTGAGGGAGCATTCCTGTGGGCGGAGGTTAGTCAAAAAACGGTTCTAGTGACGTCATTAAAGAAGGAAGTACTGTAGAGGGATGTAGTCCAAATGGGCCGTTTGATGTAGGCGACTTCTGTTAAATAAAATATCTCGCTTGGCATTGAACTTTGAGCTTTATAATTTTACAGATATTATTTATGCTCTAACAGCAACATTACACACTAACTAAAGTTTGAAACATGGGATCACGAAGAACGGGACCTTTAAGACGATTTCATTCAAGGGCAAATATACAGAAACAGCATTTTGTAAATTGGAAACATATCTTTGCCTCTTTTTTTATCACTTGCAAAAATTGTCTACTGCTGGCCTTGTGCTTCCTAAGGTTTGGCTTATATAAATAACAAGCCTGGCACTGAATCATTATTCACCATGTTTTACCGTTCTGTTTATCAGCATGTTCGAAGGACCTTGGGCACTTTTAGCTTTCTCTGCCATGTTTTTTTATTACTAATTCTTTGTTTGTAACCCTGTTGCAAGGACATTCTAGATAAAACCATGGGTCCTCCAGCAATGCTGTGTCTTTGTGAGACGGGCATCTCTGTTATCAGCGGATGTACCACATCTTTGATTGTCTCTGTTCATTCGGGTATGCAAGTTGGGCTTTTTATACAATTGTGTTAAAAATATTACATAGTCTGAATAGTGCACACAAACAAAGTTTGCAAGCGGATGAATCTCACACAGCCTGTCCAAGGTTTTTTAAATATTGTTTACTGTGTGTCTTCTTAAGGTTTACACTTATATAAATAAAAAGCCTGAATGTAATTCATGATTCATGAAATCACGCCACGTGAAATCATGCAAGATGTGGACCACTCTCTCATCTGTCGCCCTCCTCAATCTATCAGATGCTATACTCCTTAGGAATATCTGTAACGTTAAGCTCGACAGATACAAATCTGCCACCCTTCCCAGTTCATTGACTTGGGGTTAAAGTAGGGTTGGGCTCCCTGGCAGTTATTCTTGTGAGTATAGAGTTGGACAGGGGAAGCTGAAAATGGTCTATGTCCAGTCTCTCAACTGTCACCCTCCCCAATTTTTCAGTTTTTCGCTCATTGAGGAATTAAGATGGCGGCGCGCATGGATGCAGTGACTCTAAGCTCTTGGTCTCGGTGTATTGTTTTCGCAATGGCATAGATGTTTTTGTGTGTACGAGTGAGTGTGAGTGAGATACAACACACCTACACCCTAGCTATGCTGAGAAAGGAGGGATTCTCATGTCGGGTGGATATTACGACGGAGTACCAGCGGCTCCACAACATTCCGCTTGGTATAGCGAGATCGCCGGGCTCACCCTGGATTATTGTCGGGCCTAAGAGACGCCAGAGGCCTACTAGCACGGCTAAGGAAACAGCCCTACAAACCCCCGCTACCAAGCATCTTCCTTAGGGTGACCACCCGTCCCGCTTTGCATTGTACCGCACAGCATTTTCACCCCTTGTCCCACACGTCGCATATTTAGAAAATGTCCTGCATTTTCATCAGTCTGTTGGTTTTTAATTATCATATTAAGAAAACGTGCATGCATTATTTCGCCTTTTTAAGAAAGCATTTTATTTATTATTTTTGCGCCGTAATTTTTCACCTATTTAACAGCGCTTAGTCAGAAGTACAAATACAACAGCCATTTTTTAAATCCTATCCAATGGTTGAAAAGAAAGGAGTAAACACGGTCACTAGTAGGTTGTGACGGCTGTCAATCAAAATGTGGAGCGGTGATTCGTTCCATGTGTTCCCTGTCAGAAAACAAATGGATAATTCGGTGCATTCAAATTTTTATTTAACAGAATTTATCAACTTGTTGCCTGCTCTGGTTGTTTTAATTCACATCCTTTCTAAAAATATGAATGTTTTTGGTTCAATATATTCTTAATATACAAGACTGTGAATTAACTAATTTCATGTTGTTTTATATTTTATTTGTTCATTATTTATTTTGTTGGATTTTAGTTGGACTTGGTCAGAACTGTTTCAAAAATAGTTATCTGCATGATGCCACTGCCTTTGGGCTCAGTAATGTTGAATTTAAATGGCATGTAAAATAAAGACATGTGATGTTACATTGTGATGTGATGGTGTTTTCTGGAAGGGACTAAAGAACAAAGTATTTTTATCAGCTGAAAGGCAGAATACAAATATTTTTATTAAGTTAAATAGATATTATATAACAGTTTCAGGTTATGTTTTAGTGTTGGCAACATGTCCCACATTGTCCAACACAAACTTAGTAATCATCCCACATTTGGTTTGTATGATGGTGGTCACCCTAATCTTCCTAACAAATGCCAGGTCCATTGTCCACAAAACTGATGAACTGGAGTTACTGATAGCAAACAACCAAAACATCCGCGACTGCATTGTGATGATTATAAAGGAAACCTGGCTACATCCGCTCATCCCGGACTCGGCCATTTAGCTAACCGGCCGCTCCATGCACTGCTTTGACAGGAATAAAAGTTCTAGTAAGTGCAGAGGAGGGGGTCTCTGTATTCATGTTAATTTGGACTGGTGTACAAGCAGTAGGGTCATACACACACAGTGCTCCCTGGATTTAGAAGTAATAACTGTGCAGTGTAGACCCTTTTACATGCCCAGAGAGCTCACAATGGTGATCATCGCTGCTGTGTATATTTCACCAGATGCTAATGTTAGCACAGGGCTCTCTCAGCTGTACACCATCTTAAACAAACAAATGCAGGCCCATCCAGAGGGAGCTTTTATTGTGGCTGGGGACTTCAACCAAGCTTGCCTTAAGACTGTGCTCCCTAACTTTGTACAGCATGTACAGTGCTCAACCAGAGGGAAGAACACATTAGACCATGTTTATTCCAAATTGAAGCAAGCCTACAGGGCAGTACCCCTCCCACACCTGGGCATGTCGAACCATCTCTCACTGCTCCTGGTCCCAGCATATACCCCCCTCAGGAAGAAATCCAAACCTGCCACAAAGAACATTCAAATCTGGCCTGAAGGAGCACTCTCTCAGCTTCAAGATTGCTTTGAGCGCACTGAGTGGAGCATATTTGATCATCTCGATCTACAGGAGCACACAGAGACTGTTCTGTTTTACATAAAGAACTGCACTGACAGTGTTACAGTGGAGAAGCGCACCCGGATATATCCCAACCAAAAACCATGGATGACCTCGGACGTCCGGTCACTCCTGAGAACCTGGAACTATGCATTCAGGTCAGGTGACAAAGAACAGTACAGCGTGGCGAGGGCAAAGCTGCTAAGGCGGCTCATAAGAAGAAAGTGGAAGACCACCTCGCCAACAACAACACACGGCAGGGGCTACAGAGTATCACTAACTACAAAGGCCCCACACCCATCACTACCACCGCTGACACATCGCTGGCTAAGGAATTGAACATTTTCTTTTCCCGCTTCGAGATAGAGGCTCCACACACAGCAGCATGGCCACCACAGACCTCCAGTCACAGCACACTCACACTCCAGGAACACCAGAAAAGCAGCCGGTCAGTAAGGTGTACTCGGAAAAGTACTTTGTGCCTGTGCTGACCAGCTCGTGGGAGTTTTGACTAGGTTGTTCAACCTCTCACTTCCCTCAGTGCCTGAAGTCAGCTACCATTATTCCTGCCCCAAAGTGCCCCAACGACTACAGACCAATTGCCTTAACATCAGTAGTTATGAAATACTTTGAGAGGCTCATCTTGCACCACATCAAGGCCTGGCTCCCCTCAAACCTGGACCCACATCAGTTAGCCTATAGAGCTAACAGATCCACAGACGACGCCATCGCTACAGCTCTTCATACAGCACTTAGCCACCTGGAGCAGCCAGCGAGTTACGTCAGGATGCTGTTCATAGACTACAGCTCGGCATTTAACCCCCTGAGGTCAGCTATCGCGCCGGCACGATAGGCTCGTTTTTTTCCTTAAAAAAATAAATAAAATAAAATAATTTTTATCTTATATGCTTGTGTTATACATCAATCGATCCTGTTAAGTGTGTATTATTTTTATGTATACTCACAATAAAAACAAAGTGTTGTGCTTTTCGCCAAATAAAGAAAAATAAACATGATGCGAGTTCTGCCTCCTCTCTGTCAGTGAAGTCCATTCTGAAACGCGTCCGAAAATGAACCATAACTCAGCGAATACTCAGTCAAACAGGCATACAGACACACAGGCATGAAGCTTGAATTCTCTTCTTTTAAATGAAGTAATTTTTATAAAAAACAAATATTCTCTGTTTATGTAATCTTTATGAAAAGAGCGAGATGTCAGTCGTTCTCATCTCAGCTAATTATTTTTAATGTGACCCCGCCCACGGAGAGCGCACGCTATTCAAACGCAAATGACTGAGGCGATCCGTGCAAACTGTGAACGCCCCCATATCAGCTCGAGAAAACACATCAAGTTTATTCAGATCATTGTACTTGTTTACACCGTCTCGCAGCGCTGTGAGGAATAATAATAATAATGGAAAATGTACCTCAGAAGTGCGGGTATTTCGAGGAGCAACGGATGGAATACTGTAGTAAGTTTTTTTTCATTCTCAAGTGAATCGCGTTTCTGTGTGTGAATGAATGATCTGCTTTTAGCAAACTGTATTGCTATACTGAGATGAGTAAAAATCGACTGAAATATGTTGAAATAAAATGTATTTGTATAAGCAACGTATTAAACTGCAAATTAACATTTATATTCCTTATAATAAAAATGAAAGACCTATGTTAGAGACATATGAAAGACAACATTTCGTTGACTAGTTTTGGATAGATTACACATTTTTACTGTAAAATATCTGCCACCTCAAATAAGCTTTTGTTTGCCATTTTTTGCTAATATGTTAAATATAGTATGTTTTGTCAATGTAGGCTATGTTCAAAGTAATGAATCCTTAACTTTGAAATATGTATGATAAAATGTATACTTTAGTTTTTACAAAGAAAGATTACACTTGAATTGTTGTTGTAATTGTAAACTTTTAAATAAAAAAATATATATTTACAAGGTAGATGTAAACAAATTTTAAAAGGTAAATATAAGCCTTTTCTTTAAATCATTTTTATTGTGTTTTATTATTGACAAATTTGGGGAGAGGATACATATTACAAAACTGAAAATACAGTATGAGAATTAACTGCACAATTACTATGGTGTCTAGTAATTGTGCAGTTAATTCTTATACTGTATGTTCCTGATATCTTGGTGGACAAGCTGACCAACATTGCTCTCCCCCCCTCCACCTGTGCCTGGATCAAGAACTTCCTGACTGACCGCCCTCAAATGGTTAAGGTAGGCACCACCTGCTCCTCCACCCTGACCCTCAGCACAGGATCCCCCCAGGGCTGTGTGCTGAGCCCTCTCCTGCATTCCCTGTACACGCATGACTGTAATCCACCCCTCCAATACCATCATTAAATTTGCGGATGACACTACCGTCATCGGCCTCATCAGCGGAGGGGATGAGACTGCATACAGGGACGAGGTTAACAGGTTGGGAGGTTGGTGCTCCGAACACAACCTGCTGCTTAACACCAGCAAAACTAAGGAGATGGTCATAGACTTCAGGATACACAAGGGGGAACCAGCCCCACTGAGTATCAACGGGGACTTTGTTCAGCGGGTGTCCTCCTATAAATACCTTGGGACATATAGCCGATGACCTCTCCTGGAATGCCAACACATCTGTGGTGGTAAAAAAGGCTCGACAGCGACTCCACTTCCTAAGGATACTTAGAAGGAACCATCTGGAAGAGAAACTGTTAGTGGCCTTTTACCGCAGCACCATTGAGAGTGTCCTGACATACGGCATTATGGCCTGGTATGCCAACTGTAAAATGGCGAACAGAAAGAACCCGCAGAGGTTCATAAAGACAGCACAACGCATCACTGGCTGTCCCCTACCCTCGCTAGAAGACATCGCCAGCACGCGGTGTCTCAGGAGAGCTTGGGCAATCACTGCCGACCTCTCACACCAAGAACAGCACCTGTTCAACCTCCTGCCCTCTGGTGCCTTAAGAGCAGGACCAATAGACTCAAAAACAGTTTATATATTGCTTGCTTCTCTCTCTCTTATTTGTTTATTTGTTTTATGTTTATGTATTTATTATATTTATTATGCACTGGCCGCCGATGCACTGCAATTTCATTTTATACCTGATGTGCAATGACAATAAAGATTCTCATCTCTTATCTTATCTCTTATCATCGTTTAGAGCTGAACAGGTGAGAGTTGAGATGGACTAAGCCGCAAGAAACAGCCCACTCTCTAATCTGTCTCCCTCCTTAACCTATCAGATTAGGGATTAAAGCAGGGCTATGCTCCTTAAGAACATTTGTAAGGTTGAGCTTGACAAATGAAAACCTGTCCCAGTTCATTGTCTGGTGGTTAAAGTAGGGTTGGGCTCTGTGGCAGGTATCCTTGAGTATAGAGTTCGACAGGTGAAGTTGAATGTGGCATATGTCCATTTTTCAAATTAGGGTTTAAAGCAGGGTTATATCAATTACTAAGTAGTTGCTAGGGTATTCTGGGGGGTTACTAGGACGTCGCTATGCAGTTACTAGGG
Organism: Abramis brama; assembly: GCF_963993115.1. Lineage (NCBI taxonomy): Eukaryota > Metazoa > Chordata > Actinopteri > Cypriniformes > Leuciscidae > Abramis > Abramis brama. The sequence continues at coordinate 5,993,587 of NC_139977.1, forward strand.
TGTTATTATGTGGTTACTAGGTGGTTACCAGGGTGTTCTTCTCTCCTCAAAAAACTTTCTATTAGAATATTCTCTATGAATGTGATTCAACACACTTAAGTTACATTCTGTAAAGTATGTTCAATGTTTTTTGTTGTTGTTGTTGTTGTTGTTGTTTTTTTATGTTACAATGCCAATTTTTAAAACAGTGCAAACATACAGGGCCTGTTTACACCTGGTCACTTCATGAGTTTTCTCTGATCAGATAGCTATCCGAATGTGAAAAGACCAGGTGTAAATGCCCTCTGAAACGTATTCGAGACTGATTTAAATTTGATTACTCAAACCACATCAGGAGTTGGTCTGGGCCACATTCCAGACTAAACTCCCATAGCCATATCTCCCTGTAGCCCAAGACTGGTTGCCCACTGAAGCTAAGCAGGGCTGAGCCTGGTTAGTACCTGGATGGGAGACCTCCTGAGAAAACCAGGTTGCTGCTGGAAGAGGTGTTAGTGAGGCCAGCAGGGGGTGCTCACCCTGTGGTCTGTGTGGGTCCTAACGCCCCAGTGTAGTGACGGGGACACTATACTGTCAAAGAGCACCGTCCTTCGGATGAGACGTTAAACCGAGGTCCTGACTCTCTGTGGTCATTAAAAATCCCATGGCATTTCTCGTAAAGAAACCATTGACCCTTACCAATCATGGCCTCCTAATAATCCCCTTACATTGAATTGGCTCTATCACTCTCTCTCCTCTCTCCACCTATATCCGGTGTGTGGTGAGCGCACTGGCGCCGTTGTACTGTGGCTGCCGTCGCATCATCCAAGTGGATGCTGCACACTGGTGGTGGTTGAGGAGAGATCCCCTGACATGATTGTAAAGCGCTTTGGGTGTACAGTAGTACATATGAAAGCGCTATATAAATGCCCGATTCCGATTCTATTCTAAACTGGACAAGTCTAAATGCATCTGGTTATTGAAACCAATAACTTTTTAAATTTTACTATATGACTATATGGCTATATAACATGTTATTGCCAGATATGACAGCGCTACTGCAACAAGCATTGCCGCAGATGAGTAGCTGAGTATCCGTTCAGTAGCCTACTCTTCCTCCCTCCACTCCTCTTGGTATGTGTCACACTTGGTTGCAGTAATGATGAAATGAGATCTAATCGCAGGCAGTAAAGATTTATTAAACTTGAACACTAACAAACAAAATACTCAAGGCAAAAACGAGAACAGAATAATCAGAGATTTGTGATGTGGATGGGAAAATAACTAAACGAAACAGAGCTTAAATACACAAACAAACTAATCAATGGAATTATTAATAGGTGCACATGATAATCAAATCAACAAGAAACCATAGAAACTAACTGAAACACAGGAAACTGAACTTAAGCACGTGTCAAACCCTCCCAAAATAGAAACAAACATGGCTTACCCATAACAGCATGTGTTAGCAGGCCTCACAAATTTCAGCTATTATTTTGACTCATGTTCACATCTTTGCCATGTTTTATGGTGTCTTTGGCGAGACACCTCAGCAAAAAGGCTTAATTTTTTTTTAAGTCTAGTGCAAGTATATATAACCGCCCCTAAAAGCTCAAAGACACTATCCCCTATTGATTAGCTGTCAACAAAAGTTAGTCACTACACTTCACCCCGTTCTGCAATACTGCTGATGTGGAGAGAGAGGGGGGAGGGGGAGATGGAAATTTCTTTGACCATTGTGCCTTTTCTCTCAGCCTGCAGTTTTTGCTCTTCTAACTGAGGCCTTTGCCAAGTAGGTGTTGAGAGCTGAACAAGTCATTGTAATGACATGCAGATTCATGTAATGGTATTATATACAAGCAAGTACGTTTTATGACTTTTTAAAAACACTACAGAACATATCTTTTTTGGGTCACTTGATCTTCAGCACTCAGTAGTGCTAGTTCAGTAGTAGGAACCTGAAAATAGTAATTTCTTTCTCTGATTGTTTCAAGTGTTCAGTGCAGTGCTTTAATTCCACTAAAATGCTTTTACTAAATGATATTTGAGGAGACAAATAGTGTTCCATTACAATGAGAAAATATAACAGATCCTGTACAGAAGATGGATATGCTTTAGGGGTTCATAAAGGATATATTCTTGCAGCTCTAGAGAGCGCAGATGGAGCACAGTAGAATGAAACACAACCTACCTTTTTTCTAGGTTAAAATGCTTTCTAGTTTCCCAGCTTAAAATTCAAAGGCACCATGCCATTTGTAGTTTGATTCCCAGAGTAAGCACCGTAGCTCTGAAGTTCTATCAAAACATTGCATTGTCTGAGCATCCCTAAGGAAGCAAATTTCTGCCTCAGTGTACTTACAACTTGTATGTTGCTCTATTTATGTATTATATATTATATATATATAAACGGTTTATTTTGATTTAATTTTCATGCTGTTCCCTGTACAGCTTTTCCTGAGTTCTGTTAGCTAGAGTTAGTTTCTATGGGGTACAATAGACTGTGCATTTTTTTGAACCTCACATCATCTAATAAAGCACCTCAGTAAATAATGAACCTGACTCCCATGGCTTGTTTGCAGCCAATGTGTTAAGAATTGGATCATTTATATTCATTATAAAGTAATTTGCATGCACATGCTGTGTAAACAAACAGTCAGGTAGGGTGTAACCCAATGTAGGTGCTAGTATTATCTGTTATCAATCTACCTGATATGTTATTTTGGTTTATATTCATTGATTCTTTTTACTGAGGAATTAAATATGATAAAGGAAAAACTATGTGAGAAATTATGAAAAATATGTAGTGGTAGCCATATGAGGTGACATTATGATGGGAGCTACATAAGCCAGACTATTTATAAACGCTGTGGCTGGGATGGTGTTATAGCCCTTCCAGCGGAGTATGTTGCTCGTAACCTCATCCTAGCTGGAGCGCTCAGGTGATTGTCAGTGTAATGGATTAAACATGGAGTTATGGTTCACTTACTGACATTTGCAATACCACAGTCCCACAGATCTTAGTTGTCGTAAAGAAAAGATAGATCAGCTGATGCATGTTTGCTTGTCTGTGAATGTGATTCTATATCTTTCTCTCTGCTCTTCCACATCCACTACTACAGCATGTGACCAGCTACTGATATTTTGAATTCTTCAGAAGCAATGTATTGTTGGACTTCATTGTGATGAAAATCTCCTGGTCTTGTCGACATGATCCAGAGTCCAGAGAAAAACTGTTTGCTCAAATGCGCTCTTTTCAAATAACACAGGAAACAGATCAGGGAACCGTGCAAAACCAACCAAGAATAAAATACAAACTACCAAACTCAACGCAAACTAAAGCTCAGACCAAATGTGACACATTGCTAATTGAGAGTAATATTACAGTGTGTCAAGTTATTTTCAATATTTTTTTAGCTACTACTGCTAATGCTAATAAATGTATTTAATTACATCAAACAGGATTTAATAAAATCCATTGAGTTGCTGTTTTCCCAAAAATTTTGGATCTGGATGTAAACAGTTAAAATAAAATGAATAAGAAGTCAAGGTGCCACATCAGGCACAAAACACAAAAAAATCAGTCCATGGTGTGTGGGGTGCTTACATCCATCTCTCCACCAATCACTAGAATTAGAATTGGCACAGCTCCGTCCACTGTCCTCCGTCCATTTTTAGTGAGATCAGTCAGCGGGCTGGTGAGCTCTTAATAATTAGGAATAAATCTCCTATAATATCCTCCAGCCCCAGGAACTGTCTCTAGATGTTCCTGATGCCGCTGCCAGTCATTACTGTAGACAATCATATCGTCGAGGTAGGCAGTGGCATTTGCGGAATGGGGCCGGAGGATTTTGTCCATGAGATGCTGAAAGGTAGCAGGAGCCCCAAATGGAAAAGTAATAAATTGGTGTATCTGAACGGCGTAGTGAAAGATGTTTTTTCTTTGGATACTGGCAAAAAGGGATTCTACCAATACACTTTCATTAAGTCCAGTGTCAAACAAATGCGAGCCGAACCTCACCTAACCGATCAAGCAGCTCGTCAACTCTGGGCAGTGGATAAGCATTGAATTTCGACACAGCATTTATCCTTCTATAATTGACACAGAAACGGACAGAGCCCTCCGTTTTGGTACCAAACCTATTAGGCTCACCCAGTCACTATGGGATTCTTCTATTATGCCCAACTTTATCATGGCCTTTCATTTGTCATGTACCACTTTTTTCTTGTGCTCAGGTAAACGATAGGGATGGCTGCGCACCACTTCCCCGGCGATCGTAACCACAAAACGTCCGCGACACTTCGCAAGTAATTCAGACCGCAGTGTCTGTCAACATTTGTGGGCAGGGCCTGTGGCTGTTGTGACGTCACAACATTCAGAACTAGACATTGCAAGTAATACAAATATTTTATCTCCCGGTGTAAATTGACGCTCTCGCACACCCCTGTTGTACAGCTGACTTTGTCTGTCCTGTGCCTGGAGCAAATTGTCCTTAGAGAAACGCCCCAATGTGTGAAGTTTTGCTCGGACATACTGAATTTAAATACGGCAGTTTGAAGGCCCCTCCTCCCAAGCCTCTCTAATGATGTCAAGCACCCCACGGGGCTGATGACCATAGAGAAGCTTGAATGTGGAAAACCCAGTGGAGACTTTGTAGAACCTCCCGCACTGTGAACAAAAGGTGCTCGAGCCACTTATCCCAATTTTTGGCATCCTCTTCTATGAATTTACAAACCATGGATTTCAAAGTGCGATTAAATCGTTCCACCAAACCATCTGTTTGTAGGTGATAGACGCTGGTGTGAATCAATTTAATGCCCAAAAGTTTGTATAATTTCACTTAATGTACGTGACATAAATGCTGTGCCCTGATCAGTGAGAATCTCTTCCCCCTCGGGAGATAATGTGAAACAGCACGTCCGACACACTCTTTGGTGCGTGACGGCACAGCTTCCGGATTACATGTTGAATAATCCACTAGAACCAATGCAAACAATGGCCGCATGCTGAACGTTATAATAAACCGATGAGATCCATACCAATTCTCTCGAAGGGGACCTCTACTAATGGTAATGGGTGCAATGATGCTATTGAAATGGCTGGAGGATTAACCAGCTGACATTCATGACAAGCTGATCACCACCGGCGTACGTTCTTGTGAATGCCCGGCCAAAAGAATTTGGCTATGAGACGTGCCAGTGTCTTTCCCCCAAGTGGCCTGCCATGGGACAACATATATATATATATATATATATATATATATATATATATATATATATATATATATATATATATATAAAATATCTAACAAAATATATAACTGGGTTGTATCTTCTTTTGTCTGGGCGTCTTGGGCCATCTGATACAACCTATCTTTTATAATAGAAAAAAAGGGATAGGAAAGAGGCTGATCAGGTTGAAGTAGCTGTCCGTAGATGGTGTGGACCCGGTCATACACATTTTTGAGCGTTTCATAATGAGAATGCTCAAGAGGAAAGTTATCTAACTCAGGCAGTATTAGCTCCGTCCTTGTTCTTGAGGGTCTGTCAGGGTTCCGGAACAGCACTCCCAGCCTGAGCGATAGCTTTTTTTCACCCAATGCCCTATCTCCAAGAGGCATCCGCACACAAAATCTCCAATTATTGTGAAAAAGATCGCCAATCTCTATCCAAAATTAGCGGATGCCTAAAGTGGGGATTGACTGCCGCTTTTGCTTTTTTCACCTAAAAGAATTGAATACTGACATGCACTAAAGGATAATCCACCACATCCCCGTGCACACACCGCACCTCAATCTTGCGGCTCATATCCCTCTGTTGCATCAGGCTTGGTTACAGCCTGAATCCACCAAAGCCTGATTTTTGGAACTCGCCGATACCGTAACCAATCCCTGAATTTTCACTGCGTTTGTAATTTTGAAATGTATTAGTAGATAAACCAAAAGAATATAAATCATATTAGTTGGCTTAATTTGTTCATCAAATATATACTTCCTTCAGTTATTTTCATGCTTAATTAAGCCTGCTAAAATGCATTGCATGAGCTTCTGTTACTGTCACTATTCATTCTATTGCTCTATCATATTTTATCTTTCATTTAATAGCACAGCACATATTTAGACTAGAGCAGCTCCAGCAGGGCTCAGTGCTGAGGATTGGGTCACAAATGTGTGCAGACACCAGTGAAATAACATTTATTTAATCCAGTTTTGATACTACAACAAAAACTACCAGCCTAATTAATGTGAATTTAAAACATGATTAAAGACAAGCAAGTCAGTAACAAAATAAGAACAAATAATCAAATTACAAATAGGACAAATAAATACAATTTATTCTTTTTTTATCCCCATTGTACTCTCTGTTATGAGTGTTTCTTTGGTACTTCATTTTGGACAAGGCCATAGAATAAAAGGGTGTTCACTTATGTTAGATGTTGATTTCAGATGGTTTCTGAAAGCGTGCTGCAGACTGCTAACAGCAACACTACCAGTATTTGAATGTTGAGCAGCAGCTCATTGGCCACTGATGCAACAGCAACCAATCAGCTGCGCTGTGTAGATAATGATGCGATCGCTACCAAATTGAGTTAAGGACCTACAGTATCAGTTTGTGCCATCTGAGTTTCATGCCAGAACTTGGTATATAATCATCTTGTTTATGATCGCTAATCACTAAATATTCAATAATAATATCAATCCTATTGCATGTATAGAATGTATATGTGTGAAACAGTCACAGACAGCAACATATCATTGCTGCAAGCTGGGCAACATGAATACAGAGATTGCTGCCTATTTAATTTCGCAGTGAAGCTGTTACACAAATCTGTTTCAAAGAATGATTAGTCACATCACATTTATGGCTCAGGTGGCTGGCTCAAAAAAAATCTGGTACTGATTGCCCATGAGCAAAGATGGCATCATCAAGGGTACATCATACACTATCCAAACTACTGCCATTGAGATGAATGTTGTAATAAGCCTTGAGCAACTGCTTTGCTGGACATCCCAAAACCCTCTTACTTTTCAACCCCTTCTCTACAACCATCTGACTCCATTCTGGTACAACACTCACTTTTCACAATTCAGTCAGTTCTTTATTAACGACATCAAGTTTTTGTCACTTAAGGTGAGTGTGAGAATGTTAGATGGCCTCTTACTCCTCTTACCTCGGGGCACCAGCTAAGGAATTTCACCTTAACAGTGAAATAACTATCAAAGATTATTGTTGACTAAATCAAATTAATTAGGGAGTTTGTCATCTGACCAATCTAAAGGATTTGTGAGATATCATTAACTCGTAGAGCCTATTCTGCATTATCCACACAAGGAAGACACAAGTGTAAAAAATAAAAATAAATTTATAAGCAAAAAGATAAACAAGAGTAATAATGAACACCCTAAATGATAAAGGAATAACGTGCCTAAGATGAATAAAATACAAGTAATTCAGTTGGGTGTGGCTATGGCAGAGTTATCTTAGGGAAAGATAAATTGTTGTTACTCTGTAACTAATAAGGTGAAGAACCTTATTATACATCAAACATATTATAGTACAGCTAATGTAAATTAGAAAATCATGCTGATAATATAAAACAATGCCAAGGTCTCTGGAAAGAGGTTTGGTAAAGTGATATTTACGCTTCACGTGGTCGAGTGACATCTGATGGCAGTACGATGGCGGTGACGTCTTCCACTGGTTGTGCTGGGAAACAACGCAGTGGGGAATGGAGCCGGAATGTGTTTGAACAGCCTTGAACATGACGCTTTGTTGTCAGGAAATAACTCAGGATCCAGTCGCAAATGCAGAAAAGTCAGTTTATTTATGAACAGAGAATAGTCAAGCAAGATGGTCAGAATCGTGGGTAAAAGATGGTGAATGGCAGGCCTTGGCAGCGAAGAGACTGCAACGGGCTGAGCGGCGTCTGCTGGTAGATAGTCCAAAGAGAAATCCTGTGAAGTGATGCGGAGTTAATCCAGACACGAACAGGGAGCGAAACAAATGGCACAGAGATCTGGAAACAAAACTGGATGGGGAGAAACAGCAAGCATGGACACAAAAACGATCTGACAAAAGACAGGAGACGATCTGTCTAAACCCCAGTGATGGGTAGGTTTGGGGCGGGGTCAGGGGTAGGTCATTCGTACGAATTCATACGAATTGGACAACTCGTAAAATATGTACTATTTATCAAAAATCGTACAAATTCGTACAATTGAGGTCGTATGAATTCGTTCGAATTAGCCACCTCGTAAAATACGTACGAATTGCTTGAGATCGGGTTGGTTAGCTCATCATCTGAGAAGAGTTGGCCAGACCTGCGAACGATTTTACGGGACATCTGACATGCTATATTCACCTGGAGCACCAAATAGCATTCCTAAAATCTAGAAACCGCGGATGATGCCCTGACATAGGTGCATAAAGTCCTTAAAAGTCTGGAACACACAAACGAAGGTACTCGTCGGAGCTTACCCTTGTTGCAAATGTCTGTGTGTCGTCTGCCTCTCTGAGCCAGAGACTCAGAACTTATTCAATCTGCTTTTGTCTCCCGGGTATGGAGACTTGGAACGTGCTACATATTGTCTCGCTGGACAAAGACTCAGAACGTGTATCCGTTACTGTCTCACTGGATGAACCGGAGACTCACTCAGGATCTGTTTCTGTCTGTTTCTGTCTCTACCTTTACAGGACTGAAGCTCAGAACATGAATCTGTTACACTCACCGGATGGGCGACTGAGAATGGCGTTGTATCTATTAATGTCTCACCATTATAGGCCAGAGACTCAGACCCAGGAGTGTCTGTTGAAACCGTGCATTTATCCCTTTATAAATGACTGAAACAAATCAGACAATGGGTGACAAACAGTGAAAGTACAGAGCAGTGGTTCTCAATCTTTTTTTCTCCACTGTCCAAACCAACGTTCAAAGGCCTGACATTACGAGTTCCTGTAAATAAAATTTCAGGATTCCAAAAGTTTTAAGAGATTAATATTGTTTTGGGTTCTCACTCTTTTTACAGTTTTTTACAATCCCTTTGTTACTATTTTGTCACTACTATGTCATTTTTCACAACTCTAGACACAAAACTCACAACCAATGATCAAAGTGCACATTTTTCAAAACTCTAACCCTTTTATCAATTGCTTGGATACAATACACAAAAAACTTAGATCATTTGCTCATTCAACAAAAATCACCTGTTCAATATGACACAACTTAACATCAAAGTACTACTATTTCAAAAGGCAATTCACACATTACATTTCAAATGAGTGTCTATTCATTTCCTTACAATGATCTAACTATCAATTGATACAACTGCTCAAAATGATAAGTAACTGTTGCATTACTCTTAATGCATAGTTGTATGGAAACATCCATTGTGATGTAGATGGACAAATCCACAACACAGAGTTGATGACAATGTAGAAGTACAGTAATCACTCCTGTTTTGTTTCTTACAGTACAAGCAAGCAAGTTGAGGAACACTGCATTTGATGTTTTACAGTACTGTCTTTTCTTTTCTATTTCATAGCTAATTATTTTTGCTTTGATTCAAATAAACCTATGTTGTGATTGTACTGTGTTTTGCATCAATATATTACAAACTTTGTTCAATGATTCCACTGTGTCTGTAGTATTCTCTCTACTACTGCAGTACTCTTACAGAGATGTATTTACTGTACATGTAGTACCATAATGAAACCTGTATCACCTATTTTGTTCTACAATATTTAATGATTGTACGAACAATGACAACTATCGGTTGCTTGTGTGCGGGTGATCTATAGTTATGTTTCAATTGTATTTCACAGTAAATTTGTTTTTTGAACCAATGATTGTGCAAGTGCAAGATTTCTTTAAAGATGTGAATGCACAATGCAATGTTTTGAACATTAGACAGCCTGTGTTACAAGTGATAACCGTTTTGAGTTTTGTGTCTAGAGTTTTGAAAAATGACATCAAGGTTCTGAAAATAGTAGCAAAGTGATTGTAAAAAACTGTAAACCAACGAAATTCCATGAACAGTCATTCCTGATTTACTGGATAGGATTTTTTTTTTACAAATATTTCTATTTAATCACAATTTCTTCCTGATAAAATATGTTAGAGCTTGGCAGAAAAAAAATGTTTGTTATAAAAGTCTAAATAGAGTTTTGAGATTGTATTAATTTACATAACTTTTCCAGGTCTAGAAATCACACTTTTGAAATTAAGCTACACATACACACACACACACACACACACACACACACACACACACACACACACACACACACACACACACACATATCATTTTTTTATATACAAATTTTGATTTGCTTGGTTCCATCTGGTATTCGCTTTTTAAATGAGTATTTATTTCCATAAAGCCTATAAAAAGATATACTAACTCACAGCATATGCATTTATGCAGCATTCAAATCTGTCACATTGTCATGTGGAGACCGGATTGCTCATATGCAGTGAAGCTATATGCGCAATCCAAAATATATGAATATCATTCAATCATCCTTAATGTTCCTGATGAAATGTATTGTGTCATAAGGTTAATTAGCCTGTATTTGCCTTCATTCTGGTTTCAATTAAATTCAAAATGCCCTAGCCAACAAAGACAATTAAATATGTCCGTGTTCCATAGCCTTGCTAGTTTGGATTCATTACTTGAAATTGGCAAAGAACTTAATGAGTACATGTGTATCTGTCTGCTTCATTTAGGGCCAAAAAGTGATGCAAGTGCCATGCCAAGTGTGATGCAAACGTCCTGCCATCACAGATTCGTCGGTTGACCAAGCAAAGTAAATACAATCACAAAGTATCAAAGGCAGGGAGTAACTAACTGAGAGTAGTGATGTTACGAACTTTACTATATTTTTTTAGTAGCACCCTGTAAATACAAGCACAACATATTATATTATATTATATTATATTATATTATATTATATTATATTATATTATATTATATTATATACAACATATTATATATTATATATACAACTCATGGATATTTTTTTTTCTATTACAGTTTTTTTTTTTTTACAATCGCTAGAACACATTTCTCATCAGGTCGTTTTTTCAAACTCTTTACACAGTGGTTACTACATTAGTCTTGTCCCTCATGTCTTTGCTGTGTGTGTGTGTGTGTGTGTGTGTGTGTGTGTGTGTGTGTGTGTGTGTGCGTGTGAGCTCAGCTTGTCAGTCGGTGCTACAGTTAATGTTTCTGTCAGTTCTAGCTTTATATTTTCTTTTAGGGTATTTTTTCAGTCTTTTCTTTATTCCTGATTTTTAGTCTAGTCAAATCCTAGTCTTTATTTTGCTCTTCACCTTAGTGATGGGAAGTCCGGCTCTTTTCAAAGATTCTGCTCTTTTGATTTGGCTCCCTTAGAAGTGCCGGCTATACGGCTCCTTAATGGCTCTTCATTTAGTATCACTCGAAGCCTTCTATTTTAGTCCAATTTAACAATTGTGAATGATTTGTGTGGTGGTAAGCAATTTTAAATTCAGTGTTTTCATAAAAGCCTTTTTTTATGCATTTTTTTTCCTTACAAAAAAACCAACATCAACACAGTTAGCCTACTATTTAACATTTTAATAAAACTTTGATTGAACAATTTAACGCAGAACCACAGCTCCGCCACCTCTCTCTGTACCTGGCTTGTACCACTACACTCGCTATCTTCGGAGAAAAAAATAAATAAATAAAAACTCGCTCTTGCTACAAAGAATTTCACACATACTCCGTGTGCAGTGCGTATGCGGTGCGTGTTGCGTTGTGTATGTGGTACAGGAGCAGCATGCGCTATAGTGCTTTCACATATGATGCGTTTGGCCAACAGGTTTTATCGTAGTTTTTGTCCAACTCCATTGACTTGTATTGGATGTGCTGTGAGGTACGGTATTACTCTGCCACCACCTGGGCTGGAGTGTCTATTATTCAAGGCGTGAGGCGTTTGGAAAAATAGGTCCACAGTTTTACAACGAATGGTAAAACACCTGTTGGAAAGCATCTTTTGCAGCGATTTTTGTGTGAGCATATCAGTGAACACCCCTGACCACTCGGTGAGTTTCACGTCTTTGTAAACGAAAGTTTAATGCGTTTTAGGAAGGATTGTTCCAGTGCACCTATGCAGCCATTGTGGAGGTGGGGGGAAAGCGAAAGAAACCATTCTATTTCATCAGAAACGATCTGAAAACAGGGCTTTAAGTGTAAAATACCGAACTTGTCCTTTAACATGGGTACGGGAAAAAATACGCACCGCATACGCACTGCAAACGGAGTATGTGTGAAACGGGCTTTTGTTCGCAAACGACACATCACTAGTTCGCCTCTTGTTTTTGCTTTTGTTAACTAATCTTTAATCTAATTTATTTTCTCTTTAGCTTGTCTTCAAGGTTGCAGTCTTGTTGTTTTTATTTTGCTCTTGTTTTTGTTATCTCTTGTTGTCTTGAGTTTTGTCTTTTATGTTGGTTCATGTCTGCTCCCCGAGATTCCCTGCCTGCCGGTTCCTTCCGCCTGGCAGTTAGACTGGTTCAGGGTTTGTGTGCAGCAAGCATCAGATCTCTGCTTCATGGTTCCTTGCCCTGTCTTCACCACAAACATCTGCCCGGCCTGGTCACGTCCTCTGCAGTTCTTCGACGTGTTGTCCTCTGGAGTTGGTTCCAGCAGTCACCCACAGCTGTCCTGTAGTTTTTTCCTGTTGACCCTTCTGTTTGGACTATTCCTGTCTCACCCTATCTTGTACTGTCTTCTGTTAATAAATATCACTCTCCTGTTCATTCTGCGTCTGGATCTCCCCTATCTGAATCCTGACAAGTCTATGTAAGCTAAACTGTGGGTTATCATTGCTTTGGCAAAAAATGCATTCAGTGATGGCATCTGTCAATTTACATTAATTCTTTTCTCACTCAGACACAAACACCATACAGTAAAGTATGATTTCATAATTACAGTATATCTATTTATAAAAACATATTGCGCCCCTTAAGTAACTGCAATGGGATAGTAAATTGTAGTAACTGCAATGTACTGGTTAACAAGTCTGTTCTAGTTTGTGGTAGGCTACTGTATGAGAAAAGGCAAAAAGCATATGGTTGAAATGCTAAAAGTATGGAAGGCCAAGAGAGAAATCGGTCAATTTTATTCATTAGCGACAGAATTGTACGCAGATGCATGTTGCATGCAGTTGAACAGATGATAGATTAAAAGGGCAAAGTAAAAGTTAAAGCACCTGTGCAATGTTCTGCTGTTATCAGGTTTTCAGAGGGTACAGATTAACGATTGTGTCAGATAAAATACTTCCCAAAGGTGCAACAATCTACTATTGCTACTGTATTGGGTTTCTTGGAGGAGCTCTGGAAGGATAAATGGAGGAGTGAGGACAGTGAAGGACGAGTCATGGATGCTGACTGGCCAATGCAGTTAATTAACCTATTCATTATAAATGATATCACTGTGCAGCACCCATAGAGGTCAACTTTTACCATTTGTGAGTCAGTCAGAGGTTATATCTTTTCAGATAACCCCACTACTAAATCAACTTGTATAGAATGTGATGAAACTGTCAATTAAACAGTCTAAAAAAGTAGAATAAGCTGCTATGAGGACTTGACTTTATGCTGCATGTCATAAGTCTGGCAACACATGACTGCATTTTATCTATGACAGATAAAAATTGATGATGACTATTCGTTGTTGGTCCTTTAATATGTGGATTTATTCTTATCGCTATTCTTTGAAAAGAACTGAAAAATGATTAAACTCATTATTGCAAAATCCCATGCACCCTCGTACCGGCTTATTTAAGAGATGTTAGGGGTTGAGATTCAAAGAATCCTACAGATACAACTCTCCCCAGTCTCATCATAAAATATGAATCTGTCTGGCTACTATTAAAATCATCCAGCAAATTGCCAACCCAAATGGAATATTTGCACAAGGCTTTTCCTCCACCGACCACAGATAAGGGAGAAAGGAAAAGCCCACTCTTATTTTCCTGTTATGATTGTCTGCTATACCCATGGCTGGATTTTATGGTTTAAAGTAGATAACCGGAGGCATTTGTGACTTATGCTCTTGAAAATAATTGAAATATATATATTTTTTTGGTCAGTACTGTCAATAATATTATATTGCAAATGTAATGAACATGCAATTTAGGTTCAAATGGTCTGACACTAGAAAAATAGAAAATTCTATAAAAAAAATTGCACACTCAGTGTGATAATAAAAAATGTATAATATCTTAATATCTTAGTAGTTGTATTTAGCAAATGGCAATTTAAACAATCCATCAGTTGAGATTTGCTATATGGTACTGTTTGCCTACATACATCACTATTTAAACAATCACAGACACGAGATTTGCTACATATTAGCCAATTTAGAGATTAAAGGGAACACAAATGTATAACTGATCTAAATATCGACATTATCTTATCAGTATTTGTGAGCAAGATGCAGTTGTATATTTTTTGTTTGGATAGCTATGGAAATGTATCATTTTTACATACTGGCAGCATCAAAAACGTTAACCCTTATTTAAACAACTTAGAGTCTATAAGCCTATCAAATGATTAATACGTATTTGAAATATTGAATTACAGTTTTTTTCAATCGTTAACAAGCGCTTACCCATACTTCAGATACTTTTTCTAAACTCTTAACACAGACTCACACCTACAAAACACAATTGGCCAAATGGATAATTTTCTTCTCAAAAACACATTTTGTTAAATATATACTAACTCTTCATTTCAAAATAGAACACATCTTTCTCTGCACACACTAACCAAAACACTGGAAATCTGACTCAAAATGAAATTATTCTGTCAAAGAATAACACTTGTTTTCACTTCACAAGGTACATGCAGTCAATCACAGTACACCAGGCTTCAAAATACTGGCTATTGTTGACATTACAAAAACTGCATAGACTTTTATGTTTCAGTTCAACAGGTATTTGCATGCAAAACATGCAATCCACCATTTTTACACTAAATTTCTTGGTTGGGAACTGTATGTCCTATACTATAAATAACTACCTGGACATATTGTCACCGTAGCTCCTTGACTCTCTCACTGTTCCTCTCAAAGGGAACAGTGTAGAGCTGCTTCATCCGCACTCTGTGTTTGGAAAATGTCCGCGTAATGGTTGTGAGGCTAATGCTATCGATATTGTCAAATATCTCATGGTCCTCCACAATTCTAGTTTGAATTTCATGCAGTTTTATTGCATTATTTGCAGCAACCATTTCTACAATGGTAAGCTCTTGATCATTACTGAGGAGCTTTCCTCTTCCCCCAGAGGGTGGAAGACGTTGCATTCTTTAGTGGGACAAAAAATTCAACATATGTATTACCTTATTGACATGTCAAGTGAGAATAGAAACAATCCATGTAAAATGCAATACTTACCTTTCGGTTTGTTGAAAGATGCGTATAATGGAGGCAACCGTTGACCACATCAAATTGGGCTGCACTCTTTCACCAGCCTCTCTTAGTGAAAGACCGTGGTTGATTACATGGTCAATGATAGTGGCACGAATTTCATCACTGACTACTGTTCTTGCAGCCCTTGGAATGCCACCACCACGCATTCTTACACCTCTACCTTGCCCTCTTCTTTGGGCCTGCTCTTCTCCCTGGCCCTGCTCCTCTCACTGCACCTGCACCTCTCACTGCTCCTGCACCTCTCACTGGGCCTGCTCTTCTCCCTGGGCCCCTTGCTCTTACTCTTCCTCGTCCAGACATTACAGTGTTTGTCTTTTTCTGTTTCTGTTTCCAAAAACATCACTCCTCAAAGTCCTCCTTTTACTGTATAAGTGTCAATGTAATAGAAAAAAATAACCCCTGCCACTGAGTCTAAGCCAGACTGGAATCAGCTGTGGTTGGCCCAATTTACCCAACATAAATCAGCTGTGTGTCAAATATTCAATTGTTTGTTTTTTATCAGCTGAGATATATTGTTTTTGAACTGATATCATTGCAGAAGCAGAGGTTTTTATACTGTATCTAAGGTTTGGAATATTGTTTTTGCTATTGTGGGATGTTGTGTGTTAACATCTGTAAATACTACAAAAACAATCCATAATTTTGTTGGGAGGTATAGCTTGTCTGTTAACAAAATGTAAGCATTGTGGAAATGTGTTCACTGACTGCATATTGTGTGAAAACGACATGAAATGTGTGAATGGTATGGCCACAAAAGACCGATGCTGTGCTAATTGTGTTTAGAGTTTTGAAAATGTGACAACTGGTTGGACAAACGCTTGTTAGCGACTGAAAAAAACTGTAATTGGTTGATTTCACTGTATTCGTAATTTTTTGTTGTATTGGATTTCCAAAGAGAAGTTGAAAACACTAAGACAGGACATACAAAATTGCAACTTTGTCTCATCTGAATTTCATAAATAAATTATTAGTTAATAGTAATTTAGGCTTTAAAAAGGTCTGGGATAAATATGTCCTGTCATTTACTGATAAATAATCTTAACTGAAAAAATTATATTCAAATTCAAATGTAAATGAGTTCTAATGAATAAAAGTTAATACTATTGACCAGTTTCACAGACAAGGCTTAAGCCTAGTCCCAGACTAAAATGGATGTTTGAGCTGTGTTAACTGAAAGCAACTTGCACAGACAAATCTTAAAATATGTAAGGCCCATTGATGCACCCCAGTAATGTTTTTCTAAGGCACATTTTTAAAAGCTACTTACTGTCCTAATTGAACTAAGGCCTAATCCTGGCTTAATCTAAGCCATGTCTGTGAAACTAGGTCTATGGCTCTTTTTCAAATCATCAACCTCCCTACGTATGTTACGGAACACAGATTCAGGAAAAGGGAAATGCAATCACAGGTTCTTTATTCGACAGCACAGAGCGTGGTGGTGGGAAACAGGTGAGTGAACAGGACAATGAGAGTTATTGTTGACTTGAGATGGATGGTAATGGAAAGTCTTTGTCTTACAGGTGCAGGGGATCGTAGATGGCTGAAGCAGACGGAGCACACACCTCCCTGGATGGAACGGTAGGTGAGAACACACACGAAGGACCAGGGGACATGAATGGATCAGACTGGTGAAACTTGGACAGGAATGACATAGGAGAAAAATCACAGGAGTCAGGTAGATAGTCCAAACAACATCTATCAACGAGACCGTAAGCTGAACTGGTGCGAGGTGTGTGCTTAAGTAGCAGAACTGTAGATGAGGGAGATGCAGTACAGGTGTGTGATTAGTAATTACCATAGACTGTAAAAAAATATGGACGACGCCCCTTCGCTCTCTTCCATTGGTGAGAACTGAAGCCGCCAGTGTCCCGATATGGCGCTGACATCTTGGAACTTGAGTCTGCGCAGTAGCGATCTCGGGACCAGACCTGCGCAGTAGTGAGCAGGAAGTAAAGCTGCGAAATCAATGCTCTGCCCTCACTCTCGCAGAATGCACTCTCCCTGAGTGCACTTTTTAAAAAATTGACTGCAGTACGACAAGAGGCTTGTAAAATTAAAGTAAATACAATCTCCTCAGTGCTCCGAAGACCCCGGAAAAATGTCCGTTGGTGCTTCAGTGACTACTTCGCTCAGAGAACCTGTCAATCACAGCTGTCAATCATGACGTTACTCCACCGTTTTTATAGCATCACGTAACTAACTAAAAACCAACTAATTTTTGAAACAGACACTTGAACTTACATCAGCGTGATAAAAACAACAGCAAATGAAAGAAACCACCTTTGGAAAAAAGATATTTGAAGTGTAATTTAATTGTTTAGTTGGTCTCACGTCCCGTTGAATAACACGGGGAGGCGGGGCTTATGACCTATACTAGGACCAGTCACCAGGGGGTGATCGAGACGTTTTGGCTTCACTTTTCAGGGCTTGTGCGGCATGCTTGGTAATTACGTGCAGGTGAGTGCCAGGAAGTATTATGGGGAATGTAGTGCAGATACAGTGCCTGGTGACAGAGCTGGTGACTGTGGCAACATACAGAAGGCAGCATTTTAAGGCATCATGGGCTTGCTCCCAACATGGCTTTAACAATGCTTTCTAAATTTAATTGGATTGTAAGGCAGCATCACAAGTGTCTTTCACAGAGAAGGCAATGCTTTTTGATGAGATCAGTGGAAATGTTATAACCTAGAATACTGTCTAACACTTGATGGCTGCTCTGTCAAGTCTTTGCATCAGTTAGGAACCTGGGTGTGCTCTTTGATAGCAATCTTTCATTTGAAAGCCACATTTATAGCATCTGTAAAACCGCATTCTTCCATCTTAAAAATACATCTAAACTATGCATATGCTCTCAATGACAAATGCAGAAAAGTTAGTTCATGAATTCATGACCTCAAGGCGAGATTATTGTAATGCTCTACTGGGTGGGTTCCCTGTATGACCATATTAGCCCGGTTCTGTCAACACTGCATTGGCTCCCTAATAAACATCGTATAAATTTAAAAATGTTGCTAATCAATTACAAAGCACTAAATGGTTTAGCTCCCCAGTACTTGAGAGCGAGCTCTTAAGGCATTATAGTCCTTTCACGTCTATTGCAATCTCAAAATTCTTGCCAGTTGATAATACCTAGAATATCTAAATCAACTGCAGGCGGTAGATCCTTTTCCTATATATCACCTAAACTCTGGAATAGTCTCCCTAGCCTTTGTTTGGGGAGAAGCAGACACACCCTGTCATTTTAAATCTAGCATTCTAAACACATATATTTAGCCTTCCATATATAATACATTATTCAATTTATATAATTCACATCCATTAAAGGATTGTTAGGCTGCATAAATTAGGTAAACCGGAACCGGGAACACTTGATGACCCATAACACCTGATGTACTTGTTACATCGTAAGAAGAATGGCATCTAAGCTAATATTAGTCTCTCTGTTTATCCCAAGGTTACAGTCAGCCGTATATGGTCCATGTCCAGATCATAGGTGGACCTGCGCCTAGAACTACAACACAGCCCTGAATGTCAGCAGAGATCCTGCCAACTAAACAATCCCCTGTGAAGGCCTCGTCGACACGACAGCTATCGGCACTGATCCTCTGCAAAGACCACAAGAACCAGACAAGTCCTCTGCACAGAGTTATGACCAGCTTCATCTCCATACTGGCGTGATGAATCCAATCTTCAATCCGAACTTCAAGCAAAAGGAACTGGATGAAACATTTGAATGCTACCGTTTTGAAATAAGTTATTTTTCAAATAAAGGTTTCCGAGTCAGTGATATTAGATTGTGTGTATTTATTTTTATTGTATTTACCCTGTAACTTCATGGAACAAGATAATAAGAAGCACCACTTTAATTTACAGCCGCAATGTCACACTTACCCTGTAACTCCATGGAACAAGAGGGAAACAAGCACCACTTAACCTATAATTACCCTTAGTTCTAATACTTTAGAATAAATAATACTTAGTTCTTATACTACAGTATAAATAATTTGTAAATTCTCCTGGTTGTTACCCCTTTCTTCCCAAAACTTTACATATTGTTCCCTTATACTTACACATAAGTAGTTTATAGGTACACTATAATAACCGAGAGTTACGCTGTAAATTCGTCTTAATTACACAGTACTTTGCGGGCTGTAATCTAAAGCGTTACTAATCATTTTATTGAATTCAATTGAGCCTAATCTTCTAAGCTTTATGTATGATGAATTGAGTTGTTGCCTACATGGAAAGTTCTCAATTGGTTACATTTGAGTTAGGATGCTGCCTGTAGAGGACAGCTGCCTATGTAGGTAGCAGACAGCAAAGCAGCTCACTGGGTTTTGGAACAAAGCATAATTCATTGGCTTTTCCAACAGAGGTAACACAAGTTCAGCTGCACCAACTACAGCAGAGAAGGGAAAAAAACATCTGTCATATCCTGAGGGTGGGTGTGTTTTTCGATCAGAGCATTTAAACAAGGATGTGTTCTAAAAATAAACCACGTGGGAGTGCTCCAGCACTGACAGTTTACCGTGAGATTAAAATTTTTGTGTTTGTGTTGTGCTAACCTCTCACCCCAGGTGGACTCCATTGCAACACTTTCCATCACTCTTGCCAAATTGAAGCTTTATTACATTATAAAGTTGACTGCCCACTGTAGTCGATGGCTGTCTGTCACTTGCCATTGTGCCAGATATCATATTGGCATTTCACAAATGAGTTTGGGTGTCATTTGATTAGATCCGAAGCGAATGTTTGATGCCCTTGACTGGCATGGACTGCAAACCACCCCAAAGGAGATATTTGCTTGTTGGAAAAAGGTGTGTTGACATGAGGGAAAGGCTGCTTTGGCTTGGTGTATGTGAGTGATATCGTTAATGCATCTTTTCCATGAGCATGTGATATGTGGAGTGTCACACAAAGAATTCTAAGAATGCCAGTTAGTGGTTTTTCAATGTAAAGTGTAAGATGATTTGTTATTTTTTCCTTCCAAAAGCAGTACAATTATCATTATTTTACTAAAAAAGTACATGAAATGTAAGGCTATATCATTTATTCAAACTTATTGTTAACCAATTAGCAGGTTTTACTGTAGCATTTTAATATTACAACTGTTTCCAGAAACCAAAGTACTAGTAACATTGTCTCACCTTGGTCATTTGAACCACATACCTGTAGATATTTGTTCATAAAATGTGGTTCCCTTTCAGTTCGCCCTGCAGCGCGGGTATAAATACGGAAGCGGATGCACGCACCACTTGTCTTTCGCTTCGGAGCCGATCGGATGTCAATGTCTCTGAAGAGTGTTGGAGTGTTTTCAACAAGCGAGTGTGTCGTTGCTTTTTCTGGAAGTCTCTCCCGGTACTGGTGTTTGCAATGCGAGTGCAGCGGTAATCGCAAGCCTTCTGAGCTCTAAACTGCTGTTTTAACAGCATTATTTGTGTTTGTTTGTTCTGACGGTTGGTTAGGGTGCGAAGAAGGTGAGTGCTTCACTGGTACAGGCTGCACCATCTCCTGTCAGTGTTGCCGCGGTCATTCCCCTGTGTGCTCCGGCACTGGTGAGAGCGCTATTTCCTGAAAGAGCAACACAGGTGTGTCTGCGTCTTTTTCAAGATGCCATTCCACCCGCGTGTTTCTGGATGCGGCCGTTCCCTGTCCCCAGCTGACGGTCACAATAGATGCATCACGTGTTTGGGCTTACTGAAGCAGCTTTTGTTGATGGTTCATGTTGTCATTGCGGAACATTTCGGTGCTGAGATCGAGAGTCGCCTTCATCCGTGAGCGTGAGTCCCCATTCCCATGCCCCGCTCTACGCCCCTTCTTGCCCACCCCAGAAGAGAGCTACTGCGCCCTGTGGGATGGGTGACCTGAGGATTACAGTGAGGGCTTCCCCACTCGGTAACCAGTCCCTGTGGGCCCCTCACTCCTCTGTCGCACCACAGCTGGTGGAGCTCCCTGTGGAATGTTCCTTCAGTGGAGCGGTCTATCGCAATGCAACTGTGTCCAGCGACCACTACCTCTTGGAAGGGTGATCCTCCTCTACTCTCTAAGGCCTGTAAGTTCTCATCCGTTCTCACGGGCAAGGCTTACAAAGCCTGTGGGCAAGCCGCTTCCTCCCTGCATGCCATGGTGTTGCTGCAGGTCCACCAGACCAAAGCACTCATGGACATGTACGAGGGTAGTCCAGACCGCGAGCTCATGGGTGAGCTCCGCACCACAACCGACCTCACTCTCTGGGCACGAAGGTTGCGGCTCGCGTGGTCGGTCTAGCAATATCCACTTTAGTGGACTCTGGCTCAACCTGGCTGATATGAGGGAGACTGACAAGTCTCGGTTCCTGGATTCCCCATTTCACAGGTTGTGCTCTTTGGCGACGCGGTGGAGAATTTTGCCCAACAGTGCTCCACTGCCCAGAAGCAGATGGAGGCGATCCGACACATCCTGCCCCGACAGCCTGCTGCTGCTTCCACCCATCGGCTGGATGCAGATCCTCCGCCTGCTCGTTGCCGAGGGTATCCTCCTGCCGCCGCCTCTGCTCCCGCTAGGCCACAGCAGCACTTGACCCAGGCCACAGCGTGGAGCCGGCCGCAGGCAGGAGGATGGAGGAACAAGCTCTTCGGGAGATGGTGACCGCACCACTCCCTTCCCCAGAGGAGGGCTGGAGGAGAATTTTTGTTTTGTGTCTGTTTCTGTTCCGCTGCTGGCTCCCCGGAGTCCAGCGGCACCCAAATTTTCAAAGAAAGGGCTAATTTATCTGGTCCTAGATCCCAAGAGGGCCAGACTGGCGGTGTGTGACCCTGTAAAGCCTTGCACCCTCAGCCCCCTCTTGTATTGCCAGCCGGCAGCCAAGTGCGGTTCGAGGACCCGATTACGCCTTCTCACGCACCCACTGCCGACCTGTGGAGACGGGTAAGTGTTGCACTGCACACTCAGACCCCACTTCGGGCCGAGTCGGGTCCCTGTCATCCACTTGACTGCCCCACCCCGGGTATGTCTGTGGTGCCTCTGGTCCCCCTGGCCCAGTTCGTGGAAGCCTGGAGAGTGCTTCCCAACCGGTCCAGCTGGCTCCTCCGCACCATCAGACTCGGCTATACGATTCAGTTCGGCCAGTGTCCGCCCAAGTTCAGCGGTGTTCGTTACACTTCGTTGTTGATCGAACGTGCTCCTGTCATACGTGCGGAGATCGCAGTCCTATTGGCGAAGGATGCGATAGAGCCGGTCCCTCCAGCCAATATGAAGAACGGCTTCTACAGCCCGTACTTCATTGTACCCAAGAAAGGCGGTGGGTTATGGCCAATCTTGGACCTGCGGGTCTTGAATCGGGCCCTTCACAAGCTTCCTTTCAAGATGCTAACACAGAAACACATTTTAGAATGCATCCCCCCCCCGAGATTGGTTTGCAGTGATCGACCTGAAGGATGCGTACTTTCATGTCTCCATCCTCCTGTGACATAGGCCATTCCTGCACTTTGCGTTCGAGATTCCGAGACGAGACCAAGACTGATCTCGAGTACTACAACACTAGCACTGGCACAGTGTGCCTCGCTGACAGATATTTGTAGAGCTGCGGGCTGGGTGACACCAAACACGTTCGCTAGATTCTATAGCCTATGTGTCGAGCCGGTAGCTTCCCGTGTGCTCTCTTCGCATAGAAGCCAGTCAACACCGTAAGCTCTGCTCGAAGTGTCGGCTTGCTGCGCCATTCCCCTCCTATGGACTGGATATGTGCGCCATTCTTGCTCCAGTTCCTCATAAGCCAAACCCTGTTGAGTTCCTCCACACCCCTCGGCAACGGATGTGGCGGAGCGTTCGATACCAGGCCTAACACTCCTATGCATTGGTGGAACCTGTGCTAGGCTGGGTCCCATATGTTGTGATCCCTACGGTGATCCCATAAGTGTATTCTTCCACGGTACGGCTCCCTGCAGCGAGCCCGTGCCTTTCCCTTGGCAGAGCTCCCTTGGCCGTCTCTGACTGGTGCTATCTCCTCCCTGCTTAGGCCGGAGCCACCTCAGTGATATTCCATATGTTGTACTGCCCGGAAACGCCCAATCCATATGTGTAACCTCCACATGATACCTCCCTACGGGCAGGATGTGGCTTCTGCAGCGTCTCCCTTTGCACCGAAAGGGCACGCTTTCCCAGTGTTATCCAAGTCTGTCTGAGTGGGTCATGTGGAACAGCAGTGGACTTCCTTGGCCTAAGCCCTGTCCCATCGCTGCCTCAATAAATGCCGGGGGTTCAGGAGGCTTCCGCTGGGCACTGGAAGGTGGCAGCACTAGGTGGTGTTTTAATTGGGATCCCAATCATTACTGTACGTCCGACTACGTCGAACGTGACCGAACTGAAAGGGAACGTCTCTGTTACTTATGTAACCCTTGTTCCCTGAAGGGGGGAGCGGAGATGTAGTCCTGTCGGCACTAGGTGCTGGATCACCGCAGACCCCGGGCTCTGCTTGGCTCCTCAGCGAAAAGCAAGTGGTGTGTGCATCCGCTTCCGTATTTATACCCGCATTGCGGGGTGGAGCGCAAGATGTAAATCTCGCACGCCAATGTGCATTGGCTCGTTTTTTCAATACTCGAAGATGACAGGCTCCCTAAGCGTGATTCCAATCAGTACGTTGTGTCTGACTACATTCAGGGAACGAGGGTTACAGATGTAACCGTGACATTCTACAACACAGACATTATTGTATATATGGAGTTTCCTCCGAGAAGGCAAGGGAGGCAGTGTCTTCTCAAAAGATTTGGATGAGAAAATAATCGATATTACAAAAATTTAACAATGCAAATATTATAAAATGTGACATTAAAAAAGTGTAAAAATCACTAGTTTTTCTAAAGTAACACTGGTAAAGTTACAGCGGGACGCCGCGTCTCTTTTGCCTCCCCTGAGCACACTGAGTTTTAAACAACCTCCTAAAGCATGCACTGGGTTTAGTGGGGGGTAATTGAGAATGAATGGGGGAAAGTCACATGAGAGGAGCAATGCCTACATCGCGCTATGATTGGATATAATCGGTTATGATTGGATATGATTGGTTTGTGCGATAAATCCCACCTCTTGTTTTTGTGCGAGTTTGCCTGAATGAAGAAAATTATGCCAGTAATGGGAAGTAAACATCTCCCCCAATTAGATATCAAGGCTTTATGTCACATCAAAATAAAACTTGAAATGGCCTAAAAATACGATGACTGTGGGGTTTTTTAGTAAACAATCAGCTTGGTGAAATTAAAGGTAGCCTACATTTTCGTGTCTGTGACCTGTGTTTAAGGAAGTTGATGAATCACAAATAAAATATATTGTTTAAATTGTTACTGCCTTGAGATATTATTTTGGAATAAATGTAAAAATGTGTAAAAACACTGACTTGATGAAATTTACACTTGGTTTTAATAAATAGACATTGATTAAACATGAATTACATAGTGTAAAAAATACTAAATAGAATTGTATTTTTTGGCATTAAACATTTGTTTTTTGATTGATGTATTTTTAGTTTACAGAAACTTTTTTTATATATAAGAGAAGTCACAGACAATTTTGTGACAGGTAGGATTCAGTTTACTGCACTACTCTATGGGAATGCTTCTGCGTGAGCCAGTGTCTGAAGCACTTGTGCCAACACACCAAGGAAATTGGCCTTTGAAGTAGTCAGGTGATGGTAAGCGAGTCAGCAAGATTTTAAATAGATCCAGAAAGATACCTCATCAGCTTCTTTGTCTTCATGAAGCAGCTTTGTTTGATGTGTGTCATTGTTTGTTTCAGATACCATCGGTTAGAAGTTCTTATGGCAAGTAAACAATTTAAAAGATGTGTGCCTACATGCACATGCTTTCTGACAGAGGACGATACACATGATTTGTGCATCATTTGTTTGGGAGTGGAGCATGCACGGTCGTCTCTGGAGAGAGGCGGTTGCCTACTTTGCAAGCATTTTACACTGAAAAAGCTCCACTCCCGCTGGCTCTCTGTAATGATGATGGGAGCCTTGCTTCTGTACCCCAGGGTTTCTGAGGCAGCTCGGAGATTAAGATTGTGGGGATCGCAGGTCGAGTTAGCGGAGAGATCTGAGATGGGAATTCCCCTTTCTCAGTCTTCACCCGCTTGCTGGGGAGTTCTTGGGACGGACTTGGAAGCCCGCTCTGCAGCTTCTTCCAGTCTGCCTGAGAATGGCCTCAGAGGAGTCAGAAGCTTTTGAAGTTGCGACTGAAACAGTGAGTTAGATCGCTTAGTTCCACATCCCTGCATATGAGGAGTTGCTGGAAATGTTGATCGTCACAGCCAGATTAAATATGGACTTGGAGGTGGACAAACCGGAAATCGCTCCGGGGAGACTTTATGAGCGATTTCTGTCAGGTCACAAACGCGTCTTCCATTTCTTTCCGATCTCCATCAAGAATGTGTCAAGATCACGGGAAACACCATACTCATCACGTTTTGCTACATATCCAGTCTCTAGTTATGCAAATATAAGGGGACTGAGCGAGTTTGGGTACAAGAAGATGTCATCTCTCCCCAGGTGTTGCATCTTCTTTGAAGGCTCCAGTCTTACCCTCTAAGCCATGTAAAACCACAGCTGGTGGATAAGGTGTACGCAGCAGTGGACCAAGCCGTTGGGGCCTTGCACACTATGCTGCAGGCCTACCAGGCAGATTTGTTGAAGGATCTGGACCAGGGAAAGATACTGGCTCCTGAGACAGTCCTTAATCTCTGCAGGGCCACAGATTTAGCCCTCTGTGCCACCAAGCAGATGGCCTGCGTCATTGGCCCTTCTATAACTGCCATGGTTGCCATGGGGGTCATCTGTGGCTGAACCTCTCTGGGATCAGGGAAGAGATAAAATGACTATCCTTGATGCCCTGGTTTCACCATCTGGCCTATTTGGCACTGCAGTTGAGACTGTGGTCGGGAGGTTCAAAGAGGCTATGGTTCAGTCGGCAGCATTCAATAAGAAAATTCCCTGCTGTGACCCAGGTCCTTCAGCCTAAAATAAGCCTTTTTACCTTGAACCAAGCTCCAGCAGAGTCGAGCGGAGAAGCGGTGTGCCCACATGAGGTCTGGGATGGATCTCAGAGAGGTCATGGATAAAAAGAAGCATCGAACCACACCTTGAGATCCTTCCTGGATCTTGGAGTTGGTGCAGTAGCCTGCCCTCTTCCAGTTGGGAGATGTAGGAGGAGGCAGCCATAGCTGCGGCATCCCTGGTTTACTCTGCTAGTCATTTTATCTCCTTTGTTGACCCCCTTTCGTTCAGAAGATGAGAAAATGTGCTACATGTATGGTGATGAAGTCAGAACTGGTTGTAGCTTAGAATGTACAGAGTACTGATCCTGGTGGCGGTAGCAGAACAGTAGTCCACCTTCTTCCAGATGGGAGTTATCAGTGGATGTAGTTGCTGCCCCTCTAATGGTGAGTTCTGCTGCCCTCTTCAGCACTGTGAGCTGAAGGTTAAGTGTCTATATCTTCCAGTGTGTAGGATGGTGGTAGAATCTGAGGCATTGCACTCTGTCTGACCTGGGATGGTAGCACAATAGTAACCTGCCCTCTTCCATTGGAAGTTGTCGAAGTGGATATTCGGGGCTTTAGCCCAAACTAAAATTGGGTATTTTTATTTAAAGGAATTAATTAATTATAAAAGTGATTTAAGGGAATAAAGAAAAAGAAAGGCGTATTGTATTAGTGAAATAATTTAAAGCATTTGCAAATAATATTTTATTTAAGTATATAAGGATGCATATGCAGTATTCTCTCTTCATGAATCAAGGAAATTATAGCATATTTTCAATTCAAAAAGGCAAAATATAATAACATTGCTTCAATTAATACAATTATCCATTACATTTTGATTTATTGTCCATTAAATCAAAGTCTTGAGGTCTAACCAACCTGCATAAACATGAAAAAATAACAGAAGTTCAAGTCCATAAGTCTTGTAAAATTAGATAGAATCTGGTGTTTTTATGACAAGGCAAAGATTATTTAAGGATTTAAAATGTCATGTGTTGTGACTCCCCAAAAACGTAACACTTCAGTTACAGTAAATTACACTCTATTACATGCAATTAACCCTAAGCCAAACCCTAACCTTATAATAAGAATATGTTGTTAATTAATAGTACTCAGTACTATTAATAGTCTTAATAGTGTTATGTATAATAACACTGTAACAAGAAAAGTATAACCATCAATGATTTTTCCTTTTTTATCATGAACACTCTTATATGCCATTGGCTTAATTGCATACAATTACCAATTTGTACAATTGTACAATTGTACCAATTTACTAACAACCACTAAGACAGCCTTAACAATGTTGCACTGCAATTTTTCTTCTGAAAATGTGAAAATATTGATTCCAGTTTATGGAGGGCTTTGCTAACAAATTACTAAACAAAAGCGATTTTCTTTCAATTATTGCATTATACAATAAGAGAATAGCCTACATGCTTCACTATGTACAGTAACTATGATTTCTGCTAGTGTAAGTTCTGGACCTCTAGATGTACAGGGTGGGCCATTTATATGGATACACCGTAATAACATGAGAATGGTTGGTGATATTAAAGTCCTGTTTGTGGCACATTAGTATATGTGAGGGGGCAAACTCCTCAAGATGGGTGGTGTGTACTAATATATACTAATGTGCCACAAACAGGACTTTAATATCACCAACCATTCCCATGTTATTACGGTGTATCCATATAAATGGCCCACCCTGTACATAGAATATTCCATCTGAGATGAATTAATAACATGTATATGGGTGCATTGCAAATTGTTCTTTTGGGTGTAATGTTGAATTGTATTTATTGTTAAATATAATGATGTGGTCTTACATGGGTTTTTGTGTTTTGCTTTAACTGGGAGCCTTTTGCACTTGTTCATGGCCATGGTTCATTAGACACTGTGAGTGAGATGGCCGTGACACAACACACACTGACATCACATACACACACACAATATGGTTTGCAGCAGTGCAGAGGACGCCCCATATGAGGGTTTGTCACATCATGTAAGCAAGGTAGCAAAAGATCCAGCATGTGTACAGGCCTTTCCCACATTTGAATCTGGTCCCCAGTCATCATCCCCACATGACATTAAATAGAATCGTTGTGTTGATTAGATAATGCCCACAGCTCTCCCTGTCCAGCTTTCTGCTCACTAAGCACTTCTCTCATTTTTTATTCAGAGGAAGTCATTTACTTTGCTCTGACATTTACTACACTATATTGTGACAGCTGTAATTAAGGTGAAGGAAAAAAAGGTTATTGTGTCTAGTGCTCTTTACCTGAAAGGTTTACATTATGTTTATTGTGCAAAATCACTATAACAGTAAATGAATATTTTTACTCATTTATAATGTTACAAAAGATTTGTATTTCAAATAAATGCTGTCTTTTTATTGATCAAATTTATTTAACTTTTCTTGATCAAAGATTACTGAAAAAGAAGAAAATAATGATAATAAGAAATATTTATTGAGCTCCAGCATTTCTTGACTGGAGTAATGGCTGCTGAAAATCCAGCTTTGCACCAAAGGAATACATTGTATTTTAAAATATATTTAAATAGAAAACAGTTATTTTATATCATAATACTATTTCACAATGTTATTGGTTGTACTATATTTTTAATCAAATATACAGCCTTGGTGAGCATGAGCTCTCTGCTTTCAAAAATCTTTCCAACCCAAAACTTTTGAAAGATACATATATAATTAGAATATTATTAGAACAAAATAATTTGTAACAAATAAGAGATGCTTACATATCATTTGATTATTTTCTTTTTTTTTAAATTTATAATTTATTTGTTTTTAAGTTGATGGATCTGTCATTCAACAATGCATGAGATGCATTCACCACTAACAATGAGACTCTAAAAGCATCTAAAAGTGCAGTTGTATTCCATCACATCCCTGTTGTCCCGGTTTTTTTTATTTTATTTTTTTACTAAGACTTTTAAACTAAGACTTTTAGTTTGTTACCAGTATTTTCTGTGTTTTCTTCCTTTTTTCCTTTAGTTGTCATAATCATTCATTGTCTGATTGATTAGTACACAGCTGTTTTGTGCTTGGCAGCATCCAAAATTGCACACCTCCCTACTATATAGTATAGGTGAAAAACTCGGATGTGAAAGTATGTTACAAAAGAAGTATGTCCGAATTCACAGTACAAAAAGTACCCGGATGACCTAATGACTGGCAGTGAAGCGAAAGAATACATTCATATTACACAGCACACACATTCGTACTATATAGATTGTACTTTTTTAGCGGTCGTGAAATAATTACTTATTCAAAATAAGTACCTACTCAAGAGAGTATGGGATTTCTGACGCAGGCCTTCAGTTCAGTCTGTTCATTGTCTTGTGTGTTGATTGTGTTTACAACACTGTTTCGTTTACCTTCGTGTTCTTTCTAGTTTTGTATTTAGTTCTTTAGTTTGATTTAATAAATGTTTTACACTGCAAATAGATCATCTACGCCTCTCGACTCGCCTTCATCATCTTCATCATCATAAATGTAACACCAGGACACATCGAAGGGGTTTGTCACTTTTTAACTTTAAACAAAAAAGCCTTTGCTAAGCCAGGACTGATTTTTTTTAACCTTATCTCATTCTTGCTGTTGTTTAAATTGCAATTAAATTGTTGTTTAAAAATAATTAAATAAAAACATGCAATGAAAAACACTGTATAAATGGCAATATAAAATGAAAAGCATTTTCACCAGTGTTCTCAGGATTTTGAAAGTATACAACATTACATAATTTGTATTGAACATGGAATGTTTATTTAAAGTATAGCTTTGGACTAAAGACCTAGAATATTACATTATTACATAATGGAGTCATTAAATATTTAGAAACACTAGAAAATTCTGAACAGTATATCCACTTCATTGACTGCCCAGGATGTTAGCTTGTTATCTCAGGGGATCTGCTGTCCAGTTAACGGTCTAGCCAGAGAGCAGTGCTTGTGGAGTAGAGCATGTAGTCAAGAATTTTAGACTCTATGGTGGAACTGCCCTTTCAGATGAATGATAGTGCAGGCTTGTTGCACATGGAGCCTTACTAGAGGTTCAGAACATTGCGAAAAGCAGCAGCAAAAAAAAAAATAAAAAAAATACGGCAGTTCTTTTTTTGGAAACCCTTAAACCAGAGACTGAGTTCAGATTCTGACAGACCGCAGGGATAGATGTTTTCGGTTGTCCGGGAGACTGCTGCTGGCACAGTGGTGACTCACCGCTTTGGTGTGAGTCCGAATCATATCCGCCTGCCAGGTGTGCGGCATGTTTTGGCATGGGTTGCTGTGACTGTCAACACCTGATGCAGTGAGACACAGAGGAAGTGCATCTTGGGTAAAATAGGATGTGTGCATTGTATAAAAGAAAAAAAAAAGTAAATAATGCTGAAGCGAAAGTACAATTAGTGCAACTAGTGAAAATTCTACTAGTGCATCTCTATTGCCAAGTTTCCATCCACTTTTTGCGTTTTGTTATCGACAAAGTGCCTTAAAAAAAAAAAAAAAGATTGCAAAATTTGCTGTCCCCAGCCTGTTTCCATCCAGTTGGCCTTTTACTGATAAAGAAAACATATTCAGATCATTCAAAACAAAACAAAACAAAAAGTTATTCGTTGTGGTTTCAGAGTTCAGTAACATCAAATCGATCAAAAACATTATATTGCTGCTGATTTTTTTTAGACAGGCCTATATTTAACCTTTTTAAATGGTCTATTGCTTAACTGATGCTGTCTTAACAATTCTAAAATTTGTTTAGAACTTTTTGGATTCAACCCACTTTGTTTTCCTAATTTGTTTGAGATAAAATTATATTACATATAAATAAATTGTATTTATAAAATTATACCATGGTCTGTCTGAATACTCAATTCCGATTGCTGGAAGGTGTGTAATAATACTGTTTAATGCACATGTAGTTCCAAGTCAGTTGAATCACCATTCTATATTAATGTGCTGTTTTCAATGAAGCGCACACATATAGGCCTATGCCACTCGCACACAGAGCAGAGATGCTTGAAGGTGAGTAAATTATGGGGTAATTTTCATTTTTGGGTGAAATAAGTTCTGGTATGAAACTCTAGATGGTGCATGTCTTTAATGTGGTAGCGATCACATCATTATCTACATAGATCAGCTGATTGGTTGCTGTGGCATAAGCAGCCAATGAGCTTGCTGCTCAAACTTTCAGATACTGGCACTGTTTGCTGTCAGTAGTCTGCAGCATGCTTTCAGAAACCCTTCCTCTTCCCCAGCTCCACCTGTATAGATCTGCTACGAGGTTTATTCTATGTTTGTTAAATGTGCAGCAGCAGCAGCATGTCTTACATGCTCAAAGCAATGTCTGTAAATGTATTGGCAGTAGCAAGTCTCTGTACTTGATCTGCAGCAGCATAACAGATTTATTCCGCCAAGACCAAATACATTAACATTTCCATACCATTTCCATGCCAATCTCTCCGAGAGTTGTCATGACAGAACTATTTTTAAGGGTGCATGACATATATAATATGTGGTTAACCCAAAAACAAACTAATGGAACTAATATCAAAGAGAGGAAGGATTATAGTCAAGGTCAATATTTTGAAAGCATAATTATATTTATGAATTAATAATTCAGCATTTCTGAAATAAAAATATTTAAAAATGTTTTTTTGAAAGTAACGGTTACCATGCGAATTAGCTACTTTTTACTTGATGGTTTCACAAAATGATATGTTTACAGTCATTAACTTTTTGGAAAATGATAAAAGTTTTGAATAAATTAATAAATATAGTGCACTTCTAAGAACTGTTTTAAACTAGATATATTTAAAGAATTAGAAAATATTTTTTTCCCTTTTTTTACTGACCCTTTAAATAAACTAAAATAAATATATTATTAATAATAAATTTACTAGCTGTAATTTTTAGCTATAGTATCAACTCGCATGTGTGTAGCATGTAGGGATGAAAAGAACAGGGGAAATGGGGTGAGAAAGAGACCGGAAATCCGTAATTTAAGGAGGGAGAGAGGAAGACAGCAGGTGTGTTGAGAATGAGACCCCGAGGCATAGTTCCATGAGTTTCCCTCTGTGGCTCTCAGCAAATGTGTCCATAGCCTGATTGCAGGGTGTGTTTGGCATGTGTGTGTCTGTTTGTCAGTTAAGGGAGTATTATGTAAGATTTGGCACCAGTGCAGGGCACTCTATGAAGTGACTAATGCAGCCTAGAGGGATGACAAAATATGAAAAAATCAAAATGCAAACAAGCAGAAGCATAACAGCCCATGGTGAGGAAGTGACATCATAGAGCTCATTTCAAATGCCATGGTCATTGTTAGCTCTTTCCCCCTCATTTTTCATCATTCCTTATACCTGTTGGTCATGTTTTTATTTAGTTAGTTAGTTAGTCTTGCTTTTATATAAAAAAAATGAAATGTATATCAGTGTTCTTTTAGTATCATTGATATACTATTATTATATTGGTTACACTTTACAATAAGGTCTCATTTGTTAACATTAGTTAATGCAATGACTAACATGAACAAGCAATGAACAATATATTCTCACAGCATTTCTTACCCTTTAATAATGTTCATATTCATGTTAGTTCACAGTGCATTAACGTTTCGGTTACGTATTGTAACCCTCGTTCCCCGAGGAAGGAACGGAGACATGACTCAGAAGTGATTCTGACAAATGGGGATCGCTTGCGAGAGCCTATCTACTTTGAGTGAACCTAAACGAGCCAATACACATTGCGATAATTGCACCAGCTGCCATGCATCGCGGTGCAAGCATATAACGAGCAGCAGATGCGTTCGCATCCTTGTTTTTCCGCTGAGGAGCCGGACCTGTGACTCGGCCGTACAGCGGAAGCTCAGCAACTGTGGTGAGGGGACTCACGTCTCCGTTCCCTCCTCGGGGAACGAGGGATACCATACGTAACCGAGACGTTCCCCTTCGTCAGCTCACTATGACATGAGTCAGAAGTGATTCTGACAAATGGGGATATCTACCAAAACGCAACGGTTGCTGGCCCTTCCAGCGCTCCGCTTGAGCCTCCTGGTCTGACCGGAGTGTTGGGCAGAAATTAGGAGCTCTAAGCAGAGAAGGTCAGTCACTGCTGTTCCGCAAGACCCACTCAGTGTGACTTATTGGATAACGCTGGGAAAGCGTGCCCTTGGGGAAGGGAACGCTGCAGAAGCCACATCCTACCCTGGAGGGAGGCACTGTGACGGTTACACATATGGACTAGCCGAGCAGGGTAGTATGGCAGTCTCTGGGGTGGTTCCAGCCTAGTTATAAGAGGGAAAGACACGGGCTCGTCGGCAGAGGAGCTGATTGTGGAGGAATACACATATGGGGTCGCCGCAGGGACCGCTACATATGGACACCCAGCCTAACACAGGTTCCACAATGCATACGAGTGTAGGCCTGGCATCAGGCAACGTCTGACTGCCGCAAGGGTGACGGGGGAACTTGCAGGGTTAGCCATTTCTGGGGAGGGGGGGCGAGGCAAATTCTGTCTCCTCGCTCCCCTCAGGAACCTGACGATCAGGTCATGCTTTCCCAACAACTTACCTTCAACTGCATCGTGATGTGCAGCAATAGCGGCAACATACACCTTGAGGGTGGAGGGAGACAGCATTCGCTCCAACCCATCTTGCAGGAAGGAAAGCACGACTCAGATCGGACATTTTCGGGGGTCTTAACGATGGGAAGAACACCATTCAACAAACAGGTTCCACTTCAAAGCATAGAGGCGCCTCGTTGAGGGAGCTCTAGCAGAAGTGATGGTGTCTACCACCGCTTGGGGTAGATCACCTAGAACCTCTGCGTCCCATCCAGGGACCAGACATGGAGGTCTTGACGCTGGTGCCATAGATTGCCCCATCTCTGAGAAAGCAGGAAGCGTAGGCTGTCGTGAGAGCTCGTCGGCTGCACGATTGATCACGCCAGGGATATGAATGGCACGAAGCAACCTCAGATGCTTGTGACTCCATAGGAGGAGATGGCGGATGAGATGCGACATGCGGCGGGAGTGCAGACCACCTTGACGGTTGATGTACGCAACGGTCGCAGTGCTGTCCGGACGGACCAGTACTTGCTTGCCATGTAGCGGCCCTTTGAGGCGGCCCAGCGTAAGGCGTACTGTGAGCAACTCGAGGCAATTGATGTGCCAATGCAGTTGAGGCCCCGTCCACAGACCTGAAACTGCATGCCCGTTGTACGTGGCCCCCCAGCTGGTGGCAGAGGCATCCGTGAAGACCACAGCATGCCTGGACACTTGTTCTAGGGGAACACCTGCCCATAGAAACGAAGGGTCCGACCACGGCTGTAGGTTTGGAGGCAGTGCGGGGTCACATGCACCCGGTATGTGCCGCTCTGCCATGCCCATCTCGGGACTCGGCCATGAAGCCAGTGCTGAAGCAGTCTCGCAGCATTACTGCGGCTGCGGAAGCCATATGCCCCAGGAGCCTCTGAAAAAGTTTCAGAGGGACCGCCGTCCTGCTCTTGATTGTATTCAAGCAGTTCAACACTGACCGGATGTGATCCTCTGTGAGTCGCACTGTCTGGTTGACCGAGTCCAACTCCATACCGAGATAAGAGATCCTCTGCGCAGGGGAGAGTTTGCTCTTGTCCTAGTTGACCCGAAGGCCCAACAGGCTGAGGTGACAGAGCACCATGTCCCTGTGTTCGCACAACTGATCTCGACACTGAGCCAGGATCAGCCAGTCGTCGAAATAGTTGAGAATACGAATGATGCGTTCTCGAGTGGAAAAATGGCTGCCTCCACAACTTTCGTGAAGACACGGGCCGACAGGGACAGCCTGAAGGGCAGGACTTTGTACTAATATGCCCGACCCTCAAACGCAAACCGCAGGAACGGTCTGTGTCGAGGAAGAATCGAGACATGAAAGTACGCGTCCTTCAGGTCGATCGCTGCGAACCAATCTTGGGGACGGATGCATTCGAAAATGCGTTTCTGTGTGAGCATCTTGAACGGGAGCTTGAGCAGGGCCCGATTCAATGTTTGCAGGTCCAAGATTGGCCATAACCCACCACCTTTCTTGGGTACAATGAAGTAGGGGCTGTAGAACACTGTCTTCATATCGGCTGGAGGAACCGGCTCGATAGCGTCCTTTGCCAGTAGGACATCGATCTCTGCCCACAAGACAGAATTTGGGAGGGGCGCCGGTTCTTTTATTGAAAATGTGGGTACCGCTGGACCAACAAAACGAAACAAAAGATTCTCCACCCGATCCTCCTCCAGGGGAAGGAGAGGTGCGGACACTATCTCCCGAAGAGCAACTTCCTCCATCGCTGGGTCGCCTGTCTCAGGGCCACTTGCCTGGACGGCCTGGGCGCTCCTCTTGCGACCGGCCACCTGCTGTCTGTCTGCGCCGGTGACGAAAGGGTGGAGGCAGCAGCTGGTCGTCGGGGCAGGATGTGCTTAATCGCCTCTGTCTGCTTCTGTGCTGTGGAAAACTGCTGGGCAAAGTTTTCCACAGCGTTGCCAAAGAGACCGGCCTGGCAAACAGGGGCATTGAGGAACCGCACTTTGTCGGGCTCACGCATGTCTGCCGGGTTCAGCCACAGGTGTCGTTCCTGGACCACTAACGTGGACATCGCCCGACCCAGGGAGCGTGCAGTGACTTTCGTCCGTCGCTGTACACAGTTCCTGCATAACCCCTGGGTCGGAACTACCCTTGTGCAATTCCTTGAGCGCCTTGGCCTGGTAGACCTTCAGGAGCGCCATGGCATGCAGGGCGGAGGCAGCTTCTCCACAGGCTGAGTAAGCCTTGTCCGTGAGAGCGGACGAGAGCTTACACACCCGGGAGGGGAGGAGTGGATTTCCCCGTCAGAAGGTAGCTGTCTTGGGACACAGCTGCAACTCCACAGACTGGGGGGATCCCTACGTAACCTTTCGCCGCTCCGCCGTCAAGGGTAGTGATGGAGGAAGAGGCACCAGAACGGTTTCGGGCAGAAAAAGGTGCCGTCCATGCTCTGGTAATCTCTTCATGCACTTCCAGAAAGAAAGGCACTGGGGCAGGACGCTGAGAACCTGCACAGGCCGCCCCGAGATACCAATCACCCAGCCGCAAAGGTTCGGGACACGGTGGAGGGTTCCACTCAAGCCCGACACTTGCAGCAGCCCGGGAAAGCATAGCCGTGAGCTCTGGGTCTGATTCGGACAATGCTGGCACACCCGAAGGAGGCAGCGCAGCTGAGTCTTCATCCCCAGAGGACATTAGCTCACCCTCCGATGCAGCGACCGACATTTGATCATCCAGTGGAGCTCCAATAGAAACAACTGGGACCGCCGTACAGCGATCATGCCCGTCAGCCGGATTCAAAAATTGGCCAGAACATCCAGAAACACACGATATGAATGGCATCTCGAAAAAGACGCAGACAGATCGTGTTAGCTCTTTTAGAAGTGCTCTGAGGTGCTGAAACGCACAGGGAGATAGCCGCGACTACACACCAGGAATCCAACCCAGTGTGAGCACTCACTCTCAATCGTCATGCCCACCGAACCGACAAAGCTGTGAAGACAGTTGTTTATGCTGAGAGAGAAGACACAGAGAGATCGTGACCCTCGCCGTCAGCGCCGTCACACCAACACCACGAATCATATGGGATTAATATCCTGCCATGATTCAAAACTGAAAATAAAGTTCTGAAAGGTTGAAACTAAGTGTTCGAAAACTCAAAATCTTAAAAAAAAAAGTTTTGCAAGATCGAAAAATAAGATTTGCAAGCTTGCAAAATGTAAAAAAATAAAAATATCTCTGCAAACATTATGTTGTTTTTGAGATTTCCTTCTTCAGAACTGCAACTTTTTTTTTTACGATGTTGCACAAACAATTTTTCAGAGTTTCAAATTTGTCAGTGTTCTCCCACTGTATTAGTTTGTTTTCCAGGTTTGAAACCTTGTAAATGGTGATCTGAAAACTGGTGTGCAAATGTGTGAAAAAAAGTTTTGAAACTCTGAAAACAGAGTTTTGCAGGCTTGCAAAGTGGTAAAAATAATAAAATCTCTGCAAACATAATTTTGTTTTTGAGTTTTCCTTCTTCAGAAGTGCAACACTCTTTTTTACGGTGTTGTGCAATCATTTTTTCAGAGTTTCGAATGTGTCACTGTTCTCCCAGTGTATAGTTTGTTTTCCAGATTTGAAACCTTGTAAATGGTGATCTGAAAACTGGTGTGCAAATAGGTGAAAAAAAGTTTTGAAACTCTGAAAACTGAGGATCGAAAGGGCGAAACTTATTACATTACATTACTTTTGCACTCCTATTGCAGACTATTTTTTCAGAGCTGAGTTTACAACACCCACTTTGCGGAGATACGCCCACACAGTTGCGAGCTTGCGACTCACGTGATTTGTGGCAGCGTTGTCACGCAGCTCTGCTCTGAAACTCTGAAACTCAGACTGAGCGAAAATGAAGCTTCGCAACTTCGCAACTTAAAAAAAAGCCTGGAGGGAGGGCCTTCTGCTATTGGTCAATGCTTTGCTTTTTGCTGACGTACAGTCCAATCACAAGTCGTATTTACTGGAAAGGTGGGATTGACCGACTGCTCCGCCAATGACGAAAGCGCACAGGATACGCAAACAGGATGCACGGCTTTTTAAAAAGTTTATTTTATACATTATCTTTAAAATAGAATATTCTGAAAAAGTGACATTTCCGTTTTTGCTGATTCACATTGGTATCAAAATAGGTAAAACACAATTCAAAGTTACATACACCATTATGTTTTTTGTAAAGATCACATTAGTTAACTGTAGGCCTATAAATTACTTGCATGTTGTTTTTCTCTATCAGATTATAACAGATCATTATTTGATAACACCATTCAAAAGAATATTCAACATGAATGCCCCATTATGTTTTATGATTATTTTTTGTTTTTTAACTACAATTGTATTCATAAGTTTTATTGTTTTTTTTCTATTGGCCAGCAGCAGTCATTAAACAAACATAAAATACACATAATATACACAAAATATTTTTTAATTTTTGCCCCATGCATTCATGTTGAATATTTGATACCAAAACAATGTTTTTTTTGTTTGTTTGTTTTATGCTTGTTTTGCATATTATTATTTATTTTTTTGTTGATACTAGTCAATTTGATTGGTAAAAGCAATATAGTGACTTAAAATGTATAGAATTTGACTTGAAAGATGACAGTTAGGGGGAAATTGAGTCGCTCGCTGTGTGAGGAGAGTGATTCGCCAGCTGAGGAAAGTGAGTCGCTCGCTGTGTGAGGAGAGTGAGTCGCCAGCTGAGGAAAGTGAGTCGCTCGCTGTGTGAGGAGAGTGATTCGCCAGCTGAGGAAAGTGAGTCGCTCGCTGTGTGAGGAGAGTGAGTCGCCAGATGAGGAAAGTGAGTCGCTCGCTGTGTGAGGAGAGTGAGTCGCCAGCTGAGGAAAGTGAGTCGCTCGCTGTGTGAGGAGAGTGATTCGCCAGCTGAAGAAAGTGAGTCGCTCGCTGTGTGAGGAGTGAGCATGAGAATTTCGAGAGAATTTCGTCATTGGGGGAGCAGTCGGTCAATCCCACCTTTCCAGTAAATACGACTTGTGATTGGACTGTACGTCAGCAGACAAAGCATTGGCCAAGAGCAGAAGGCCCTCCCTCCAGGCTTTTTTTTAAGTTGCGAAGTTGCGAAGCTTCATTTTCGCTCAGTCTGAGTTTCAGAGTTTCAGAGCAGAGCTGCGTGACAACGCTGCCACAAATCACGTGAGTAGCAAGCTCGCAACTGTGTGGGCGTATCTCCGCAAAGTGGGTGTTGTAAACTCAGCTCTGAAAAAATAGTCTGCAATAGGAGTGCAAAAGTAATGTAGGGTGCTTCTCAATATCCCTCCTCGTCTCCTCGCTCCTCCGTCCTCCATCCTATGACCCGGAAACCGATCGAGCTCAGCCATCTTGAAGGACATCTCAATTCTCTAATTGCACTGCGAGGAGTCGAGGATCGAGGAGTTAGGAGGCTTCCTGAGGAGTCATGAGCGAGGATACACAGGTGTATCCTATGCGGAAGAGTTTTATCGACTTAAACGTGACGCACGTCTAAATTCTCCTCCCCCTTCACATCGGTCACAATCATTTTAATTTATACTTTACCTTTGCAGTTTATATAAACCACACATCTCACATATTTCAACAGGGTATCTTGCTTTATTATTATTTATTATGAATTTCTTAAATAAACAAACTTCAACAACATAAGGGCAGATCCTTTGAGCGCTGCTGATGACGCGATGAAGTGACGCTTGAGTGATCAAGTATTCCAATGTATAAAAAAAAGTTACATTCGAATCCTCCATCCTCGCGTCTTTTCCTTGCAGCCTTCCCTCGCATCCTACAGGGGGCGGAGCTGAGACGCGAGGAAAGGAAGCGAGGAAAGGAAACGAGGATGCACAAATAAGAAATGAGAAGCACCCCTGATGTAATAAGTTTCGCCCTTTCGATCCTCAGTTTTCAGAGTTTCAAAACTTTTTTTCACCTATTTGCACACCAGTTTTCAGATCACCATTTACAAGGTTTCAAACCTGGAAAACAAACTAATACAGTGGGAGAACACTGACAAATTTGAAACTCTGAAAAATTGTTTGCGCAACATCGTAAAAAAAAAGTTGCAGTTCTGAAGAAGGAAATCTCAAAAACAACATAATGTTTGCAGAGATATTTTTATTTTTTTACATTTTGCAAGCTTGCAAATCTTATTTTTCGATCTTGCAAAACTTTTTTTTGTAAGATTTTGAGTTTTCGAACACTTAGTTTCAACCTTTCAGAACTTTATTTTCAGTTTTGAATCCTGGCAGGATATTAATCCCATAGAATCAGAGTTTCTTCTTGGCAGAGACTCGAAGACACTCAGTAGATCTTGCAGGAGATAAGAACAGCATACACCGTCTGGCTCTGAAGCGAAAGACAAGGATGCGAACGCACCTGCTGCTCGTTATATGCTCGCGCCGATGCACGGCAGCTGGTGCAATTATCGCATGCCAATGTGTATTGGCTCATTTAGTTTCACTCGAAGTAGATAGGCTCTCGCAAGCGATCCCCATTCGTCGGAATCACTTCTGACTCAAGTCATAGTGAGCTGATGAAGGGGAACTAATGTTAACAAGTACAACTTTTTATCTTAATAATGTTTTATTTTTAGCACTGAAATACAATAACTGACATAAAATATTTTAAGTATGATGCTTAGTAATAAATTTATACAAAATTATTTGATATTTATGTACTGAAAACAGCTGTTGCTTCATGCTTTACGATTTTGTACATATATTGCACATATGTTGCGCCAAATGGGACTGAAGTAAGAGGTCACAGAATTTATGACAGTGACTTCACTTAAAGTTTTCATTATTTCTCTGATGAGGCAGTGTAGGTTCAAATAAAGCAGTCACCTCATCTTCTCCCTTAAATAAAATAAGATGATTTTTAACTCATGAAATTGGGTATATAGAGAATTTTGGGGGGAGGCAGTTTTGCTTCCGAATCCAGAAATTCTTCAGAGAATACTGTTTTTTTAGAGCTGCAAAGATTAAAATGTATAGAGGATGTGTATAGTTAAGTTACT
This sequence comes from Abramis brama, assembly GCF_963993115.1. Taxonomy (NCBI): domain Eukaryota; kingdom Metazoa; phylum Chordata; class Actinopteri; order Cypriniformes; family Leuciscidae; genus Abramis; species Abramis brama. The sequence continues at coordinate 6,034,622 of NC_139977.1, forward strand.
CTATTCCCAGTGGAGAATGAGCTGCTGTAGTGAGGTTGCGGAGTCATGAAATATTCACATTAAGTCAATAATAGAGATGGGAATAACAAGGATGGGAGTTTGGTTTTGCATATGATCTCGATTCCACTTAATAATTCTGCCTCCTTAAAAGATTTATTTGTAGTACTTTAAAAAAAATAAAAATAAAAATTGGAAGCCCCCTCAAACTAGCTCCAATAATTGATAATTGGTCCTGTACATTTAATGTTCTGAACAATTCAAGGAATAAATTATTCATTAGGTTGATACAAACCAAAAAAACTTTTTTTAACAAGGATCTGTTCATAAGAATCATTCGCTTGCAATTCGAATATCATGTTTGTTGTTGCATAATATGCCACAAAACAAAAACTATACAAAAATACATGTTTTCTTTAATCCTTTTCCATTTTTGAGTATTAACTAAAAAGTCTTGATTCAGTTGTAGACAGTCATTGAACATTTGTAAACATTAACTTAAACTAAAACTGGGTACTTCACTCAGATATTTGTATATATTAAATCTATTTGAAACTGATTTGAGTAAACCTCCATAAAATTATACATGTCAAAAAATTCAACAAATCTCTTGCAGATAAAGACAACTAGCTGAAAATAGTGTGACCCTACATACTTTTTTTTTCTTAATATCTTCTACGATGTTGCTGCATGAAAGACAAGACTAGTCACATCACTGGTATTTGAACATTGCTTTTTGTGTTAACCAATCCATTTCCCATGCAAATTATACCCAGTTTAATTTATTCTTCCTTGACATTAATCAAAATTAATAATGTTGTCCCAATTCAAATGGATTAAACTAAACATTTTATATTAAAATAAATTTATACTTAAACAATTTTAAGTTGTGACAAAACGGTTTATAATTTAGTTGCATGAGTTCTTTTTTAACAAAGTAAATCGAGCAAGGACCAAAAATATTGAAAATATTTATTTAATGATTAATTAATTAATTTAAACGTTTATTTTGTGCAGTGCATTACAACTTGAACACTGTATTTTTGTATGCTATGCAGACATTCATGAACCCTTAATGGTTTAATGTTCTAAATCTTCTTAATCTAAACGTTCTTAATTATTTAAAAAAAGAAAAGAAACTATTTTGATTGCAAGTCCTTGTCAGATATTACATTCTTGGACACATTCTTCACAGAGAAAATGTTATTATTTTACTAAATCAAGAAAACAAAGTGCATGATATCATCTTTAACAAACATGATATGGACAGATCTATGTAATAAAGGGATATTATGAGGTGCTCTGTTTTTCTTAAATTACGAGCGAGAGGAATTCTAATAAAACTGGCAAAGGTGTTTTATACTCATGGTGAAGTCTATCACTGATTTATGCTTTGATGAAAGCCCATCTTGTTTCAAATGACATACTGAAGACTAGGCCCGTTTCACCCTGAAAGGATTTTTCAGACGCTTATTCTCAGCATTTAATACTAAATAAAAAAAAACAAAAAAAAACAAAAAAACAAATTTATACCCTAAAATGTTTGAGCACCTGCCTGGTTAATTTATTTTACTTTATGTGCACTTTCAATGTACTTACAATTTACTTTCCAAAGAATGTGCTGAGTAATATAAAGTACATTGACTTAACATGGGTTCAAAGTTAGTAACTAGTTATTACTCAATAATTGTAATTACTATGTACATGCAGAACAAGACTTCAAAATAGAGTTAAGTGTTTTTTGTAACCTGAAAGGGAAAATATTTAACCGTAGCTCATATACACATTCACAAAACAAATCCCAAATAGTTACAATCCCAAACAATTATTCCCCAGATGCAGGGATCAGACTCAAGCATTCGTTTAGTCTATCATGTGCGTCTTATTCCGTTTCCCCCTCCTGTTTTTCACAATGGCCATTCCAGGCTCTGGCAATACATGACACATTATGCTGTGACTGATTGTATTTCATGATCCTTTGAATGCATCCACCCACATTGTCTTCAGACCAGCAATTATTTATAATTGCGATCCCTCTTCAATCAGATCGTATTATTGCATGCACTTTGATTTCTTATTTAAATCATCAATATCATGCATATGCCTGATGTGCCCTGGAGTTTTTTTTTTTACAAAACATGAATAATTGAATATCAAAGGCATTCAAAGAGCAAATGACAATGTTCTCTTTGGTACAGCAATGTATTAAGAGTTAAATATATAATGATAAGATATAATCTACTTTAACACTTGGGGACATCCAGCTCCACATACAGGCAGATTCACTGAGATTAACTGAGTGGCCAGGATGCAACAGATTGTCTTTAAAGACCAAAGAAATCCGGGCGACCCAACTGCTGTGGTAAAGCAAAACGCACTTTTCACGCACTTTTCCCCTTAAACTACTTATTACGGAGCTGTGTTTTGATGTGAGTTTTGGAAGTTGAATGTTTGATACTATTTTGAACATGTTTGTTTACTTGATTGTTTTTATTATATTACTCTGTTACTGTATTTAATTTACCTTTTTTTGTAAGTCTGTATCACGTTCTAGATGATACTCTTCAGATGACGGGATTAATGCTTAAGCAACAATAACTCAAAGTAACATAAAAGGTCTCATTTACTTCATGGAATGTTGAAGGATTAAATTATCTTGTTAAGAGAAGTAAAATGTTATCACATCTAAAATCTCTCTTTTCAGATATAATTTTCTTGCAAGGAATGCATCTCAAAGCGGACTCTAAACACAAATTAAAAGGCAGATGTACATATAGGGCAGATCTATCAATCAAATTTTTCTATTTTAGTATGGACAGGGGTACAATTTAAACAAAACGCCTGAGAACTGATGGGGAAGGCCATTATTTTATTCTGTCTGGAGAGACATTTGGTCTCCCCATTATGTTGATAAATGTGTACGGTCCAAATTATGATGTCCCAGATTTTTTTAGTAAAGTATTATCTCTTATTTCCAATATGCCTCTAACAAATACATTTTTCTTTGCTTTTCAAAACAAATTTTAACCCTCTATTGACTAAGTTACAAACCAGTATAACCTATTGGAGAACCGTCACAATCTCTTTGATTAGAAGAATAAATGTGATACAAATTATATTTTTACCCCAAATATTATTTATTTCAGAATATTCCAACATTACTGCCCAAATCCTTCTTTAAACACCTAGACTTGATTATTCTCTCCTTTCTATGAATCTATAATAGTCATGGAATAAAATAAAAAACACATCTTTGTAAACCCAAACATGAGGGGGGTTTGGTCCTCGTGGATTTTCATCTCTACCACTGGGCCACTCATTTAAATGCCAGTCACTATGGCTAGAAGAGTCGGCTAATGCCCAAGATTGGCTTCAGATAGAACAGGACCATTACCATCCATATGATCTTGAAGCGGTGATTCTTTCTCTGGTGGTACTAGATCAAACGGCAGTTACTAGTCATAAAGAGGCTGATGCATGTTTGGAGACAGATAAGGAAATACCTTAAGATAAAGCCACTCTCCCTCTTAATTTCCAATCGCAAACAACCCATCATTCCCTCTTTCAAGACTGGACAGGGCCTTCAAACAGTGGAAGGAATGAGGCCTATTTAAGTTGAAGGATCTTTACCTTGATGGCGTTTTTTATCTTCCTTTATGCAACTGCAACAAAAAGACAAGCTTCCAAAAAACCTTATAAATTCTTACAAATAAGGAATAATTTACATTCACAAAATTAGATGAGATCCTGCCCTTAGTCATTGATGATTGTCTCACACAGTTAAGGGGAAACAGAAATGAAAGCTTTAGCATAAGTTCTGCCAGGAAGGCTCAATTACTATGTCACTTATTATCTTCACATCTATCCAATCATGTCCTAATACTTGCTGTATAAAAGATCGGTACTTATACATGTTTGAGTTCGCAGACGCTGACGCAAACAATACCTCCACCCTCCCCACCACCACCAGGATGGTCCTGTCCATACCTCCCGGGGGGTCGGCTGCGCCCCTGCCTTCGTCTTCAGGCAGGAAATGCATATCCGGATTATGTATCCGGATCTGCGTTATACCCTCGGATTATGGATCCGGATCTGCATTATACCCTCGTATTATGCACTACGGACAGGGCCTACGCCAAAGAACTTTATAAATAATTGCTTGCTGGGCTGTCAATAAATGAATGCTTTGTTACATCATTCTATCTCCCGAGTATTTCTGGTAGAAATCAATTATCTTTAATTTATAGGTTACAAGCAGCTACTTCCTCCTCTACTAACTTGATCGGAGAGGAATGGGAGTGAGAGATGGGAATTGGAATTCCTGAGGACATCTGGCAGAGTTGTTTGGATGATATTGTTAAACAAACGGTCAATACTAGATAATTATGCCTCTTTCAGTTTAAAGAAAGATGTCTTTGTCTTGACATTTGATCCCAATGTCTTGTCCCTTTGTGATAAATGCAAATCAGAGGATGCAGATTTAGCAATAGTTTTACTTTTGCCCTAAAATACAGGGATTCTGGTTTGAAGTTTTTAAGGTGCTTTCAGATGTCACAATGTGAATATAACCAGAGCTAGTGCTCATTATACTAGGACATTATGATTCTACATATCTTTTGAGCAAAGCTCAACACAAATTCCTCACATAAAGCCTGATAACAGCCAAGAAGTGGGTATTGCTCTTCTGGAAAAAAACTGTTAAACTATGGCTTGATGAACTGATGTCTGCCCTACATTTAGAACAAACTAGATACCTTTTGAAAGTCAGCGTTGGACAGTTCGACAAGATGGGACCCTTTCATCTGTTTCCTTTGTAGCAATTCTATTCCTTAATGCATTGTCTCATAACAATGTCTCATAAGTGTTGTATTAATGTGATCGTATCATATATTAACAGGCTGGGGAATGGGTGCTTTTACTCATTTTATGCATATAAGAAAATTAATTGTGGAATCTTGTAATTATTGTCATTTAAAAAAATAAAATAAATAAATATAACAGTATAATGATGCTCTTTATTTTACACTATGCTAAAAACAGTTATTTTAAATTGTAATATTTAAATATAATGTAACATTAGTTTTTACTTTTGATTAAATTGATGCAGTCTTGGAGAGAATAAGAGTATAAAAATAAGAGAATAAGAATGTGTGTGTGTGTGTGTGTGAGTGTGTGAGCACAACAAGTCAGATGCAATGAAAAATCACTGGATTTTTTATCTGAATTGCATCATCCGCATTTATACATGCCACACTTTAGGAGCTCCGTAGTTATGTTTCCATTAAAAGTTGCGAATATAACTTAAGCGCAAAATTGTAATATCGCTTAAAACATTTCCAAATAAAGCACCGTTTCCATCCAGTGAATAGAACTTCCTGATAAACTGGCAATATACACTCACCTAAAGGATTATTAGGAACACCATACTAATACTGTGTTTGACCCCCTTTCGCCTTCAGAACTGCCTTAATTCTACATGGCATTGATTCAACAAGGTGCTGAAAGCATTCTTTAGAAATGTTGGCCCATATTGATAGGATAGCATCTTGCAGTTGATGGAGATTTGTGGGATGCACATCCAGGGCACGAAGCTCCCGTTCCACCACATCCCAAAGATGCTCTATTGGGTTGAGATCTGGTGACTGTGGGGGCCATTTTAGTACAGTGAACTCATTGTCATGTTCAAGAAACCAATTTGAAATGATTCAAGCTTTGTGGCATGGTGCATTATCCTGCTGGAAGTAGCCATCAGAGGATGGGTACATGGTGGTCATAAAGGGATGGACATGGTCAGAAACAATGCTCAGGTCGGCCGTGGCATTTAAACGATGCCCAATTGGCACTAAGGGGCCTAAAGTGTGCCAAGAAAACATCCCCCACACCATTACACCACCACCAGCCTGCACAGTGGTAACAAGGCATGATGGATCCATGTTCTCATTCTGTTTACGCCAAATTCTGACTCTACCATCTGAATGTCTCAATAGAAATCGAGACTCATCAGACCAGGCAACATTTTTCCAGTCTTCAACTGTCCAATTTTGGTGAGCTCATGCAAATTGTAGCCTCTTTTTCCTATTTGTAGTAGAGATGAGTGGTACCCGGTGGGGTCTTCTGCTGTTGTAGCCCATCCGCCTCAAGGTTGTGCATGTTGTGGCTTCACAAATGCTTTGCTGCATACCTCGGTTGTAACGAGTGGTTATTTCAGTCAAAGTTGCTCTTCTATCAGCTTGAATCAGTTGGACCATTCTCCTCTGACCTCTAGCATCAACAAGGCATTTTCGCCCACAGGACTGCCACATACTGGATGTTTTTCCCTTTTCACACCATTCTTTGTAAACCCTAGAAATGGTTGTGCGTGAAAATCCCAGTAACTGAGCAGATTGTGAAATACTCAGACCGGCCGTCTGGCACCAACAACCATGCCACGCTCAAAATTGCTTAAATCACCTTTCTTTCCCATTCTGACATTCAGTTTGGAGTTCAGGAGATTGTCTTGACCAGGACCACACCCCTAAATGCATTGAAGCAACTGCCATGTGATTGGTTGATTAGATAATTGCATTAATGAGAAATTGAACAGGTGTTCCTAATAATCCTTTAGGTGAGTGTATATCACTAGGAAAAATGGAAGTTGATGCTGTAGGAGAAGCCACTATATATATAATCATTTTCGTATACTCAGAGCGGGCAGATGAAACGCAATAAAGTTAACTTGCTTTCTGAGGTAGAAGCCTGGTGATTGGGAACGCAGTCTTGTAAGACAGTTCTAGGAGGTAATTATACCGAACCCCTGTGACGACAGACTTTCCGCAGGCATTTCAGAACCAAAACAGAATGTCAGATGCCGTGCAACGATATCAGTCCGCTGGTGCTGTCCCATCACAAAGTCACATGTCTTTATTGATGCACATCAGGGAATGTATTGGGTAAATGTGTTTCCATCATAGTTTGTGCACATTTTCTTATCAGATAAAATAAAAATAAAAATCCGACTCAGCTTAAGTTTTTTATGCATTTAACATATTTTTAGTATGTATGCACATTTGGCATTTCCATCCAGAATTTTTTATGCAATATCCCAAAATGCGGACAAAAATAGATGGATGGAAGCATAGCTAATGAGAATATTAGGAGCTCAAGGGAGACAAAAGAGATGATGCCTCTCTCTCTCTTTATCCAATGGTGTTTACACTTGAGAGTAAAATGAGTGATTACTTAATCTCATATTTCTCTCTCTCTCTCTCTCTCTCTCTCTCTCTCTCTCTCTCTCTCTCTCTCTCTCTCTTTTTTTTTTTTTCCTTTTTGTTCCTCTGAGAGAAAGCCTCTGCTCCATCTTTTTGTTTCTGTGAAAGGTAACAAAACAATCTATCTAAGGCTTGCAGGCCTGGTTGTGGAGATAATTTGTGGTTAGAGTGCATTGTCAATCACAGGCCCAGGAAAACCATCAGCATGTTGTGGAATGGATTCTCTTATCAAAGGAGGCAACTGGTATGAATGTCACTTTGGTTTGTTTCGTGGAAATGTAATCTTATGGCTGACACCTGAAGGTAAACACTTCAATTATTCATTAAAATAACCTGACAATCATTTAGGTTGGCTGTTTTAAATGTGGGTCTTGTACATGTAAGTGATACATATGCAATTATTTCAGGTAATTACAAACTGACCATCTTATATTACACAATAATAGCACTGACTGGAACCAGGAAGAGAGGTTTACTTGTACTCACTTCATTGGCTTTCTATCCACTTGAATTCTGTTGCAAGTCTTATTATTTGTTTTAGAGGGGAAATGGCAAATGGCTCCTCAACATTCCTGGGGCCATATTCACAAAACATTTTATCTTACCACTAAGAGTTCTCCTAAATAGCAGTAAAAGTTCTTAGGTAAGAGTTGCCTCTTAAAACCTATTCACAAAGCTGCTGAGACCAACTTTCAGTAAATTTTTAAACAAATAAACAAATAATTTCAGTAAACACTTGGATTACAATGTACAATAATACTATGTATATGGCATACAATATTCACATATGATACTCTGACTAACAACTTAAACATATGTACCGTTTCCCATGTCTTCAACTCTCTTAAACTACTTAAATTAGCTCTGGAATTATAGCATGTGTCAGCAAAAATAATGATTTATCTTTACACACCATTAGCATGAACACCTTCATTACACTTATTCTTGTGAAACAACACATTCCTTTTTAAAACACTGTCATCTGTAACGTCTGACTCTTAACTGTTACATTAGATATCAAAAGCACAAATCGTATATGTAAATTCACTCCGTTTTCACATTTTTGTAACCGCATGGTCTCTGCCATCAGTTTAGCATTCCCCAGTTGCACACGTGATACACACATGGTTAACTTGAACCGAACAAGTTTTTGGTTTTTATTTGCCATTTTTCACAGCCTTGACTTAACAAAGGCTGATACAAAATGTATTTCCATGACAATTTATTCACGTCATAGGCCTGGTAAGGGGAGATATTAAAGTCAATAAAGACACAGGACATGGAGTTGCTGCATCATCTTCTGAGTCTCTGTACTGTCTGAGCAGCGCACCCACTCCCCCAGCAGGTGAACAAGGCAAAAGTAATCAAATAATCGATCGTCCATAGGCAAGGAATATCAGTCACCATCAATCAAAATCATACAGTATGCATTAAGTCAAGTCGAGTTAAGTCCCATTTATTTATATAGTGCTTTTTACAATACAGATTGTCTCAAAGCAGCTTTACAGAGATAACAGGAAAATAATATAACACAGTTTGTTTCCAGAAGAAAATAGCATCACTGTCCAGCTTAAGTAAGTTCAGTGGTGTTTCATTTTTGTTGTAAAAAAGTTATTAATTTAGTTCATTTTTTCACAGCTCAGTTCGGTTCACATATAATGGTGTCAATGCAGGCAGATCAATATTATTGTTGAATATTAAATTAAATGTTAAATTTAATGTCCCAAACTAAGCAAGCCAAAAGCCATTGGCAACAAAGGTGAAAAAGGCAACAGTGGTAAGGAACCAAAACTCCATCAGGAGGCAGAATGGAGAAAAAACCCTTGGGAGAAACCAGGCTCAGTCAGGGGGCCAGTTCTCCTCTTTAAACATTAATGACATTCAATTTATTTTTCAATGACAACAACATATTCTGAGGACACTAATTATTATTTTTCTTTTCTCTTCTCTTTTTTTAAAAAAAAATATTTTTGTAACCACCACACTGACGGCTCTGTATGCTTTTGAATCGCTCTCGCGGTACTTTGACGTCATAAACCGATCGGTCTGTGCAGCACCGGTTCAAGTCGAACAAGCCTATTGGTGCATTCAAGTCATCTCGTATAGATCGTATTTACGAGTTGAACGCACATTAACGCCACCACAATGTCGTAAATACAAGTGGGGAGCTTGGGATTTTTCTGATCTTTACGAGTCCTGAAGTAAAGTCTGAAGTCCTGATCTTTACGAGTTGTGGGCTTGTCAGTGAGAAACATGGCAGAATACCACAATACTTCAAGGTATTTAGCTGTGATATTGTCAGGCTTTTCTATTATAATATTTTCTATTTCTAATATGATAGCATTATAAAATAACAATATAATATGTTACGATAAAGTTTGCAGTAGGCTTCATAAATTAACTAAAAACATTAAAAAAGCAAAGCACACCTTATGCAAGTCTTTGTTCTTAATTTTCTAGAACTAGAGTTTAAGAACCTTGCTGTATTTTTATGTAATTAATTAAGAGAAAGTACACCGCCATCTTACTCCGACAAAAGTCACTTGAACGCACCTGCCGTCGTAAACACGACTCCCCACCTTGTACGTACGAACTTCCCAGGAGGACTTGAACGCACCATATAAGCTAAGAGTAAGGGTGGGGTTGACCTTGTTGATATGGATGATGTCAACACGCTTACTAACTATGACCACAGTGATTGGTTGATGGGGTAATCATACAAATATTGTAGAACAAGTTATCATGTTGCCATATTCAAATAAAGATTTTATAATAAAAATGTTGACATATCATATAAAGATTTTTAAAATAAAATGTTGCCATATTCAAATAAAGATTTTGGTGTCACTAATTAAACAAATATATGTTCAGCTAATTTTCAGCCTCTTACATGTCTGCATCTCGAGGAATTGCAGAATTCAAGGGACAAATGATGCTTTATAAACAAAGTTCGGGAGGAGCACGTTCAAATGGTCCATCTAAAGGCCAGTTCACACCACACAGACAAACGGCAACAAACACTAACAAACAAGTTGGCAGTTGGATTTACAATTTTATAAAAAATAACTGTCATATTCACACTGCCCCAACAGACACCGACAAACTTGAGCACCCACGGAAAATCACAAGATATTCTCCATTCGTTTTAACCAATGAAAATAAAAGATTGCAGCTTTCAGACACGACTTTCTTCTCGTGTTTTTATGGCAACTGTAAAGACTCTAAATACAAAAGGGTTTCTATGCCGTTAAATGTCGAGAGCGCATTATTGTAACGCGAGAGTGCATCTGAGCGAATTTCTTTCACTCTACTCTAGCACAAAACTTACTGGATGCGCGCTTTCAAATATGGCTCTGCTCTCGCTCAGATTTTACGCTTGAGTGCTCAAACTTTGTCCAGTGTGCTCTGGCAAATATCACCTTGCTCTTTCTCTAGAATTGTCTTCTGGTTTGTCCAGAAACCTGCCATTTTCCCTACAAGGATCATTTACTAAGCACGCCCAGCACCTACACGCAGTCTTTGCAAGGGATTTGCCTCAGGTGGCCAGGTCAGATTATGTCAGAGTTTGTTGTCATTTGTTGGAAAATCATACCACACTGCTCAGACATTCCATGACCCAACAAACGCCGATTGAACATGTTCAGTTGGGTGGAAACAAACTCTGACCAATGCCAACAGACATCGACAGGGGTAACACACTGATCCAACAAACTTAGACAGACTTGTTTGTTGGTGTTTGTTGGTATTTGTCTGTGTGAATTGGCCTTAATCAGCTCGAGAGGAGGCATTTATATATATACAGCCGGCTCACCTAGTTACCTCGACAGTTTTCTGCATCCCTCCGCCACCTTGACTCCTCACTCTCTGCTGGTTCCCATTCCCAGCCAGGGATGCGGGAGAGTACTCTTGGTTTGGGATAAATTTCGAGCTTGGTGCCTCCCCTCGGACAGCTCACCAAATGCGCTTATTTGAACTCATGAAAACAACTGCCACAGGTAATCGGACATTATTTTATATTTATTATTCAAAGATTTATTTTGTAATATGTTTGCCTTTTTTGTATGATAGGACAGTGAGTAGACAGGAAGCGTAGAGGAAGGTGGAAGAGGTAAGAGGGGGGAGGGAAAGGTCCACGAGCTGGAGCTGGAACTCCAAGTCTGTCAGTGCAGACGTTAGGACATTCTAACTTGACCGCAATGTTTTATTCTCCATCATTCAATGCATTTTGCCTGTACATAAATGAACCTTTATGTTTATGTTGTAATCTAAATATTTATTGCATTTATGAAGAAAAGGTTCAGCACCCAAGACTCTGTCGCCTGTTGCCTCAATGGTGTAGTGTCTTTGGGTGGATTGTTGACCATCTTCTGCACTTAATTTCCCATTACTCTTGGTTCCCACCTGGACATCATTTCCAATCACTCACACCTGCACCTCATCATCACCCTCATCACTACCACTACTTAAGCACACACTTCACCATAACTCACTGTCCGATCTCGTTTTCACAAAGTGGACTATTCCCCATGTCTCCAGCGTCTTCCTTCTCTGTGTCTCTGTCAAGATCTTCCTTTGGACTCCATTTACCTGCTCACTTCTTCACTACCCCATTGTTGTAAATAAAACTCACTGTTCACCTGCCATCTTCCTCTCCTGTGTCTGCTTTCTGTAACACGGATTGCCGATAACAGCCATTTTAGGATTTGGTCTAGTGACTTAGGAGTCCTCATGACTACCTCTAATACAGATTTAAGAGCTGGTTTTAGCACTAAAATGCTTTGTGAAATACTCTTAAGGGCAAAAATGTAGGAGTCCTAAGATTAGGACTGACATGGCCATTATTTTTAAGAGTTTCTCCTAAATCGGCAAGTTAGGAGCTACTTTCAGCCTTAAGATGTTTGGTGAATATGGCCCCTGGGCTCATATGCATAAAACTTCACAGAAATACTCTTAAGAATAGGCATAAGCTTTGAAGTGTCAAAAAAATCTTAGTAAAAGTAAGACTTGTATGAGACTTTTATAAAGAAGCTGAAAGCAACTTTTATCAAAGTCTAAGACTGGTTCTTAAGTGCTGACTGAAGTGGCACATGAGTGTTGTGAACTAAGGACCGCAATGATGTCAACCCAAAATAGCTGCCCTCAACCTCTGAATCAGCCAGTAGCCTGCAGGGGTGAAGTCACTGCAGCATGACACCAATCATGTTATGTAAATATAATAAAATAATTTAATTGAGACACTGAAACTTTAATATTTAAATTAATTTAAAACAATTTCTTTATATTTAGCAAACTTATCATGAATTAGTATTAATGCTGTGGACTCCTTTTCTATTGATATATGTTTCCTCATTTACAGTTGGAGCAATAATGCAAACATGAGTTCCATCAATGGATACAACAACTCAGGGAAGGGGGAAGGTTCAAGATGGCGCTCTAGCAACATGTGAGTTGATGTGCTCTGCAAACTCAAATGGTGTAATTGGCTTTTAGTGCAGTCAGAAAAAGACTTTGTCACTTTCTTTAGACTTCTAACATCAACAATTGACAATTGTCCTTTTACTAGAGAGTGACACAATGGGCAAGTCCGAAAAAAGAAAAAACAAGAACGCTTCTCAGGCGAATGCTAATCCTGCTATCAAAATCAATAGTGAAACGTTGCAAGTTTCCAAAATTCTTTCATCTAACAAGAAATCTTGCTGCAGAGAATCTACATGATTATGTAAAGACAGACCTGGATAAATTTTTTTTACAAATTCATGTTGTGCTAGGAGGAATTTCCTACACTTTTAGACACGCTTTGCAAATCTCCTGACGCCAAACAACGGAAGATTGGGCGTTCTGACATTGCTGACATTCTCTCACAACTTGTAGCACTCTCAATTAATCAACACTCGGTCTGATTCCCTGGAAAAAAATATTACTGTTTATTAACATGAAGGAGGTAATAAACGAAAATACCAAGCAAATCACAAGTGTCAAGGAGGCTATCGAATTTATGAGCGTGGAAGTTAACAGTCTGAAACTCAAGTATGGAGCGGTGGAGTCCAAGGTGGGCAAAGTGAAGGAGACTAACATTGAGCAAGAGAGAAGACTAGCACAAAGTTATTCACGATGGTGGAATTTAAGAATCTATGGAGTCCCAGAGAAGGTGAGAGAAGATGTTTGCCAGAACTCTTGCCAGAGGACAAGGACAAACTTCTGAATGCCATTGACATTGTACACCGGCTTGGTCGTAAGCAAACAAACAAAACTTGTTTCACTATGTATTGAAAACAGTGGGCTAACAATAGTCTGTTTAATTTTGAGATTGTTGCCTTGATTTTTTACCTCAAGGTGTTTTTTTGTTTGTTTGTTTTTTAAATAAAGTTTGTATTTTGAAGGAATATATTATAATTACTGCCAGCCTAAGTTATAATTATTTATATAATTATGAGAATATAATGCTATTGAGACTTATTATGGCATACTTTTTGGAAGGCAGTCTAATCTCAGGAATTTGTTCTTTTAAATCTCATTCCTTAGGGAAAAAAAATAAACAAGGAAGATAACTTTGATAGTTCTACTATTATATTGTATACATTTGCACTACTGAAATAAGAGATTTGTACTACAAGATAGGACATTATTCATGTTCTATGGATGTTGAAATTCTGAATTGCACTACATCATTTGTCAAAGGCCGGTTCAATCTACCACTGTAGAGTTTTTTTTCTTTTTTTTTTCTTTTTTTTCTGTTTCTTAAACAATTTAAATCTGACCTTTGTTTTTGGCAAAAATGCCACTCAACCAAAGAGGATTATGTTTTCTGGAGATCTCAGTAGGGATCAGATTTATGGATGGCTCATGGAAAAAGTAACTCAGCTGGTGTTTCTTAAAGGTCCCATTCCATGGATTATTTTTATTATTTTATCATGTTTCCAGGGGTGCCCTTATAATGTTAGTATGTTTTTTAGATCAAAAATTGTTATAATTTAGAAATAAAAGGCATATTTCCTAGCCTGATTTCATTCCCTGGTTTGAACACTCTGTTTGAAGGGGCGTGTCTGCTGTGAGACTTCAGTGTAAACGCCCTCTGCTGTGATTGGCTGACATGCTTGCATATGAAATATCTGGCATTACATGTGGAACTATCTGGAAAACTTTTACTATTACAGCTATTATACGTTTTTACTATTACAACTATCGGGATTAACGAATCGTGAGAAGTTTTTTTAAGTATTTAGATCTATTTCAATCACATAAAAAATTGCAGTGAGCGTTGAGCAGATGACAGCCTGTTGATCGCGTGAAAAAAGATCTTATCATTGCAACGCAGTTTCTGCACTCACTAATGATTTCACCAATGCAAACATGAGGCATATAAATACAGTAAGAGCTTCGTTGTGCAGTGTAACAGCGTCATTTATTTCATAACGAGTTTTGGCAAGTGTCCAGATAAACTCGCGCTGTGTGATTGATTGACAGCTTGGACGATTGGAAAGGGATTGTTCTTTGATCGCTTTCTGTATATTAATCACAGTTTAAGTAAGATTATTTTCATCCTACTAAGAGAAACGATGTTAAGTTGATCGCTACTTCCATATTAAATCACTACTTACCGCTTGCTGGAATATAGTTGAAATTGCCCCCTTCGTCAGTATGAAACGCTGAGAGAAGCCTGCTTGATATTATCCCAGGTTAGAAAAACAGTCCGTGGTGAAATGGACAGAGCAAACTAACAACTTCGAATTAAACTTTTGCGGTATCCGATTATAGATAAACATCAACCGTCTGTTGACATTTCGCCATCAATACGCCTGTGTTCCTGTGGGCGGAGGTTAGTCTAAACACGGTTCTGGTGATGTCACTAATGAAGGAAGTAGAGGGGTGTAGTCCAATCGAGCCGTTTTTTGTAGTCAACTTCTGTTAAATAAAATATCTCGCTTGGCATTGAACTTTGAGCGTTATAATTTTACAGATATTATTTATACTCTAACAACAACATTACACACTAACTAAACTTTGAAACATGGAATCGCATGCAACGGGACCTTTAAACTCCTTTAATGAGAAGATTGTATGCTCTGATTGTGATCCAGGTGGACATTATAACGTTATTTATGGTTTTAATCAACAAAAAGATAACGAAAAACGCATTGATCAAGTGGAAGAACGTGTTGAAATTGCTAAATACCCATAGTTTTTTTTTTTCTTTTTTTTTTTTTTAACGTGCTTGCTCATCATGATTAATACACATCTAAATCTAATAAACAGCATGCTCATAATTTTTCGTTATTCTCTATTAGTCAATTATGTAACACTGTTCAAGGCTTATGTGATTCTCCCATTACTTCAAAAGAAATTAATGAAGGAATTAAATCTTTAAAAACAAATACATTCCCTGGTACCGACGGTCTAACGTCAGAATTCTATTATGTGTTCAGTAAAAACATAGCCCCTTTTTTATTAAATGTCTTTAAGGAAAGCATAAATAAATCGTCTCTCCCACACACGTTATGCCAAGGGCTGATCACTTTAATTCCCAAGCCAAATAAAAACATTAGCTTAATAGATAATTGGCTTCCAATAACGTTATAAAAACAATGATTATAAAATAATTGCTTTAGTATTGGCCAAAAGATTAAAAGGAGTATTACATGCTATTATTGATGAAACACAATCTGGCTTGATGCAAAGTAGACATATATCTAATAATATAAGATTAATATTAGACATTTTATATGATTCTGATATGTTCAATAATGACAGCTTCATCTTTTTCTTAGATTACTACAAAGCCTTTGATACTTTAGAACACTGTTTTTTTATTGCAAGCAAAAATTGGCATTGGTGATTTTTTCTGTAAGATGGTTAAACTGTTATATATTAATGGAAATCGCTCAATTAATCTAAAAAACGGTACTTCTCCCATGTTTTCTCTAAATAGTGGTGTTCGACAGGGATGCACAGTGTCTCCTTATTTGTTTTTAATTAGAGTACAATTTCTTAATTTACACATTAAAGGATAATTTACATAACCTAAAAGGCATCACTGTTGGAAATGCAGAATTAATCATTAGTCAATTAGCTGATGACACAGCGTTGTTTTTAGAAGACTCCTCTTAAATCTCAGTAGCCTTAAATATCCTTCAATCATTTTCTAAAGCTTCTGGTCTAAGTCTTAATATTGATAAATGTGAATTATTTCTCATTACAAGTTGTAGTTTTTCTTCTGTCTGTGACATAACTGTTAAAAGCACTGTAAAATATCTTGGTAAAGAAATAACTAAAGATAAAAATAAATGTGTAACAAATTTTAATCAAATTATTGCTAAAACAAAGAAAAAAATTAATTGCTGGCTTCAAAGGGATCTATCTTTTAAAGGAAAAGTTTTACTCACTATTTTTGGACGGACTTTCACGTCTCTCTTATGCGGCCCAATCTCTTTATGTAGATAAGCCCACATGTAAATTGATTGATAGATCTCTAACATATATATATATATATATATATATATATATATATATATATATATATATATATATATATATATATATATAATTTTTTTTCTTTTTTTCTTCTTCTTTTTTTCTGGAAAAACACAAGCCATTATGAAGAAATCTGTTATTCTAAATTAGCTAACAAAACTAACAACTAACAAAATTGGCTTAAATTTTATTGATTTTAGTTCTTCAAATTATACTTTCAAAATAAATTGGCTTCATCTGTACTCGAAAAATCCACCACATTTCCACCAACAGGTACTTTGAGCTTTAATATATAAACACAATTTCACCCCCGATAAATACTTTATTTGGAACAATTATTTTTTGATCAATGGTTTAATAAAGGTTTACTTTTAGTACGTCAGCTATTTAACAACAAAGGTTTATTGATGACTTACACAGAATTTCTTTCAGAATACAATATGCCAGTTACCCCAAAATAATTTTCCATAGTTATGAGAGCGATACCAACTGGAGTCTGTTTTAAAAAATGCATTCACCCTTCTACTATACAACTACATTTCCTGAACCAATAGAAACTCCAATAGGTAAAATGTTTTTCAGAAGAAAATAAAT
This sequence comes from Abramis brama, assembly GCF_963993115.1. Classification (NCBI taxonomy): domain Eukaryota; kingdom Metazoa; phylum Chordata; class Actinopteri; order Cypriniformes; family Leuciscidae; genus Abramis; species Abramis brama. The sequence continues at coordinate 6,051,928 of NC_139977.1, forward strand.
AGAAATAATAAAGTTAGATACGTTTTTCTTGAAAATATTATTTATGTATCTCCAGCAATATTTTACTAAAATATTTGGCCCTTACAACAAAAATATTTTCTCACTAATAAAGTAAAAGGAGTGTCTTTCAAAATAATAAATACATTTTACCCTGTTAAATATTTTATGATTAAATATAGAACTAATATTGACACATTTTGTCAAATTCACACAGAAACTGTTTATCATTTATTTTGGTCATGTTTATTTACTGAACAACAATGGAAAAATATTGACACATTTATTATAATAAAAGTGGCTTGCTTTTGCAGCATGGTTTGAAGATCAGTTGGAAACTCAATGGACTGTCATTCAGTAGTGTCCAAAAGTGCATAACAACATTATGTTGTAAAATATTAATACCTGATTATTTTTCCAGTTGCCGTAAAAAAATAATTTTTACTTTTATTACTGCAGTCAGAGCATTGATTTATAGAGTGCGAGAAGTTATTAAATTTCTTACACGGTCAGTTACAAAAAGAATACCTTTATGATCAAGATTTTATCCCTGTCATCATATAACTCATACAATACATTATATCTTTGTTGGAAAGTGTGTGGTCTCCTCCTCTCTGCTGCCTTCTTGTTACTCTTAACTAGGTTAGGATACCTCTCCAGCACTCTTAAAACATTTAGGAGCTGAGACCTAGTCTTAACACTTAGAAACCTTTATGAATCACACTTATTCTTAAATTTAGGATTAAGAGTAAAATTATGTTATTCTTAGAATGTTGACACACTTTAGACTAAAATTTTGTCTTTATACACATGGCCCCAGATCTCTTCTTTTACACTTAAAAGTCTCTGATGTCTTCAAATACCCTGTTATAACCATCCTACGTCCCATAAAATGTAAGGATGATCATCGTTTCTCAATATTAACTCCATGACTTGAGTAATCTTCCATTCCACATCAGATTGTTTTTGAAGCTGTTTAAATCTTAAGACATTTTACTTCTGAAACCATGATAGCTTTATGTGAGAAACAGAATGAAATTTAAGTCATTACTTACTGATAGTCTACCTTCACCGAGCTGCTAATAGAGTGGTGCACAGAGTATTCATTTTTGAGGCCAAAACCTAGAAACGAGTTAGCATTTTATCACTTGGGTGGTTCCATTGTCCTGAAGTAAATGTTTTTTTTTTTCTTTCAAAATAATAAATACATTTTACCCTGTTCAATATTTTATGATTAAATATGGAACTAATATTGACACATTTTGTCAAATTCACACAGAAACGGTTTATAATTTATTTTGGTCATGTTTATTTACTGAACAACAGCGGAAAAATATTGACACATTTATTATAATAAAAGTGGCTTGCTTTTGCAGCATGGTTTGAAGATCAGTTGGAAACTCAATGGACTGTCATTCAGTAGTGTCCAAAAGTGATGTGCAGCGTAGGAAAATTGACATAATCACCCTTTATTCAAATATTATTAAAAATGTGTTAAAGATTTTGTAAGCATATTGCGTAGTTGTTCTTGGAGTCAACTGTTTTATAATAAAATAATCTGAAACACTGTTATTTCTGATAATACAATGAAGCATGCCAAATCATGCAAAGAAATTATTAACACATGCAAAAATATTAATACCTGATTATGTTGTTGTCAATATTTTTTTGTTTTTTTTAATCTGTAGCTGTAGTTTGCCTTTTTTGCCAAATAATTTTGTCAGATAAATACCTTCCCTAAGTTTAGTGTTTTGTTCTTCCTTCATATTTTAAAATAATTGACATAATTAAAACATTTAAAATATTTCCTCATATTTTGATGGTTTAAGCGATCTTGTAAGGTCATTAAAAAAAAAAAAAAAAAAGCTCCCGACATCACTTATGGCCACTACTGTGTGTTTGGTGAGGTTAGTGCCACAATAGTGCTATTTAAGACCCAGCTTACTGTGGACTGACAGACCCAAGTAACCACTGAAGCACTGCTGCATTTTTCCAGTTGCCAACATTTTTAAATTTTTACTTTTATTACTGCAGTCAGAGCATTGATTTATAGAGTGTGAGAAGTTATTCAATTTCTTACACGGTCAGTTACAAAAAGAATACCTTTATGATCAAGATGCCTTTATACCTTTATGATCTATCATACCTTTATGATTTTTTTAATGCTTTTACTTGTCTTGAAAAAGACAGTTGCTAACAATTGGCTAAATGGGATGGCAAAGGTTGTCAGGGACATTTAACATCACACCAAAAAAGAAAACTCATCTACTCGCTAGTCTACTTTCACAGCCTCATTGTCACAATGATGGTTGTGTTCATCAAATGCATGATGCAGGAAATCCAAAAGTAACACAGAGAATAATCACAGGAGTATATCACTGACAATAACAAACCACTCTAAACTCTAAAGATGAGAACAAACAATGGAATGGACAGCAACAAACAGGGAGGAATCAGTAACGCCTCGGTTACGACTGTAACCTCGGTTCCCTGAAGAGGGAACGAGCGTTGCGTCGAGATTGACGCAATGGGGAACGTTTTGCGTTATGATGTCTTGAAGCACATGTAAAATCAGACCAATGGTGCGGCGGAACGTCAGATGCGGGTGACGTCACGAACCAGGAAGCTATAAAGCCTGCTCGAAAACAGAGAGCGTCAGCTTCGTACAGTCTGAAGTAGTCGCTGACAGGCATGAAGGAGATATGGCAAGGTGACGCAATGCTCGTTCCCTCTTCAGGGTACCGAGTTTACAGTCGTAACCGATGCGTTCCCTTTCAAGGGAACTCGCGTTGCGTCGAGATTGACGCTATGGGGAATGTCTATACCAACGCCACCATAGCTACAAATGTCTGTCCTGTGTGAAATCGAGTGAGTAGCACTAGGATGACAAAACCTGAGACCCAGGTGTAGAGTCCAAGTCCAGAGAGTAAAATCTGATGAAGGTGTGCGGTGAGGACCAGCCTCCCGCATCACAAACGTCCTGTAGGGGAACTCCTGATATAAGGGCCTTGGAGGCCGCCATACTCCTTGTAGAGTGGGACCGGACAGCCATAGGAGAAGGCTGTCCGGTCGCCTCATAAGCAAGTGAAATGGCCTCAACCACCCACTTGCTCATTCTTTGCTTAGATGCAGGGTACCCCTTATTTGGGGACCCAAAACACACAAACAGTTGATCAGTTTTACGCCACAGGGCAGCTCTGTGGATGTAAGCATCTAACGCCCGTACTGGTGTCACGGTTGGTAAATCTGCTGTCTCATTCTAGTCTAGTGTGTTTGTGTGTGTGTGGGTGTGTCTCGTTACGTTCACTGTTTCGGGTGGGCGTGGGCGCCAATCATCCTGATCAGAGGCAGCTGAATGTCATCTAGCAGCCTATTTAATGCCCTCTCTCCTGTCTCATGTTGTCAGATCGTTGTTTGAGTATCCCGTCCTCGTGCCTGTTCCTGTTCCTTCGTGTTTCCTGTGTACTGGATATTGGATTACTTCACCTCTGATCTCACCACGGATTTATCACGGATTCACCATCACCTTCACGCTGCACTTGGGATTTTGCCTGTCTCAGTCCCTGCGTCACACTCTCCCGCTGGCTGTGTTCCTGATCATCAACTCTCCCCAGAGAAGTGCCTGCCTTCCGCGCTGGAACATTTATTGCATCTGTCTTTACCCTTGAGTATTTGTTATCTAATAAATACATCTTGCACTTGCATTTGCTTCCGTCCAGTTTATCGTTACAACTGGGCAAAGCAAATTATTTCTTTCCTGGTCCGCATTCTGAAAGGGAGGAGGACAGAAGGCCTGCAGAATAATAGGTCTGACCACATTAGTGGGAACCTTGGGGATATAACCTGGTCTAGGATGGAGAAGTGCTTTGACCATACCAGGTGCCAATTCCAAGCATGAGGGAGCAACTGACAGTGCTTGTAAATCCCCTATTCTCTTAAGAGAAGAAATAGCGAGGAGAAAAAGATCTTTCAGCGTCAGAAATTTGACAGGAACCTCCTCTATAGGTTCGAAAGGAGCCAGGGAAAGGCCTTGGAGAGCAATAGCCAAGTCCCAAGTGGGCACCCTAGAACGAGCTGCAGGCCTCAGCCTCAACGTGCCACGGAGGAAACGAGATACCAAAGGGTCCTTCCCTACAGACATTCCACCCAAAGGAATGTGGCAAGCACCTATGGCCGCCACATTAACCTTTAAGGTGGACAGGGTTAGACCTGCAGTGAACCGCTCCTGCAGGAACTCCAGCACTGTACCAACTGGGCAGTTAACTGGGTCCAACTGACGGTCACTACACCAAGAAGTGAATACTCTCCACTTCAGGGCATAAAGTTTCCTTGTGGAGGGAGCTCTGGAATCTAGAATGGTCTCTACAACCTCAGTTGAGAAACCTGACCCTATGAGCTGGGCCCCCTCAGGAGCCAAGCCCACAGGTTCCACAGTTCTGGTTGGGGGTGAAATATCGAGCCTTCCGCTTGGGACAGAAGGTCCCTCCTGACGGGTAGCTCCAGAGGAGGCCTGTCGAGGAGAGACACGAGATCGGGGAACCATACTCTGCCCGGCCAGTGCGGGGCTACAAGAAGTAGGTGAATCCGGTCCCTGCGAACTCTCTCCAGAACTCCCGGGAGCAGAGCGATTGGGGGAAAAGCATATAGACGTAGCCTCGGCCACGTCTGCACCATAGCGTCCAGTCCCAGAGGAGCTGGATGCATGAGGGAGAACCAAAGTGGACAGTGAGACGTCTCTCGAGACGCAAACAGATCCACTTGTGCTCAGTGCAAACACCCTCCATATCTGCTCCACCACCTCGGGGTGGAGCCTCCATTCCCCAGGCCTCAGCCCCTGTCTTGACAGAATGTCTGCTCCTAAATTCTGGGCCCCAGGAATGTAAGCTGCTCTGAGCGACAACAGCTTCTCCTGGGACCACAACAGGATATGGCGTGCCAGTTTGCATAATGGGCGTGAGCGCAAACCCCCTTGATGATTTATATAGGCGACTACCGATGTGTTGTCTGTGTGAACTAAAACATGGTGTCCCCTGAGATCTGTGAGAAAATGCTTGAGAGCCAGAAATACAGCCAACATCTCCAGGTGGTTGATGTGCCATGAAAGATGATGGTCTTTCCACAGACCCTGAGTTGAGCGACCCTCTAGGATCGCTCCCCAGCCCGTGAGGGAGGCATCCGTCGTTAGCAGCTTGCGATGACAAGGAGCTCCCAGCACGGGGCCTTGGGACAGGAACCAAGGTTTCTTCCACATAACCAGGGCACGTAAGCAGCGCCGCGTGACCCTGATTTTGCGAAATGGATTGCCCCTCGGGGAAAACCCCCCGGTCCTGAGCCACCACTGCAGGGGCCTCATGTGCAGTAGTCCAAAAGGTATCATGTTGGAAGCTTCTGCCATGAGGCCCAACAGTCTCTGGAACTGTTTGACAGTGAGTGACTGGCCTAGCTTTACACTTTTCACAGCTGCAAGGATGGACTCTATACGTGGCGGTGACAGGCGCGCCTGCATCGACACTGAATCCCAAACCACGCCTAGAAAAGTGGTCCTCTGAAGTGGAGAAAGCACACTCTTTTTGGCGTTTAGCTGTAACCCCAACTCTTTCATATGGGCGAGAACGACATCTCGATGCCGAATCGCCATCTGATGAGACTGAGCTAAAATCAACCAATCGTCGATGTAGTTCATGATGCGAATACCCTGAAGGCGCAGGGGTGCCAGAGCTGCATCCACGCATTTGGTGAAAGTGCGGGGTGATAAAGCTAGGCCGAATGGAAGAACTCGATATTGGTAAGCTTTGCCCCCAAAAGCAAACCTCAGGAACTTCCTGTGACACGGACGGATGGAAATATGGAAATATGCGTCCTTGAGATCTATCGTGACAAACCAGTCCTCGGACCTGATCTATGGCACGATCTGTCTCAATGTTAACATTTTGAACTTGAGTTGCATGACTGACTCGTTTAGAACTCGAAGATCCAGAATGGGACGCAATCCCCCGTCCTTTTTTGGAACTATGAAGTACCGACTGTAAAACCCGGTTTCCCTGTTGGAGGGAGGTACATATTCTATGGCCCCTTTCTCTAACAGAGTGTTCACTTCTTGCTCCATAACCAGAACCTGCTCGGGGCCCACCACTGTGGGTAGGACCCCAGCTCCCGCTCAGCAGCCTCATGATGAGAGCGACGGGGAAGGAGTTTTTGAAAGGCAACTGCCTGTTTAGATGCTTCTTGGAACTTCTCAACAGCAGTATTAACAGCATTACCGAAGAGACCAGATGTCGAGATAGGAGCATCCATAAGAAAATTATTTTATTTCTCCTTAATATTACTGAGGTTGAGCCACAGATGCCTCTCAGTGGCCACCAGGGCTGCCATAGAACGGCCGATGGATTTGGCCGTCTCCTTGGTGGCCCTGAGAGACTGATCTGTGGCTCTACGTAGTTCACACACTACCTCAGGACCAATACCCCCGCCCTCATCTAAATCGCCCAACAATTCCGCTTGGTAAGCCTGCAGCAAGGACATAGTGTGTAAACACGCTGCAGCCTGACCAGTGGCGGAATAGGCTTTGCCCACCAGAGAAGATGTTACTCTGACGGGCTTAGTGGGCAGTGCCAGAACCTTTAGGGAAGATGCCGTTGCTGGAGAGAAATAGCTCGCGAGCGTCTCCTCCACCTTCGGCATCTCCCCATAACCGTGATCTTTATAGTTCGATATAGAAGAATAGTTAGATGTCTGGGCACTATATACTCTATACGAAACTGGTTTCTCCCACGATCTCGACACCTTTCGAACGAACGTCCTGCTTATCGGCTGGCCACTCAATACTTAGTCTTTCGACTGCTCTAGTCACAACCTCTAAGAGCTATTCAAATGCATGAGACTGAGGTGGTGAATCCTCAGACTCAGCATCAATACTGACAACATCCAGCTCCTCAGAACTGGATAGTTGCAATATTGGTGCCTCAATCGGGGCGGAAGGAACCGCAATGCGTGCTTCCGAACCCCGAGAAGGGACACTAGATCTATCAGCTGAAGGCTGAGATAAGGCTGGGCCCGTCTCAAACCCCTCTGATAGATCCATTTGCGAACCCCAGGTCTGCGATCGACGCCGTGCCTTGGCAGCGGCGGGACCAGAGCCCTGGGGAACGCGAACCTGAACGTCCTTGCGAAAGAACGCCAGGTGGGATCGGAGCGTACGCACTGGAAGCACATCACAATGCTCACAGCCAGCACCCTCGAGTGCTGACTGGGCATGCTCCTCACCCAAACAAGCAACACACAAAACGTGAGTGTCCCCACCCGTTAAGTAACTCGGGCAGGGGTGCACACACTGTCTGAAATGCTGGATGCTCACCATAGCTTTATATATATATATATATGATATGATATAAAGACAAACAACACCAAATAACGGGACAGTTTTCACAAAGAGCGCTACTGAAGACACAGAAGCTGTTTTCTCTGTTTTCGAGCAGGCTTTATAGCTTCTTGGTTCGTGACGTCACCCGCATCTGACGTTCCGCCACACCATTGGACTGATTTTACATGTGCTTCAAGACAACATCACGCAAAGCGTTCCCCATAGCGTCAATCTCGTTCCCTTGAAAGGGAACTAAGAATATGGAAACTAAACTGAAAGGAAAAACAGGAACAAAACGAGAGATAACAAAAGATAAACCAAACTGAACCTAACTCTGACACTCTGACATTTTTTTAAAATAAAGACTGAAAGAGATGTCGGGAGCTTAATGGTGGTGATGTTGAAGTCATGCGACTGTTTGTTTATAATCTTGTGGCGATATGGAAGAAATCCATACCAGCTTTTCACTTTTTCTAATGGGCGGAAACCAATGAGGAAACTGAATATAAAAGAGAGCTAGAAACGGAAGAGGGGGGAGCGAGTAAAAACAAAACAAACGTGTAGGTTGTTATCGGAGTGGGACACACGCTACCTGAAGGTCATGGCTATTCTTTGCTGGAATCTCTGTGCATGCGCTGACTGGGTGCGATCGCCAAAGTGACGGAGAAATTGAGCTCTACTGCATGGTTCGTTCGCCTGCCTGGTGCAACACAATCCAGCCTGGTTCGTTCGCCTGCCTCAGGTACTAGTGATGATGTCCATCATCTTTTAACCTCACGCCAAGTCTCCAAACTCTTTCCCCGGCCCGGGATTTGCAGCCGCTACACAGATTGCTTCACACAGCCACCACACACACATACACGCACATTGCACACGCACACACCCATACACAAACACTCGTTTGGATTATTTATTTTTCTTTGTGTTTTTTTTTTTTTACATGTCTTTTCTTTTTGTTGAAAACTGAACACTAAAAACTGAGTTTGGAAAAAAACAACGAACTTTAAGACATTAGTGAATCAAGGACTCTCGTGATGTTGTTGTTTGTGAAATCTGAACTTGAACAGCAATTTACTTATTGTCTGTTTACCTTACAACTTTTTGTCATTTGTCATTTGTCATGTGAGGTAAAAGAAAAAAAATACAAACTAACTTTGTATAATTTTTTTTTGTGTGTGTGCAAAATGTTTTCCTAAAATATATATTTTTTTGACCAAACCCTTCAATCTCTGAATGTGTCATTTAAGCTCTATTCTATATTATTGTGGGTATTTGTTACATCCTCTTACTGATGCTGACATCCTGGCCACTTTCCGCACTGTCCTTTACGGTACTGCCCGGGACTGGTGGGAAGTTGCACGATCCTCAATAACCACGTGGGAAGAGTTTGAAGCTGCTTTCCTCTCTGCTTTCCTCTCAGAGGATTATGAAGACGAGCTGGCTGAAAGGGTAAGGACAAGAACACAGGGAGAAAGGGAGAGCATTAGAGACTTTGCATTTACATACAGAGCTTTCTGCAAAAGGTGGAAGCCCACCTTGACGGACAGTGAATTGGTGAAAATGATTTTAAAAAATATGAACCCCTACCTTGCAAGCCAGATTCGCAGTCGGGTGAACACAGTTGACGAACTTGTGAAATTGGGCCAACAGCTGGAAAAAGACTACGAACAACAACTGCAATATGAAAAACGTGTGAGTTCTAAGCAACCCCTATCCATGCCTCAAAGACCTATTTCCAACCGCCCGGCAGAGAAGCCTTTAGTGCAATGCTGACGATGTAAAGGCCATCACTCACCTGGTAGCTGTCCTCACTTCGTCTCTTCTCAGTCCCAGTCACCTCAGTCCACCAGCCAACACCCTTCCTCCAATAGCAAGCGGACAACATTTCCAGCTTCTAAAGGTACTGGTCCACCTGGCAATCGCTCTGTGTCTGCCACCTTTCCCCACAAGTCACCAACAACTGGTAAGAAACCACCACCTACTGCAATTGTTCCACAACAATTAGTGATACCACTTTGCATTGGTACCTGGAAGGGAAAAGCCATTGTTGATACTGGGGCTAGCTACACCCTTCTACATGAGAATCTCTGGAAGGAACTCATTTCACAAAAACTTCATCCATGGACACAGGGTCCACTCTACCTAGCCCATGGGGCAGCAGAAATTCCTTTAGGTTGGATAAACATGCCAATCACTCTACATCAAAAAGTATTCACCATACCTGCTGTTGTTCTATCAGCCAAAGCCCTGGCCAATGCAGTCGTATTAGGACTGGACTTCATCTTCTCCAGTGGGCTGCAGATCAATGTGGCAGATCAAAAGTATTCATTTCAGTCTAATCCTAAAGAGTATTATCCTTTCCAGCCAACAAATGCCAGTGTACCAGTTATCAGCTCCCAACATCCAAGGGGAAAGATGGGAAATAAAAATCCCAACAGCCTCTCCTTACTATCTTCTGTTCCTCCTCCTCAACTTAACGTGTTTCAACCAGCCTACCTGGATGAAAAGACACTAATTGACACTGCTGTACAGGATGCCCACTTACCTCCAGAAGGCAAGCAACAGCTACGGCAGATCCTTGAGTCAAACCCTCAAGTTTGTACCCTTCGTCCGGGACGTACTGAAGATCACAACACAGCATCACATATATACTACCCACCAAGTACCTATAAAACAAAGACCGTACCGCACAACACCTGCCAAACAAGCTATCATTACAGAGCAGCTGGAAGAGATGTTGACTGCCGGCATCGTAGAACCATCACACTCTGGATGGGCCTCACCTGTTGTCTTGGTCCCTAAAAAAGACGGAAGCCTTAGGTTTTGTGTGGACTACAGGAAAGTTAATGCCATTACAGAGAATGATGCTTACCCATTACCCAACATCACTGAGATCTTGGAGTCACTATCTGGAGTTGCCATCTTTTCCACCATTGACCTTAACAGTGGCTACTGGCAGGTGAACATGGATCAAGAAAGTAAACCAAAGACTGCTTTCACAACTTCATCAGGGCTGTTTCAGTTTAATGTTATGCCGTTTGGGTTAAAAAATGCCCCAGCAACCTTCCAAAGACTAATGGAGAATGTTCTAGGAGAATTGCGTGGAAACATCTGCTTTGTCTACATTGACGACATAATTATTTACTCACCATCTGTAGCCCAGCACTTCTCCGACCTCCAGGCTGTTCTTCACAAGCTGCAAATGGCTGGCCTCACCATTAATTAAAAAAAAAAGCAAGTTCTGTCTTCAGGAAATAACCTTTCTGGGACATGTTGTCAATGTCCAAGGCATAGCTGCAGACCCAAGTAAAGTGGAGGCTATACGGGAATACCCTGTGCCCACCAACATCAAGGAGGTCCAGCGCTTCCTGGGGTTAGCCGGGTGGTACCACCGGTTTGTACCAAACTTCTCCAGGATCGCTGAACCATCATTGCACTGAAAAAAAGGGGTGTTCATTACTCTGGTCACAACAATGTCAACAAGCCTTTGACCATTTAAAATGCTGTCTTACCTCTCCTCCCATTCTTGGCCATCCTGACCTTCAACTGCCTTTTACTGTCTATACGGATGCCAGTAACACTGGTTTGGGTGCTGTGCTGACCCAGCGCAAGGAACAGGGATTGGAACAAGTTATTGCTTATGCCAGCAGAACCCTGAACAAAGCAGAGACCAATTACACAGCCACCGAAAAAGAGTGTTTGGCTGTAATTTGGAAAAATGGCAGCACTACCTAGAGCACAAACTGTTCACTGTCATCACAGACCACTCAGCGTTACAATGGGTAATGTCTTCCACAAAAACCACGAGTCGCCTCATCCGGTGGGCCTTGCGACTTCAGAGATTTGATTTTATCATTGAATATCGCAAAGGGAAACTAAATATGGCGCCTGGTGCTCTGTCTCGGATTCGCACCAGTTGTAACCTGTACACCAGCCAACGCCAACACCAACAGGAGAATGCTGAGTTTCCAATGTCTCCAGCCACAATCTGGGAGGAACAGCACAAAGACCCTGTCATCACCAACACACTTCAAGCACTTGCAGAAAATGACTCCTCTCTAAAAGATCAGTATGAGATAGTGGAAGATAAACTCTATCACAAAACTCACCTGCCGAACAATCAAGTTCATTACAGAGTGTACATTCCAAACAGCCTTGTGTCGTCCATTCTACACCACTACCACTCTAATCCCTGGAGCGGTCATGTAGGTATTTATAAGACCTACAAGCGTATCCATGATGTTGCATTCTGGCCTGGAATGTGGACCGACATAAAACACCACGTTAAAAAGTGTGTCAAATGCCAGACTCTTAAGGGAGAAAATCAGAAACCTGTGGGCAAACTACAGCAAGTCACCACCACCCGTCACAACGAGATGCTTGGAGTGGACATTATGGGGCCAATGCCACGCAGCACACAGCAAAATGAGTACCTCTTAGTCTTTGTAGATTACTACTCCCGGTGGGTGGAATTTTTCCCCATGCAAAGCGCTAAAGCTGAGACTGTTGCATTACTTCTTCGGAAGGAAATTCTAACCCGTTGGGGGGTGCCAGACTTCATTCTGTTGGATAGAGGTACACAATTTGTGTCATCACTGTTCAGAGAACTCAAACTGTCAAAAGTGGAGTATCAAACCTAAATTGACAACATCATACCATCCACAAACAAATATGACAGAGAGGGTTAATCGTACGCTCAAATGCATGATTTCTGCCTATGTGGACAACAATCACAGAAAATGGGACCAATACTTACCGGAACTCCGTTTCGCTATTAATTCAGCTGTCCAGGAAACGATTGGGATGACCCCTGCAGAGCTTCATTTGGGGAGGAAACTGCAAAGTCCCATGGACAAGGTGTTACATGGCAAGAATCTAACTCCAGACTGCACATCTTACGATACAGTCCACCACCTAACTGAGCTTCAGACTAAAGCCATGGAATGCTGTAAAAAAGCACAAAAGAGACAGCTTGGGAATTATAATAAAAGAAGACGAGATGTCACATACAAGGAAAAGGATCGTGTGTGGATGAGAACCTTTCCCCAGTCTAGTGCACAACACCACTTCACTGCAAAATTGGCTCAAAAATGGAAAGGCCCTTACCGTGTCGTAAAGCAGGTGGGTCCATTGAACTATTGAGTAGCGCTAGAGTCCACTGGCGAAGATGTTCGCATAGTGCATGTGTGCAACCTGAAACCATGCTTTCCCACGACTGAAGAGCTGGAATGCCAGGAGAAGAAAAGGCTCCGCCAAATATTCAATGAATCTTCTGATGAAGAGGAATTCATTGGATTTTAAATATGATTCACATTTCCACAACCATGGGTTGTCTTCTCCAGGGAGGGAGAGTGTGGCGATATGGAAGAAATCCATACCAGCTTTTCACTTTTTCTAATGGGCGGAAACCAATGAGGAAATTGAATATAAAAGAGAGCTAGAAACGGAAGAGGGGGAGCGAGTAAAAACAAAACAAACGTGTAGGTTGTTATCGGAGTGGGACACACGCTACCTGAAGGTCATTGCTATTCTTTGCTGGAATCTCTGTGCATGCGCTGACTGGGTGTGATCGCCAAAGTGACGGAGAAATTGAGCTCTACTGCATGGTTCGTTCGCCTGCCTGGTGCAACACAATCCAGCCTGGTTCGTTCGCCTGCCTCAGGTACTAGTGATGATGTCCATCATCTTTTAACCTCACGCCAAGTCTCCAAACTCTTTCCCCGGCCCGGGATTTGCGGCCGCTACACAGACTGCTTCACGCAGCCACCACACACACATACACGCACATTGCACACGCACACACCCATACACAAACACTCATTTGGATTATTTATTTTTCTTTGTGTTTTTTTTTTACATGTCTTTTCTTTTTGTTGAAAACTGAACACTAAAAACTGAGTTTGGAAAAAAACAACGAACTTTAAGACATTAGTGAATCAAGGACTCAGACTTACTGTCTGTTTACCTTACATCTTTTTGTCATTTGTCATTTGTCATGTGAGGTAAAAGAAAAGAAAAATACAAACTCTGTGAAAATTTAACTTTGTATAATTTTTTTTCTTTGTGTGTGCAAAATGTTTTCCTAAAATATACTTTTTTTTTTACCAAACCCTTCAATCTCTGAATGTATCATTTAAGCTCTATTCTATATTATTGTGGGTATTTGAAGGAATTTATTTTCATTTTTTGTGTAACAGTGTTTTGAGTTATCTTCGGGGAAATAGAACTTCATTACATATATAATTTTTTTTACTTGACAAGTTTTACTTGTCTGGTGCCCGAACAATTTAAATTTAAATTTATTAAGTCAAATTTGATTTGGGGCTGCCACCGTTACAATCTAAGTTTAGGTTTTTACTTTTACCAATTGTATTTTGGCTTCAAAATTCATAAAAGTTATGATAATTTGTGAAGATTCTCATGATGAACAAAATGTGTGAGAATCATAAACCTTTGTTGTTCACAAAGCTTATTTTCTCCTATAATCCAAAAGCCAGAAAATCCTACTTGGTTTTTGTCGAGGGAACCAGGGCGATGATAACTTTCATGTTGGCCTACAAAAAAATTTCATCACTGCAGAACCACAGTATATTGCTGGGACCAGATCACTGAGTAAGTGAGTTGAACTTGAGAAAGAATTGGTCCGATTCATGAACAAATCTTTTAGACTTGTTTTGTAAATTGTTTTTGTTCATTCAAAAGATTAGACTCAAAAGAATGATTCGTTGATGAATCGGACATCACTACTTCTGTCATTAATGTGCAGTGGAAAGGTTGGAAGACAAGTTTTTTGTTTGTTTTTGTTTTTGTTTTTTTTACTGAATGACAACTTCAATTTCAGTTTGTTCCTTAAATAAAGCTAACATGTATTCAGAAGACTTGGAATATAGTGCAAGTCCACTTTTATGATTGTTTTTATTTATTTTCATTATTGTTATTAACATTTTGGAGCTTTTGGAGAGGATTATACCTCATTTGAATGGATTGGAACATTTCAAACTCATCACTGACTTTTAATCCAGCCATTGGGACAGATTTTTAATTTAAAATGGCACCGTCAAGGTGGTTTCACAGATTCTATTCATACATGTCAACCCAAAAAACAAACAGAAGCACACATACCCAACCTGTCCAAATGTCTTCTCCCAAGGGACCTCAGAGGAAACCAGATTTTACAGCCTGCAATAGCGAAAACAGATCTGATGAGACACAAAAGCAATCTCTCCTTTTGTAACCAAGTGATACATTTCCATTTTCTGTAAGACCACAAGAGATTTATGCATCTGTGCAATCTAGCACTGCCTTCATAATATTAATGATTTGGTGCCGTAGTGGAATAACATTATTTCCTTTTATGTTAATATGAAGCATCAGTTGTTGTGTGACTAAAAATGTAATGTCAATTGTGATTCAGATATAACTTGATTTACATTTTCTCAAGAAACTTTTTGTCCAAATTATGCAACTTAAAACTTCCAACATGATCCTAAAAGGACATAAAAGGTAGTGAAACTTGTACCTTTGAGTGGGGTATCTGTTCCCTTGTGAAAAAAAAGTACACTTTAATGGTGAGAGAGCTCAGTGCACTGCAACTCAAGAAAACACAAGCAAGCAGAAATAAACACCAGCAAATTAAGAATACATCAGTTTGACAACACACATGCTGCAAATACTCACAACGCAACCAAATACAGAAACGCGCTGCAAATACTCACAACACACATACGGTCCGGATGTTAAAATAAGCAAAAAACCCTCACCTTTCAGGACATCGGCAAAACCACTGACGAGTGTCAGGATATAGCACACTCAAGAGAGATTTATCAGTGATAACTCAGAGCTTTATTAGAGCAAATTTCAAACACAGGTGAGTAATAACAACACAGTGATGATGAAGGCAGGTATTAAACTTCAGTTCTGAAGCACTTCAGTTTGCTAGTGAAGATTGAGATTGTGATCCACACACACATCTTAAGTTGCCATTTAGCAGGCTGAATAGTGATCAAAGTCTTACAGGACTTGAAGAAACTTTGGAGGGAATGCTGGAGAAGAGGAACAGATGCAGGAGAAAAGAGACAGGAACTCGGGGAAATGCTGGAGGGAATGATGGAGAAGAGGGACAGACGCAGGAGCAAGGAGACAGGAACGTGGGAAACGTTGGACGGGAAAGCTGGAGAAGAGAAACAGATGCAGGAGCAAGAAGACAGGAACTTGGGAAACGTTGGACGGGAAAGCTGGAGAAGAGGAACAGACGCAGGAGCAAGGAGAAAGGGACTTGGGAAACGCTGGAGGGAACGCTGGATAAGAGGAACAGACACAGGAGCAAGGAGACAGGAACTTGGGAAAAGCTGGAGGGAACGCTGGAGAAGAGGAACAGACACAGGAGCAAGGAGACAGGAACTTGGGAAACGCTGGAGGGAATGCTGGAGAAGAGGAACAGACGCAGGAGCAAGGAGACAGGAACTTGGGAAACGCTGGAGGGAATGCTGGAGGAAACGAACAGATGCAGGAGCAAGGAGACAGGAACTTGGGAAATGCTGGAGGGAATGCTGGAGAAGAGGAACAGATGCAGGAGCAAGGAGAAAGGAACTTGGGAAACGCTGGGGGGAACGCTGGAGAAGAGGTACAGATGCAGGAGCAAGGAGAAAGGAACTTTTGGGAAACGCTGGAGGGAATGCTGGAGGAAACGAACAGATGCAGGAGCAAGGAGACAGGAACTTGGGAAATGCTGGAGGGAATGCTGGAGAAGAGGAACAGATGCAGGAGCAAGGAGAAAGGAACTTGGGAAACGCTGGAGGGAATGCTGGAGGAAACGAACAGACGCAGGAGCAAGGAGACAGGAACTTGGGAAACGCTGGAGGGAATGCTGGAGGAAACGAACAGATGCAGGAGCAAGGAGACAGGAACTTGAGAAATGCTGGAGGGAATGTTGGAGAAGAGGAACAGATGCAGGAGCAAGGAGAAAGGAACTTGGGAAACGCTGGGGGGAACGCTGGAGAAGAGGTACAGATGCAGGAGCAAGGAGAAAGGAACTTTTGGGAAACGCTGGGGGAATGCTGGAGAAGAGGAACAGACGCAGGAGCAAAGAGACAGGAACTTGGGGAACGCTGGAGAAGAGGAACAGAGGCAGGAGCAAGGAGAAAGGAACTTGGGAAACGCTGGGGGAATGCTGGAGAAGAGGACCAGATGCAGGAGCAAGGAGACAGGAACTTGGGAAACACTGGAGGGAATGCTGGAGAAGAGGAACAGGCACAGAAGCAAGGAGACAGGAACTTGGGAAACGCTGGGGGAAGTATTCACAGTAGAGCTTAAATCGGGCCCAAAAAATCAAGCCCGA
Source organism: Abramis brama (assembly GCF_963993115.1). Classification (NCBI taxonomy): domain Eukaryota; kingdom Metazoa; phylum Chordata; class Actinopteri; order Cypriniformes; family Leuciscidae; genus Abramis; species Abramis brama. The sequence goes on from NC_139977.1 coordinate 6,068,622, forward strand.
CCCAACCCGAGCCCAAGCACGTTGTGTCCGAGCCCGGCCCGACCCGACACGTTCACTGTAATTATTAGCCCGAGCCCGATTTAAACCCGACCATTTTTAATATGTGGGCCGTTATAACCAGGGGCGGTGCCAGAATTTTTTTTAAGCAGGTGCTGCTGTGCTCATTTAGGCTACAGGAGGGAGCTGCGCAGTTATATATATATATTATAAATACTATTAATAAATGAGCAAAAATTGGCCACGCAATATTCAATTATTTTAATTATCACAATTAAAGTTTTAATTTTATTAAATTGAACAAGCACAACATTCAGCATTCAATCAAATATTCTTAAATATTCATTATTATTAATAATGTTACTTCAACATATTGTTATTTCAACATAATATGTGTGAGCAACAAGCAAGATGTGCATTTGTAAATTCGGTGACAGCGTGTTTTACGAGTTTCAAATGGTGTGACCGTGGCGCGCCGGCGACTTCATGTCATGATTATAATATCTGCTATATTGCTTTTTATGTATTAAAACCAGGCAATTGGTTGATGGAAAATGTATTAAAATTAAGACACAATTTATACTAAACGAAATTCACTTTAAAGAAAAGCTTTCTTCAAAACAAAACTTAAACTTGAAACTATGTGCTTATTTAAAACACGTACTACAGACTCTCTTTTTGTACAAATTGCAGCACATTCATTTAATTTGTTTGTAGTAAAACATATCTGTAACATTTATCAAGTTCATAATTGTGCGTGCATTCATTAATTATTATCTTAATGAATAGACCTAATGCGACAAGGAAGAAGCATGCAAACTGCGTTGTTTGTTTATTCAGAAATAGTTGAATGGATCGGAAAACAAAGTAACAAAAGCGGATATTGAGGCCTGAGGCTGACTACTATAATAATTTCTGTCATGGCAAGACTGTTTGTCTGTTCATCGTGGAAGTCCCCGTTTTTTGTTTTGTTTTTTTTTGTTTGCTGTCATAGGTGCGCATTTAATGCACGAGACAAAGCCAACACATTATGTTGTCACTCCCCACGACTAGTTTAAAATGTGTCCATACCTCCGATTTTCCTCCAAACTTGCTCAAAGTTAATTCTCCTGTTTTAATTTTTTTCTTTGCTTCTTCAAGATCCATGTCGCACTTAGAATAGCAACAGAATAGCCTACAGCACGCACAGCAGGTGTGATGCGTCAAGCGTGCGAGACTGCGAGTGCGAGTGGACTAGACGCTGCGCATGACACGTGACGTGCTTTATCAAGGGCCTGACCCGACCCGGCCCGAGGACAGTGGCGGGAAATATCGGCCCGACCCGGCCCGCGGGCAGACTCGGGCTCGGGCAGAGAATTAAAGCTCTAATTCACAGGTAGGCAATACAGTAAAGTAATCCATTGTCTATGTCGTAGACCATGATTGTGTTTAAGTTGTGTGCTTATATGCCAGAGGTGCTGAGTGTGCTGATGAGGTGCAGGTGCGAGTGATGGCTACGTCAGTGCAGGTGAGGAACAGGAGGGATGCTAGGAAATGTATTGTGCTAAGGTGAATGGGCTGGTGATGGGAGTCCGAGACAATTAGTAGACATTGGCTGTGTCCCAATTCAAAGGCTACATCCTTCGAAGTACTCTGACTTCGAAGGCCACACCTTCAAAAGACGGGAAGGTCGGACTGAGCATTGTTAAATGGGATGGTCTAGCCTACAGAGGATTGTTCTCTACTTGCGTTGAGCTCTCTTGGCCACCATATTTTTGTTTGCTTTGGAGCTTGAAGTTTTGCATCCCATTGACTTTCATAATATGGACAAAATGCTGAAACACTCTTCAAATATCTTCTTTTGTGTTTCGCAGACTAAAGAAACCCATATGAATTGGGGACAACATGGGGGTGAGGAAATTATGACAGAATTAAAAATTTTGAGTGAGCTATTCCTTTAAGAGAAGTATGGGATACCATTTGCGACCCATAATATTATGGACCCTACCATTGTCTCAGATTATAGAAAAGTAATAGCACACTTCTCCTCACCAAGACACACAGTCATTCATGTTTGTGGTGCAAATTTTGTGGGACAAGTTAATAACTAGATTTAAGATTTCAACAACTATTAAATTTAAGTGTGAGCAATAATAAGACCAATGCTTGCCTTAGAAAACATGCTAATAATTAAGGTTGTTACTCACGACCTGACTGGAACATGAAACACAACATTATCCATCAGAAGTCCTTGTCCTTTTTGCCCCAGCAGTGTGGCCTTGTGAGTGCTAACTACTTGAGTAAATCACAATCATAAACTATGACAAGAGCCATCAACCTTTACTCAGCACACACCCTCAACTAAAATGAATTGTGATAAATACACAGGTAGACAGACTGAGAAATGTCCATTTTTCATTAAACTGAGCAAAGTCAGCACAACATTCATACAGGATAAGAAACCCTTGTGAAAAAAGAAGTGTCCTTAATTCTATTGAATGTGCACTTGTAGTGTACTTCAAATCTTAAAAGTAAAAATTAATATAATAATATTAATATTAAATTAATATAATACCTTATTGTTCCAAATATAAGATGACCCTGAATAAAAGACGACACCCCCTTTTCAAGATTTACCTTTTGGAAAAAGGCTTTTTGAAGACCAAATCTTGTCTTTTAAAGAACATACTTTATTTGAAAATAATTTTTCATATTTACATTTTTAACTTTTGTATTTAAAGTAAATACTGGTAAAATGTACCAACAACAATCATTTTGAATAATGTCGGTAACCAGACAGTTGATGTACCCTATTGACTTCCATAGTAGGAAAAAAAACATGCTAGATATTTTAGTCATGCTAGTATATTTTAATATAGTTTCAAATTACATTTGAAACTATATTAAAATAGAAAACAGGTTTTTAAAAAAAAAAAAAAATTGTCATACTATTTAACAATATTACTTTTTATTAATTATATATATTTCTTTGCATTTTTAAATACTATGTTTTTGTAAAATACTATGGAAGTCAATGGGGTCCATCAACTGTTTGGTGACCGACATTCTTCAAAATATCTTCCTTTGTGTTCATCAGAAGAAAGAAATTCATACAGTTTTGAAACAAATTGAGGGTGAGTAAATGATGACAGAATTTTCTTTTTGAAGTGAACTATTCCCTTAATGCACATGTAAAGTACTTGATTATTTAATTATGTAATTGTAGTGTATAGATATTATATGCAGTAAATTGCAACTTAATCAAACGAAATGTGTAATTGCAAATGTATTTAAATACATGGCATACAACTTTCAATAGACGTAATTACATATGTTACACATTTCTCCCATTTTGTCCACCATCTTGGAATTTTTTTTTTTATTTTTTTTTTTCAATGAGCATGCCCTATGGCATTTTGGGATTCCTTCCAAGCAAAGAAAGCGTTGAAGCCAACCTAATGGAACAGCCTTCACATCGTGAGTGCCCGTTATGCCTTTAAATGCTGAAATGTGTTGACACAACTTGACAGTATAATTTGTCTCAGTCTTATAAAAAGACAGAATGCACTTAAACAAGTCTGACAGGGACTATGGTAATTAGAAAATGTATCTGATGAATTAGAAACAACTTAGTTTTCAACCCTTTGTTCTTTCATAACATTTTGTCAGGCAACAGTAAATCAATAAAGGCAACAGATCTGAGTCTAAAGGATGAGCGTTCTCCAGTGCACACACACATCGTCTTACCATTTGTCTTTTGAAGTACTCCTGTGTAATTGGAAGAGAGTAAAATTCAAAAGACAATAATTAAAATAAATAAATTGATAGGGATGGATAGTGCTAATCAGCTGCTCATTCAGTCACACTGGAGGTTTTATCCTCTGAAGACAAGAGGGGAAGTTTTAGAAAGGTCATTTGTGTAACAGAACTTTATCCAGTATGCAAATACACTATCGAATGGCACTGCGTAGAAGTGCCCGTTTTAAAATCCTTGGTGATATGTTTTTAAGAATAGTGTCTACTACTTGAGCTGAGGATTACTCACTCGGCCTCAGAAGGACAAATCGAGAAGATTTTGATAGAGGATTAATGAAGGTACTTTGAGTAAAAGTTTTGACTGAGATTGATATGAGCTATGCCAGGTAATCTCTGCGGAGAAAAGGGGACCGTCTGGATGAGATATGGTGGGAGTAAAAGTAATGGCAAGGACAAAGGGGGTTTAATTTCCCTTGGGGCAAAATGGGTTTCTCAATGTCTGTACCAGTGAAGAAGTAAAAACTGAACAGGAAGTTCTCCATAAGCGACAGAGCAATTAAAACATGGTTATTTCTGTCTTAGGCCAACATAGCCCCTTTTGCACTGGGTAGTTCTATGAACATAGTTATAAGAACTAGCCACCAGGGCGGCTCACCGATAACTAAATGTTCCCCCTAAGGCCATTTTCCTGGTTGCATGTGCATCACCAGTAGGAACTCTGAAGTGACGTAAGCCGCGCTTGTTGTTAAGAATTATATTTTTAAGTAGCGGCTGACGTTTATTTTGACTGTGCTGATAACGCCAGGGCCTACTGTTCTATGAAAAAGTATTAGCATAACTATACAACCATCTACTACAGACAGTGCATTGTAGTGTCCCTGAGAAAAAAATTCCATTCACTGCTATAAGAGAGGAAGAATTTTCTAAACTCGTTAAATCATTTAAATCAACAACATGTGTGTTAGACCCTATACCGACTAAGCTATTGAAAGAGATGCTTCCAGAGGTCATAGATCCTCTTCTTAATATCATTAATTAATCTTTGTCATTAGGATATGTACCGAAAACTTTCAAGCTGGATATTATTAAACCGCTTATTCATAAATAGTTACTTGATCCTACAGAATTAGCCAATTACAGGCAATCTCAAATCTGGATTTCCAGTCAGGATTTAGACCATGTCATAGTACTGAGACTGCTCTCATTAGAATTATTTAATTTAATTATTTAATTCTATATACACAACATTAACGGAATGCATAGCTGATAAAATAAATAAATAAAATAAAATAAAAAATTGAATGACAAGTAATTTCCTTCAACTTAATTCTGAAAAAACAGAAATTCTAATTATTGGTCCAAAAACAACAATTGATGGCTGCTCTGTCAAGTCTCCGACGTCGGTTAGGAACCTGGGTGTGCTCTTTGATACCAAACTTTCATTTGAAAGACCATCCATCTTAAAAGTATTTCTAAATTATAACATATGCTCTCAATGACAAATGCGGAACAGTTAGTTCATGCGCTCATGACCTCAAGGCTAGATTATTGTAATGCTCTACTGGGTGGTTGCCCTGTATGCTAAATAAACCAACTCCAGTTAGTCCAAAATGCAGCAGCTAGAGTTACTAGAACCAGGAAGTATGACCATATTAGCTCGGTTCTGTCAACACTGGAATGGCTCCCTATTAAACATCATGGAGCACTGGTGGACCTGGGTCGTGGATAGGGGTGTGCGATATGACGATTTTTGATCGTGGACGATTAATATGTCTCCATGATCTGCTTTTGAAGAAATATCGTAGTATCGTGTTACAGTGCATTCTCAGTTGCAGTTCTGGCGCTTGTCTCAACATACTGTACAATGTGATATATCTCACATTAATGCAGAGGTAGGCCTATGGGACACTGCAATTCACAAAAGTTAATTATTTGCATTTGCTTTAAGGCCTTGTCGGTTAAACATTTCATTCACGTGCTGTTGCGTTGTTCTAACGTGCGCTTTTCTGAGCGCATACACCCGAAGCGCAGGAACTAACAGCCTTTCAAACAGCCTGGTTACTAGTGCTGTAGCGGTGCGTCGATGACGTCGACGCGTCGACGTCAAAATTACGTCGACGTCATATTTTTTGCGTCGACGCTTCTTTATTTATTTATTTATTTATTTATTTTTTTTTTTTGTACCATTCCCGGAGGTACAGCTCGCCACACACACACCGCCCGCCGTGTTATTCTGTCATGTTTTCTCCCTTTCTTTCCAAACCGCGACAAACGCCTGTCTCCTTTCTCTGCAGAATGTGATAAATCCGCTCAACCAATCACAGCGCACCATTCCACGCATTGTAAACAGTAACGGTGGCGCTTTGAATACACCCGGCATCCTAGTTTTCCTTATCTACTTTGCACTTTTTGATCAACAAACAAACAAAAAAATGAATACATTTGACGGCATTGATGGACCTGTGGTGGATTCTGCCGTAGGGAAGAAACGTAAGCCATCGAAATCTAATCATTTACGTGAGGAGATTAACAAGATGAGGCACGCGGGAGGAAGAGAAATGCCGACTGTTGCTTGTTCTCACACTGCGTCAAACTTCTGTCGAATGCTGACACGTGAACCCCAGGGGATCTTTTAAAAAAATTCTTGTACTCAGTCAACGAAAACCGAGCAGGACCAAGCCATTTTACAGCTGATCGCCGTCAAAAAATTTCAGAAGGTATTTCTTAGCGATGGCTGATTGAATGTAGCCTATGTTTAGTCCAGTACGTGCTAAATATAAGATTAGTATTGACCGAGTTCAGAGGCTGTCATGTGGATCAACTTACTTTGTTGTGTATTTTCAACAGTTTCAATATGAAAAATAACTTTTATATTGATTCAATGGATTAATTGCATTTAAAAAAAAAAAACGTGTCATGAATTTATTGCATTTTTGGGAAAAAAATAATCTGTTTTTATAATAAATCTTTGAAAATCAAAATCTGGATTTTAATTATTTATGTTATTATAACCTAAAGATGCTATGTGAAAGTTTGAAACAGAAAATAGTGGTTTTAATCTTGCCACTTTCTTGGTAAAGAAAATCAATTTTTTACTCAAATTAATCAAAATGGATTTATCACGTTTATACTATATTATTCAGAAGTAAACATTGTAGCTGACAGTGTGTTTGTCAGAATGTTTATTTTTTTAAACCACAACCTTCTAAGTGCTTCTTTTACTGATATATTTAACAATATCTTTTGCATTTCTCATCCAAACAACGTCAAACTTGGCACTGCACTTACTCGTGCCCAGACAGCTGTCGAGTTTGAAATCCATCGGAGTAACGGTTCGAGAGATATGCGAATAACAGACAGGATAATTAATTCAAATTAGTCGTTAGATTAGTCGACTAATCGATAAAATAATCGCCCGACTAATCGTTTAATAAATAATCGTTTACCCCAGCCCTACTGGTTACTAAGTTATCTTTAGTGTTATTGCGCTAATACTGTCAAATAGCCTACACACAAGGTCTACATAAACAGAGTTGGTTATGTCTAAAGTTAAAGCAAACCTTTGAGAGAAAATATGGTGCCATATATGCAGAGGTGGACAGTAATAAAGTACATTTACTTGTGTACTGTACTTAAGTACACTTTTTGAGTATCTGTACTTTACTTGAGTATTATTTTTTCTGGAAACATTTTACTTTAACTTCACTACATTTGAAAGACAAATATCGTACTTTTTACTCCACTACAATTCTGTCAAGGTCCTTGAGTAGAAAGTAGTAATGTCAGTCAGGGGATGATTTTGGTTGCAGGGGTTGCATTTTGGTTGGAAATGAAAGTCGGATTGACGTCAGAAACCGACTGTTGTTGGTTTCTGACGTCAACCCGATTTTCGTTTTCAACCACAATACAACGTCTGTCCAACGTTGGAGATTAATATCAATCCGGCGTTGGATTCTGACATAAACCTGATTTTCATTTTCAACGTTGGGTTTGGTCTTCTAAATGCAAATTTTGTCATTGTTTTGGTGCACACTAGCTTATAGATAACAGTAAGGCTAACATATTCATACTAAAAGCCAAAAAACTTTAAATAGGGCAATATTTGAGGGAACAGATTTGGGTGTCCGAAACCATTGTGGACGTTATTGAGTGCACTTATTCAATCTCACATTCAATCTCACATTCAGTCCCACTACTGGAACTGTGTTCTAGAAATAAATTTGATATTGATATGAGGGTAGGAAGGCAGGCGTAGATTCAGAGGCATACGGTACTTTAAGTATTACATACAACAATGCAACAATAATAAAACAATGCATTGACATTTACTTTTTACTTTTGATACTTAAGTATTTTTAAAAACGAGTACTTCTGTACTTTTACTTAAGTAAAAATAGGTCTTTATAACTTTTACTTGTAACGGAGTAATATTTGACCAGTAGTATCTATACTTTCACTCAAGTAAGGAAGTTGTGTACTTCGTCCACCTCTGATTTTGTGATTATTTGTATTCCTTTCTATGTAAGAATGTTTGAATTGCCATAGTGTATGAAATGTGCTATATAAATAAACTTGCCTTGCCTTGCCTTGCTTTGTCGCTTGTCCTTAAAGGGATAATTCACCAAAAAATGAAAATTCTGTCATTATGTACTCTCTCTAATGCTGTTCCAAACCTGTATTAATTTCGTTCTTGTACTGAACACAAAAGAAGATATTTTAAAGAATGTGGGTAACCAAACAGTTGCTGGTCCCCACTGACTTCCATAGAAAACTACACACTGGGGACCAGCAACTGTTTGGTTACCCACATTCTTCAAAATAACTTATTTTCAACAGAAGAAAGAAACATATTTGGGTTTAAAATAACTTGAGATAGTAAATTATGACAATTTTCATTTTTGGGGAACTATGCCTTTAATGTTAATAAAACAACAAAACACAAAGAGAAAATCACTCATTGACTGAGCACTTTAATAGTAGATTTAATAAGAATCAATGTATAATGTATACAGTGAAGTCTATGTAGTGTTTTAATTTCATATTTTTAATTTAATTACTTCACTGCTACTGCTAAATACACCTACTGTATCTGAAAAAAATAAAGCATTGTTTATTTCATTTGTATATTAAGTTGTAATGTGTATCTTATCTTTGTTCTTATTTTGTTAATAACAAAGAAAATAATGACAAAGATTTGTATCTTCTCCATTTTGACCTAAATGTCTGCCATTCTTTTTTATTTTATATTTTGTTACCTAAAGGCTTTGTTTTTAAAATAGGGACAATAGTTTGGCTGTAATGCTCAGTCACTTGCAAAATAGTAAAACCAACTTGAAAAAGAATTGTGATAAAAAATCGTTATATGATATTTTTGCCATATTGCCCACCCCTAGTCGTGGAGCAATGGTGGACCTGGGCCGTGGAGCAATGGCAGGTCTAGGTTATGGTTCAGTGGTGGACCTAGACCGTGGAGCAGTGGTGGGCCTTGACCATGAAGTAATGGCTGGTCTGGACTGTGGAGCAATGGTGGACCTAGACCGTGGAGCAGTGATGAGCTTTGACCATGGAGCAATGGTGGGCCTGGACCGTGAAACAGTGCTGGGCCTAGATCATTGAGCAGAGGACTATACCATGGAGGAACAGGTGGCCACTGTGTATCCAAAGGAGATAGATACCATCAGGGTGGAGCTGGTGGACAAGATGACCACCTCATCTGAGAAAATGACCCTGATGGATCAGGGGGCCATGGTGGAGCAAAGATCTGGGCAGTATTCCTGGGCGTGACATAGGGCACAATGAGTTCATGGACAGTCTGCGTGGCCATAGCATGGGGGGCGGCCTCCATAGCCATAGCAGGGCAGGCAGAGACTTCAGGAAGGGACGCCGCCGCCTCGACGGAAGTGTATCTTGCCCACACACACCAGATGGCGATGTCCATTGCAGGCAACGCAGATGACAGTGGCAGGGTCTCTGGGATCAATGAACTTGAGACCACAGGACTTGGACGCACAACAGCCATGGTAGGTAAGTCAAGTGCTCTGGCGTGGCGGCCATAACGTGACGAGGCTCTGGAGTGGCAGCCATGATGCCTGGAGGCTCTGGTGTGGCGGTCGTGCCGTGAATAGATCTTAACATGACGTTTGGAGTGTGAAAAGACTGGTGTGGCGGCCATGATGTTACGAGGCTCTGGCATGGTGGGCACTGTTGGATTGTGGAGTCCCTCATCCATAAGTCCCACAGTAAATTTCTCGAGTTGCTTGTCTGATCTGTCTCAGCTGCTGCCTGAACCCAAACAAACATATGAACTAGAAGAACTAACTAGCACTATGAGCACCATTCTCTCTAGAACATTGGATGTTGTTGCACCCGTTAGATTAAAAAAGGTCACAGAGAAAATTAAAGCACCATGGTACAATAATACTACGCATGCTCTAAAGAGAGAAACCCGTAATTTAGAGCGTAAATGGAAACAAACTAATTTAGAGGTCTTTAGAATCGCGTGGAAAGACAGTATGTCACGTTATAAAAAGGCCCTAAAAGCGGCCAGGGCTGAGCATCTCCGCAAACTAATAGAAAACAACCAAAACAATCCTAGGTTTTTATTTAACACCGTGGCTAGACTAACAAATAAACAGACGTCACCCGAACAAAATATCCCGTTACAGTTTAGTAGTAATGATTTCATGAACTTCTTCACTGAGAAAATAGAAAACATCAGAACCACAATTGTAAACGTTCAATCCTCAATCGCACCTTATAATTCAGCCTCAATTTTCCCCCCGCAAGAACAATTACAGTGCTTTACAACTATAGAACAAAAAGAGTTAAATAAACTTATCACTTCATCTAAAACAACAACATGTTTATTAGATCCTATACCAACTAAACTACTGAAGGAAGTGTTACCTGTAGTGGAAGAGCCTCTCCTCAATATTATTAACTCGTCTTTATCTTTAGGTCATGTTCCAAGAACATTTAAACTGGCAGTGATAAAACCTCTCATTAAGAAACCACAATTAGACCCGCATAATCTAGCAAATTATAGACCCATTTCAAATCTACCTTTTATGTCTAAAATACTAGAAAAAGTTGTGTCCACTCAACTGGGCTCTTTCTTGCAAGAAAATGATATCTATGAAAAGTTTCAGTCAGGATTCAGGCCGCATCATAGCACTGAAACTGCGCTCGTTAAAATCACAAATGATTTACTCTTAGCTTCTGACCAAGGCTGCATCTCAATACTAGTTTTACTTGATCTAAGTGCTGCGTTCGATACTATAGATCATACAATACTCTTAGATCGACTACAAAATTATACTGGTGTTCAAGGACAAGCATTAAGCTGGTTTAGATCATACTTATCAGACCGCTACCATTTTGTCTATTTAAATGGAGAAAAATCGATCATAATTCCAGTAAACTATGGAGTGCCGCAGGGATCTGTGTTGGGCCCTCTGTTATTCTCAATATATATGCTGCCACTTGGAAATATTATAAGGAAACATGGAATTAGTTTCCATTGTTATGCTGATGACACTCAAATATATATTTCATCACGGCCGGATGAAAACGCTAAATTATCCAAATTGACAGAGTGTGTTAAAGATATAAAAGATTGGATGACGCGTAATTTTCTATTATTAAATCCAGACAAGACAGAGGTAATACTTATCGGTTCAAAAAACCGCCCACAGAACCTCTCACAATACAACTTTGACATCGTAGGATGTCCTGTTACTTTATCCTCTACAGTAAAAGACCTGGGTGTTATACTCGATTGTAACCTGTCTTTTGAAAATCATATTTCGTATGTTACAAAAACAGCCTTTTTCCACCTTAGAAACATTGCTAAGCTACGTAATATGCTATCAGTTTCTGATGCAGAAAAGTTAGTTCATGCATTCATGACCTCGAGACTAGATTACTGTAATGCTTTATTAGCCGGTTGTCCTGCATCCTCAATAAACAAGCTACAGTTAGTCCAAAATGCAGCCGCTAGAGTTCTTACTAGATCAAGAAAATATGATCATATAACACCGATTTTATCATCACTACATTGGCTACCTATAAAGTTCCGTATTAATTATAAGGTATTGCTACTGACTTATAAAGCCCTAAACGGCTTAGCTCCAGTCTATTTAGCGGATCTTCTATCACCCTATAATCCATCGCGCTCTTTAAGATCAATAAATTCAAGGCTTTTGGTCATACCTAGGATATCCAGATCAACCAAAGGAGGGAGAGCATTTTCACATTTGGCTCCAAAACTCTGGAATAGCCTTCCTGATACTGTTCGTTGCTCGGACTCGCTCTCCCAGTTTAAAACTAGATTAAAGACGCATCTTTTCAGCCAGGCATTCATATAATATTGTTAATCTCACAGTTTCAAACTACAATCCGGCCTCTAGTTCATAAATGCCAGAGGAGAACTGGCCCCCGACTGAGCCTGGGTTCTCCCAAGGTTTTTTTTTTTCTCCATTAGGTCACCTGATGGAGTTTTAGGACACCATTAGGCCGCTTGATGGAGTTTTTTCGGTTCCTTGCCACTGTTGCCTTTGGCTTGCTCAGTTGGGGATATTTTGGGGATATTTAATTTTATTCTATCAATCAATAAATTCCACTAGAAACAAACTTTGTTGTATTATTTTATTTTAATACTGTGAAGCTGCTTTGATACAATCTGTATTGTGAAAAGCGCTATACAAATATACTTGATTTGATTTGATTTGATTTAAACGATGAACCATTTAACAGAAGGGCACGGCCTATGTATTCTGCCATGGACCAGTGTATCTTTCCCTCAGATAATTAAAAATAATTATTTGATCCCCTGATGATTTTGTAAGTTTGCCCACTTACAAAGAAATGAAGGGTCTATCATTTTTATGGTAGGTTTATTTTAACGGATAGAGACAGAATATCAACCAAACAATCCAGAAAAAAACACATCATATAAAGGTTATAAATTGATTACCATTTGATTGAGTGAATTAAGTATTTGATCCCCTACCAACCAGCAAGATTTCTGCCTCCCACAGATTGGTTATGTGCCCATGTGAAACACAGATTAGTCCTGTCACTTTAAGAAAATACTCCTAATGTCAGCTGGTTATGTGTATAAAAGACACCTGTCCACAGAATCTGTATCTTCCATTCCAACCTCTCCACCACCATAGGCAAGACCAAAGAGCTGTCAAATGACATCAGGGACAAGATTGTAGACCTGCACAAGGCTGGAATGGGCTACAAGACCATCAGCAAGAAGCTTGGTGAGAAGGAAACAACTGTTGGTGCCATTATTCGGAAATGGAAGAAATACAAAATAACTATAAATCGCCCTTGGTCTGGAGCTCCATGCAAGATCTCGCCTCATGGGGTAAGGATGATCATGAGAAAAGTGAGGGATCACCACAGAACTACACAGGAGGAGCTTGTTAATGATCTCAAGGCAGTTGGGACCACAGTCACCAAGCAAACCATTGTTAACACACTACGCAGCAATGGATTGAAATCCTGCAGTGCCCGCAAGGTCCCCCCTGCTCAAGAAGGCACATGTACAGGCCCATCTGAAGTTTGCCAATGAACATCTAAATGATTCCGAGAAGGCTTGGGAGAAAGTGCTGTGGTCAGATGAGACCAAAACTGAGCATTTGGCATCAACTCAACTCACAGTGTTTGGAGGGAGAGAAATGCTGACTATGGCCCCAAGAACACCGTCCCTACAGTCAAGCACGGAGGTGGAAACATTATGCTCTTGAGCTGTTTCTCTGCTAAGGGTACAGGACGACTTCACCGTATTGAGGGGGTGATGGACGCGGCCATGTACCATAAAATCTTGGACGAGAACCTCCTTCCCTCAACAAGAACACTGAAGATGGGTCGTGGATGGGTCTTTCAGCATGAGAATGACTCAAAACATACCGTCAAGGCAACAAAGGAGTGGCTCAAGAAGAAGCACATTAAGGTCTTGGAGTGACCTAGCCAGTCTCCAGACCTTAATCCTATAGAAAATCTGTGGAGGGAGCTGAAACTTTGAGTGGTAAAGCGACAGCCAAGAAACCTTAAGGATTTGGAGAGGATCTGTAAAGAGAAATGGACCAAAATCCCTCCTGAGATGTATGCAAGCCTGGTGACCAATTACAAGAAACATCTTAACTCTTGTGCTTGCCAACAAGGGTTTCTCCACCAAGTACTAAATTATGTTTTGCTTGGGGATCAAATACTTATTTCACTCACTGAAATGCAAATCAATTTATAACCTATATATAATGTTTTTTTTATATATATATATTTTATATTTACGGTGGCCCAGTAGTGCACAACACAACGAAATTTAAAAAGCAAACATAAGTTCACAACACAACGAAATTAAGCCACAACACAATGAAATGAATCCACAACACAACGGAAAATGTACAACACAACGGAAATGAGCCACAACAACCGAGCCACTCTCGGAGCACGGTAAAGTTAGTTTTCCATGCCACTATTCTATAGAGTTGGCAGTCTTAATATATCAATACCACGATTAGTTTTAACAGTATGTAACCATTGTATATCGATATAGAATATACTTCAAAATCATCTCCATGAATTATAGCTGTGTATTTATACTGGAGAATGCTTTGACGCTCACAGCGCATGATCCCTAAGGGAACATCCCTAAAAATAAAAACTAATTGCAGAATTACAGGAAGGTATTGGCACAATTTCACCTGTAATAAGTCAGTCTGGTCACTAGGAACCTACCACAAGCTTTGGGACATAAAAAAAAACAAAAAAAAAAACTTTTGTTATATTACAGAAATTTCCTAAAAAATAATTGTTTACTGTAAATACATGAAGGGAGGTATTGGAAAAAAGTCAGCTGTAGTAAGTCAGTCTACTACCAATACAATCAAGCTTTGGATTTGGAACATGTCTGTTTTTGAATGTTAAAAGTAATTTTAATTAATACAAATAATACGTTTTAACAACTTGAAGGAATTGGCAGACGTTCCCTTAGGGATCATGCGCTGGTAGCGCGTCAAAGCATTCTAGAGTACAAATGCAGCTGCAATGGACGTAGGTGATTTTGAATTAATAAATGTCGATATACAATGGTTAGCTACATACTGTTAAAACTAATCATGGTGTTGATATATTTTTTAGACTACTGACTCTATAGAATAGTGGCATGGAAGACTAACTTTAGCGTGCTCCGAGTGCCCTCTAGTATTCGGGAGCATTTCTGTTGTGTTGTGGCTTTATTTTGTTGTGTTGTACATTTTCAGTTGTGTTGTGGCTTATTTCCGTTGTGTTGTGGATTCATTTTGTTGTGTTGTGAACTTATGTTTGCTTTTTAAATTTCGTTGTGTTGTGCACTACTGGGCCACCGTAGATATTATGTCTCTATCTGTTAAAATAAACCTACCATAAAAATTATAAAAAAGTGGGCAAACTTACAAAAACAGCAGGGGATCAAATAATTATTTTCTCCACTGTAGGTTCATTTTAGCCCACACGTAAAAGGTCCTTAAGGGCAACATCATTAAAATCCACTTGGTAAGATAGTCCAATAAACTCCACAATACTCAGAGTGCCTTGGCAGAGGCGAAGGAGACAAACTGCTGGGTTCATGATTACGGTCTAGATTTCTGTAACATAAGTCCACTGAGGCAAGCGCAGTGAGAACCCAAGTGCAGTTTATTTGATTAACCTGAACAAATACAAAATTAATTAGGGCTTGGCTTGGCTTGATGACTTGACTTAAACATGAACATGAATATAAAACATAACACTCACCAACAGCGGTTACAAGGACAAAGCTAGACAAAAGAAAATGGTAACACAAGGGTTATTTATACACAAGGACTAATCACTAAACAAGAAAACCCTGAGAACAATCAAACAATGAACCAGTGAGAAAAAATGACACATGAGCAGAACAACCAATGTGAACATGACACATACAACTAGGGAAGCACAAGACATGAGAGCTGTGTCCCAATTCAGGGGCTGCATCCTCAGTAGGCCGCATTTGAAGGCCGGTTGCGTCACATCGGCGCAATGAAGGCTGTCCCAATTCGAAGGATCCCACGTTTTTCCAGCGGAATTGGGCTACTTTTAAGTTGTTGCTGCGTGTAAACTTTTTTTCCGCTGGTTGATTTCCACCCCCGCTCCAACGGCGCCAAAACATCCCACAGACGCACAAATCCAGTGGAGAGTTCGGCCGCCCGATGGAGAAGAGCCTTTTTGGGCTACTTTCGATGCACAGACCTGGCAACCCTGCTTACCGTCCTTAACCTCTCTCTTAACGTTACGGCATGATTCCCGACACGTTCGTACGCTAAGTATATCTTCTGTAAGTCACACTTTCGTAAGGTTGGTCTGGACCACTCTTAGCTTTACCTTATCACTGTTGCAGGTCTATACGAATATAATTCTTAAGTTTTAATACACCCAGACAGTATTAAATTAGGCTAATTCAAGTGTTATCATGCAAAGAATAAAATTGTCATTACACTGATTGTTGTTAGATTTTTAATTATATTATTATACAATATTATTAATTTAATTAAAAAGCGCTTTTAAAGGCCAGTGAAAGCATAGGCCAGTGAAAGCATACACTGTAAAAAATGATCGTGATTTTAACAGTAAAAGACTGTAAAAATGCTACAGTGAAAAACTGTTAATTGGTTAACAGAAGGTTTCCGTACTAAATACGGTAAATAACTGTGATAGATCTAATGGTACATTTAATGTAATTTTACTGTAAAATACCATTAAATTTACAGTTTTTGGAAGTAAAAACGAACAAGTCATTATATAATTTACAGTGAAAAATCGTAAATTGACATTCCCACAATTCCCTGCGTGACACTTCACATTTGACGTATTTTTGTTGAAATAACTATATTTCATCATAGTTTTCTTAGTTTTTTTTATAATCAGTTATGAACATTAGGTGTTTATGTTACATTTAATGTTGTTAAATTAATGGAACACACTTAGGAACATAAACAACTTTGGTAAGATATATCTTTCGAGTCTTCTTAGAGTGAGCGTTATTGGGGAACCGGGCCCAGATTGTTTTCTCTTCTTGACAGATTGGTAGAGAAATAAACTTTTGGTTATGTGAATTAAAATTTGTAAATGAAACAATCGTATACGTTATTTTTATGTAAAATTTGTAAATGAAAAAAAAAAAAATTATGTGCATTGTTTATTTTTGTAATGCAAGTTATAACTTGTAAAAGTAATAAATAAATTATTCTCTACATTTATTTTAGTAAGTAAATTTAATTTATAAAGCACATTTACACACAGCATAAAACTGGCCAAAGTGCTGTACAGTGAATAACTAAAAAGACATTTTTGTCATGTCAATTAATTTGTAAATGATACAAAATAAATTGTTCTATACATTTTACAGTACTTTTTACAAGGTAAGTTACGTTTAAGATAAGAAAAACTAAGTAAATTTTTTAATTAACAGTTAAAACTACATTTATGGTATTTGGAAATTGTAGGTCAAATCATCAAGCACAGATACAGATAGAGGGTGTTAACTTAGAAAGAGTACATGAAAATAAATTTCTTGGAGTGATTATAGATGAAAAGATCTGCTGGAAGCTTCACATAAAATACATCAAAAACAAATTGTCCAGAAGCATTGCAGTTCTAGCAAGAGCTAAGCATATATTGGATCTTAAATCTCTTCGTATCCTGTACTGCTCATTATTGTTACCTTATTTGAATTACTGTGTAGAGGTTTGGGGAAGCACTTACCAACATTCACTACAGCCACTAGTCATAATGCAAAAAAGAGCAATGAGAATTATTCATAATGTCGGATTTCGGGAACACACAAATTCATTATTTTTGCAGTCTAGATTAATAAAATACCATGATCAAATTGAATATCAAATTGCAGTATTCATGTTTAAAGTAAGAAATAGGTTATTGCCAGGGAATATACAAAAGATGTTCTCAGAGAGGGAGGGAGGGTACAACTTAAGGGGAAGGGGAAATTTTAAGACTAATAGATTTAGAACAACAAGGAAAGGATTATGTTTATCAATTTGCGGAGTTAAATTGTGGAATAAACTAGATGAAAACTTAAAGCAATGCCCTAACATATTCCTCTTCAAAAAAATGTATAAAGAAAAGATTTTCAAGAAGTATCAAGAAGCACTGTAGTGAAAGTAGGAGTGCTCCTTTGTTATGATTTAAATACTTGCTAGTGGTCACTGTGATGCATGTATGTAAATATGTAGGTATGTATGTCTGTATAGGTATATGTATATATATGTAGGTATATGTATGTGTACATGTATGTATATGTATGTGTATATGTATGTTGGTATAAGTGTGTATGTGCATAGATGCAGATAACAAAATAATAATAATAACATAAAAAATTGTTATTTAAAGGAATGTAAGAATTAAAGGGGTAGGAGTACATAAGTTTAGCTTCTTCCTACTCCTTTTCGCACATGAGATAGAAGTATGTTCACACAGGAAAATAATGTACTTGGTTTACGGCTTATCCGCTGTTATTGTTTTTCTCTTTCTTTTTTTTTCTCTTTTTTTTAATGTGTTTTTATTTTTAAAATAATGCCTTAAACATTATTGTATTTTATTTTACATATTCTTCTCTCATGTTCGAAATAAAGATTTCAATCAATCAATCAATCAATCAAAACAGATTGAAAAAATAAAATTTTGCTGCACAGATTGGTGGTGGTGGTGGTGGTGCTGGACCTGGATGGGCTGCACAATAGAGACCCTGGTAAGGCTTCTGCCAGTGGGACATCATCTGGGATCAGTGCATATTTCCACTGTCTACCAAAAGGTTTGCAGGGCTGACTCAGGCATGGGCTGCCAGTCACTGAAATGTTCTCAGAAAAAGGGAAGAATAAATTAAATTAACTTGCATGCTCAAAAATCAAACCATAAAATATTTCAACATGAAAAACTGTTCTATGAGCTGAACTCTGCAGGACACCGGCCAACCGACGTTGCCTATCCCTGATCTATAAGACATATTGGTAACACTTTACAATAAGGTTCCTTTATTAAACATTAGTAAATGTATTAACTAACATGAACTAACAATGAGCAATACATTTACTACTGTTTTTGTTAATCTTTGTTAATGTTAGTTAATCAAAATAAAGCTGTTCATTGTTTGTTCATGTTAGTTCACAGTGCATTAACTAATGTTAACAAGATTTTAATAAAGTATTAGTAAATGTTGAAATTAACATTAACAAAGATGAACAAATGCTGTATAAGTGCAGTTCATTATTAATTAATGTTAACTAATGTAGTTAACTAATGAACCTTATTGTAAAGTGTTACCGACATATTTTTAGTGTTTCTATTATATACTGTTCATATTTTTTAAAACAATATCTAATATCAAAATCTAATCCATGTGTAAAAAGTCAGTTTTTCATAAAAAGTACAATATTTGCCTCTGAGATGAAGTGGAGTTGAATAACAATCTAAAGTAGGCTACTTCAAATTTATACTTTAATCCAGAGTAAATGTATGTCGTTACATTCCACCACTGGTTATTTGGAAAATTACAGCCCCTGAATTGTGACACAGCAGATGCATGTCTAGGCAGGGAGGAGCTGAAAACAGAGATGTGAAGTCGGACACTTTCTGCTTCCCGTAGTGGCGCTCGCGCTGCGTTTGCATACTTTACCACAGCTGAAGTGAAATCAATCTTTGTCAAAAACACAGACTTTTCAGAGACATTTTCATTCAGTACTTCATATACAGTATTGCTTAATACAGCATCTGTTTGGACAAGAATGAAGTTCAACAGAAGCCTACTATTTAAGTACCAATGTAGTGGGGTCTACGTTTTTTTATTAGTTTTATTTTAATAAAAATTACACAACATCCCGACTATATGAAAAGAGCTTTTACTGTTATTAAAAAAAAAACGTGAGCCTATCTAATTTGGTGCGAGGTTGCGGGTATTGCGTACAGTGTTAATAACTCCCAAAAGTGCAGCGTTCATAATGTAGGGAATTCCCACTCCTATTTATTTACTTCAGCATATAGAGAGAGACACACAATCTGCACTGCCACACCTCTCCTCTCCCTCACACGTGTCCTGATAGGAGGCCAAGTGTGTAAGGCACAGCCATTCCATTAATAAGATATTTTGCCCAATTTGGACTTTATATGGCGTTCGTAATAAACTATATTTCTGACTTGAATAAATCCATTTTATTTAGATGTTATATATTTTAGGTTATCTGACAGTTTTTACAGTGTATCTTTTAAAGTAAATGTGTAAATATATAATTACATTTCAATCAACACCTTCGACAGCCTGTTGACGGACACTGCCGTTTTAGCATAGACCCGCCCTGAGTGAGCTCTACACAGTCCGCCATTGTTTAGACGACGGAGCAGCTGTAGTGACAAAAATGTCTCGTAAGTGATTGAGGTGTTTTGTTGTTGAATGTAAGAGTAAACATAGCAGTCTTAAATTACTCCTATTGTTAATCGAGGATGGATCTGTACCAACAGTTCATGTAGTCTCCACAGTGATAGGCCTAACATTACTGATCACGGCAGTAATGAACGGGAGCGCTCACTTTATTACAGTTTATCGTAATTTTGTCGTTTTACGGATATAAAGTTTACCAGTTTATTAAGCACCCCCTGAAAAGGTCTGTATATTTGTTTACTGTTAGTTGTAACAAGTGTTTTTGTGTAATTCGCTGTGTATGTTGATGATAATACGAGGGAGAGAGAGATTTTATGGATTTGACTTTAATGTACACTTCTTATACTGTGTTTATTCAGCTCACTGTGATTTTCTGGAGTAAAACGGACGCTTCATCTTTTGTGTGAAGTACAATCAATTTCATAAAACTCATCAGTATATTTTTGGCCATCATTCGGACGGGGTCTGCTACAGCAGGCTTGTATTAATAGTGGATAAAAGCAGATGACAAATACGTTATAACCGTAATTAAACAAAACTATATCTGTTACTATCTCCATACAGAATATATTCTCTGGCTCTGTAGGCATTATTGTCCGACTCCGGGTCAAAATGATTACCGCTACTGAGAGTTTCTGTTCTGATATTTTCATTCAGTGAGATGAGATTGTCCAGCAGAGAAAAATGATCTGTGGAGTATTTTGAGCTAAAACATCATATACACACTCTGGGGACATCAGAGACTTATTTTACATCTTGTGAAAAGGGGCATAATGGGTGCCATTTAAACTCGCTTGATTATTTTTGTGTGATATTGATGCTGGTGGTGTTGTTTTTCACACAACATCAGTTTCTGAAATTAATCTAGGATGGTTTGTACTTCAGAAAACAGAGGTGATGTTCAGAATTAGCCTTGTTTATGCTGTTGGATTGGCAATTTTCATGCTTGAGTCTACTTTAAAAGAACCAAACTAGACTTAGTCACAAAGCTAGGTCAACAAACAATGATTTTCAGAGTAGGTTTAGAGTTAACACAACCAAACAAATCCAACCCGGTTTAGATTGAACAGGTTTATAAATGTTCTCTGTCAACTCAAGAGTTTACATAGCTGCCAGCTCTCACACATTCACCGTGAGACACACGCAATTGACACTTTTCACACACTCTCACGCCACACATCCATTTTCTCACGCACAGAAAAATCGCGAAGCAAAGAGGACACGGAGACCGACAGACTAGACAGAGCAGGTTAGTTATGATTAGGGATGTCCCGATACCACTTTTTGCAGAACGAGTCCGATACCGATACTGTAATTTTTGGTACTCGCCGATACCGATACCGTAACCGATACCTGAATTTTCACTGCATTTGTAATTTTTAAATGTATTAGTAGATAAACCAAAAGATTATAAATCATATTAGTTGGCTTAATTTGTTCATCAAATATATATATTTCTTTCAGTTATTTTCATGCTTAATTAAGCCTGCTAAAATGCATTGTATGAGCTTCTGTACTGTACTTCTGTACTGTCATTGTTCATTCTATTGCTCTATCATATTTTATCTTTCATTTAATAGCACAGCACATATTTAGAGCTGCTTCAGCAGGGCTCAGTGCTGAGGACTGGGTCAGCGGTTCAAATGTTTGTCAAAACCAGTGAAATATCAATTATTTAATCCAATTTTGAGACTACAACAAAAACTAGCAGCCTAATTAATGTGAATTTAAGACAAGTAAGCAGTCAGTAACAAAATAAAAACAATCAATCGAATTACAAATAGGATAAATATATACAATACAACAAAGAAAGGCTACAAATGAAATAAACAGTGTTTTTAGAGTTTTTTCAGGTAGATCTAACAGGTACAGACATTTGAATAAAGTAATCAAATGTGAAAAAAGCATATTCATTACTGTATAAATTATATATAGATGGATATTTTTGTAAAGTTGAAAAGGGTAGCCTATTTAGTCAAGAGCAGTCAGTATTT
This sequence comes from Abramis brama, assembly GCF_963993115.1. Taxonomy (NCBI): domain Eukaryota; kingdom Metazoa; phylum Chordata; class Actinopteri; order Cypriniformes; family Leuciscidae; genus Abramis; species Abramis brama. Next base: position 6,090,804 of record NC_139977.1, read on the forward strand.
CTTTGTCCTTTGTTTGATTAACATTAAAACACAGGAGCAGGTTTATCAAACTGCTGCCCCTTTAAGACCGAGCGCACCAGAGCTCATTTGAACATGCTACGTTCATTTGAGATATAACCGACTTTGTTTACTATAGGATACTCACCAAGACGGGCGTTATTACATATTTGTGTGTGAATTCGTCCGTACAAGCGCAAGACGTGAAAGACAATTTAATTCAGCATTCGCGCGCTGAGACGCTGGTTTGTGAGGCGCGCGCTTCGGATGTTTGCGTTCATGAAACTTCTTAACCTGCACACGTCCTGTAATTATGTAGGGAACCACTCGTTATACTTCAGTCAGGTAACAGTTCATGTTTTACTTTACTTACATATACGATTTAGTTTTCATCCAAATAACATGTGCTGAGTCGATCAGCAAAGAGCATTCAACAGAAGTGCGCTTCTCGCTCTCTCTCTCTCTCTGTCTCTCTCTCTCGTCAGTTAACGTCAATAATAAGCTAAAGCTACATGCCTCGTTTAATTTCGTTGCCATTGACATCCGACTGAACAAACTTTCCACTAATGTCTGTTTAAACTAAGGGATGTGCTCGACCAGCTCGTGCGTCTTTGACTCAGTTCACCTCGACAAAGCACTCGCGGCGGCCAGTTTCGTTTCGCAAAATGTACGTGGTATCGGTGCGTGGTATCGGCGAATTTTTATGAGTACGAGTACGAGTATATGAGGGCAGTATCGACCCGATACCCGATGCCAGTATCGGTATCGGGCCATCCCTAGTTATGATATTAAAAAAAATCTCAGCTCTCAGATTCTGTCACTTTTATTATGAAATTCAGACAATAAATACCGTTTTGGTGTTGTAAATGTGACGCGACAGATCCCTAGCGGCACGTGAACCGATCATCTCTAGCTGATAGAAAGCCTAAATAACATTAAACACGAATGAAGACTGTTGAAAGATACAGTAGCCTACAACAACTTACCGAAATGTATATTCCTCATACATAATATCGACCAATCAACCAAACAAAGGGGTCAATAATACAGCTGGAGAACAATTATGTCACATAACATTTACCTCAGGAAAGCCATTTAATGACCATAATATAGGCTATAGCACGTTAGTTGGCTAGAAAAAAGAGCTATAGAGAGTATTTTGCTAAATATGTGTACTATATTGCATTATATTTAATTTGTGTTATTTTTAACCTTAAATAATACTGCCAGCTGATAGGGCTCTCTGTATGTTTACAGCATTAGGTGAGTTGTTTTTTTCTTGAGAAAAATGAATGCCTATCTTGTGTAGCCTACCTAATATTTATCCAAATGAGTCAATATTAAATAAAATCACAATAATTGAATTGAATTGAAATAATACAAAAGCGTAGCTTACCAGAAACTGAACCATGTAAACATTGTAACATGTTGTCACTAAACCTAATAAAATTCAGTTTAGTTACTAAAATGTTTTGACAATCACAATACACTTATTGTGATGCAATACATTTTTTTTGGTGTTACCTCAAATCTCTGTCTCAGTATCAGCACATCATTCAGGAGACCTTCTGATTTCAAAGTGATAATCAGAAATCAGAAGGTCTCCTGAATGATGTGCTCCATGCTCCATTCATTATCCAGAGGCCACCGCAGACCTAGAGACGCAGCCAATTCCCGCTACAGAGCCTGAGCCAGCAGCCTTGTCCATTCAAGACGAAAAGCATGAGGTCCCGGCTGACCAGGTGCGTGAGCCGGCCATCGCATCAGTGCCAGTGGGAGTGTTAGTGGAGCTGGAGGAGATTATAGACTGGAGTGCAGAGGTAACGCTTCCCACCCTGTTTCCCACCCACAAACCTCCAATGCCATTTGAAATGCCGCCAATAACAGAATCTACGGCTCGCTCCCACCTTTGCCACCTCGATCCACCGACCCCCAGGCTCCACCTCGGCCTCTCGTCCCCGGAACTCCGCCTCGGTCTCTGTGTCCATCGATGTCACCGGGTCTCTCAGTCCATCGGACTTTGCCTGGGACTCACCATCTCCCTGCGTCATCTCAGTCCGTCAGGCTCAAGTTTCAACCTTGAGTTTCAACCTCCCTCCATCAGTTCTGCCGTGGGTCACCCTCATTCTGGCTGCCTCCCGCTGTGCACTGGGCTCTCGTTAGCTGTCTATTCAGCAATGGATTCTTCCACCAGCCACCCCTCCATGGGCACTTCGACCATCTACTCCACCCTGGTCCATTTGTCTGACATCTCTGCCTGTTTCCAGGTATTTTCAAGCTCCTCATCCACCGCCCCCTTCTTCCGCAAGGTCGCGCATTTCCGGCGGGGGGTGTTATGTAACGTCTATGTTCTGTCTGTTTGTGTATGTAACACAAACAGATAGACATCTGTTATGTAATGTCTGTCTGTTCCTTTGTTCAGTTTCTTGCATTTATTAGTTACTATGGAGATTAATTAATCATCACAGGTGTTTGTCATTATTTCCCTCATTTGCTTTGTATTTAAGTTCCTCTTTTTCATTCAGTTGCTCTCTGGTATTGTTTGTGTGTTGACACTGTTACGTTGTCTTCTTGAATTTGGATTACCTGAGTTTGTTTTATTAAAGCACCTTTTGTTTTAAGAAACAGTCATTACAGTGAGCTGTTATGTCAGAGCAATAGCACTGTGGGCAGCACCATGACACTTTCTCAAGCCAACATCAAAGTTTGTTTCCTTCAATTATTTTAAAATCACAAAGATAAGAAATGCACCCTTTCATTAGAAAAAAAAAAAATCCACCTTTAATAGTTGAGCACATTTACAGCACAAACCTTGTCAGTGAACTATGAGGGCAAAAACAAAAAGCAAAAACAAAATCATTCATTAATTGCAATTGGGGTAAATGTTCAATTAATCAAGATTTTGCCCTAGAATGTGGAAATATGCATCCTTGAGATCTATTGTTGTTATGTAAAAGTTTGTAGTTTTGAGAAAATTACGTTATGCGTGGTTTGTGAAAACTAAAAATTTTAGTCTCTGAAATATATCCATAAAACCTATACTGTGTCACACACACAGAAGGGAACAGACAGATGGTAAGGTGAAATGGTTTATTCAAGTAAAAGCAGAGTGATGTGACAACAGCGGGAACCAGACGATGGTGAAAGGATGGTGACTTGATGATTGGTGATGAAGACTTAGCTGGCGATGACTGAAGTGGAAACTCTGTGCAGGTGAAGGATGAACACGATGACTGGAGATCTGGATCGGAGACAGACAGAAGATAGAAGACTTGACGATCTCAGGTGAGTGTTCAGGTAAGGAGTCTGACTGTTTACGTAGCAGTAACTGACAATTCAGGGTTCTGGAACTAGGGGACTGGAGTCGCTTCCGAAATCAGGGTGAAGACGGGAGTCATTTCTGGACTTGGGGCGAAGGCTAGGGACAGAGGCATGGTGGTGGCCAATTTGACTGAAGGCTCTAGAGGCATGGTGGCGGCCATCTTGACTGAGGGCTCAGGAGGCGTGGTGGCAGCCATCTTGGAATGAGGCTCTGGAATGGCGGCGGCCATCTTGGGACCAGGCTCTGGAATTGCGGTGGCCATCTTGGGACCAGGCTCTAGAATGGTGGTCTCAGCAGGACGAGACTCTGGAAGGGTGGTCTTGGTGGGACGAGAATCTGGAGTGGCTTCTTCTATCGTATAAGGCGATCCACAAAACCGTAGAACGTCTTCGATGTACCTCTTCAAGGAACCTGTTGTTGCAGCTGCAGGAACTTGCTGATACAGGTGATCGTCCAACCCACACCAAAAGACAGTCTTTAATGTGTCCTCCTTCCATGCACGTGATCAAGGAACTCTTCTACATAGTCCTCGATCGGCCGACCATCTTGAAAGCGGGTGAGAAGAAAGTTAACTGGGTTCACCGGGGTGAGGATGCCCATCCTGTGCTTCTTTGTGGTCTGGTCTTCTGTCACACACACAAAAGGGAACAGACAGAAGGTAAGGTGAAATGGTTTGTTCAAGTAAAAGCAGAGTGATGGGACAACAGCGAGAACCAGTCGATGGTGAAGGGGTGGTGACTTGGTAATTGATGAAGACTTAGCTGGCGATGACTGAAGTGGAAACTCTGTGCAGGTGAAGGTTGAACACGATGACTGGAGATCTGGATCGGGATGACGGACAGGAGACAGACGGAAGACAGGAGACTTGACAGGACGATCTCAGGTGAGTGTTCAGGGAAGGAGTCTGACTGTTTACGTAGCCGTAACATTGACGAGACCAGACACTGATGTGAGGGTGATGCATGTTGATATAGGCTGTGTTGATGAGGGAGTGCAGGGAATCAATATCTGGTGATGATCAGCAGCAGGTGTGGTGATGGCTGACTGAGTGCAGGTGGAGACCAGAAGGGATGCTGGGAAGTGTGCAGACAGGTTACAGAGTTGGTGACTGAGCTGGTGACTGTGACATACTGATTATATGTTCACAAGACTTTTGAAAATTGTATCATGTAGCCTAAATTTTTTTGCTTCAAAACTATGTGAAAAATAATCCTGCCCACTCATTCACATAAAAACAATATATTGATTTAAAATTTGTAAGACATGTTTTGTATAAGAAAGCTATATGCAAGGAGGGCATGAATCATCATGAATATTGATGCATTTCACACCTGGGAAGACAAAGACACTCCCCTAATGGCCCTATCAGGTGGGACTGTGAGGGAAATTGCACAAAGAATGTGGAGATATTAGAATGGCTTTTTGATTGTTTGCATTTATTTACAATTCAACATAATCCAAAGATACATAACGCAGGACAAAAAGGCACATTATTGTGCACAATGATCTAAACAGAGAGACTCAAACAGTCACACACCTTTTCAACATACCTGTCAACATACTTTTTCCTGTTCAACATACCTGTCATTTCCAAGGTGTTTGCTTTTTTATTTTACCATGTTCATATACAGAGACTCGTGTGAATGTTTAAGTCAGCAGGACTCATCAGTGGCATCTGGTCTCTGTAAAAAAAATAACAAAACAACTGTGAAGTGTATAATTGTAGGGCTGATATCAGGATCAACTATAGGGTTGCACGATTTGGAGAAGAAAATCTAATTGTGATTTTTCTTGTTAAAATTGCAATTAAAAATTCACAATAATGTATATAAAGAACACCAGGTTTGTTGTGCCTTGTAGGCATATACTTGTAGGGCTGCATACAATAATAATAACAACAACAATAATTATTTTAACTTTACAGAACACTTTTATTTTTGGGGGGCAGATGGGAATGCAGGCGGCCTATAACTATAAATCATTAGAAAGGAACACTACAGTGTAACATTCGGCCTAATCGGTAGAGTTACAAGAGTAAAATTTGAGTCAGATTAAACTGTGTGAGGTTGAGAGTGCTTTAAAAAGATGAGATGAACAACAAAAATAGAATCCAATAAATGAAGTGTATTAACAATATTCACAAGGAACTAGCGTATTGCTAGCCCCAAAGTGAATGTGAGTAATGTCCACCGGTGTATACAAAGTCCACGGAAGTGATGATCAAAATAGTGCTGGAAAGGAAAGTCCACAAAGGTAACTCCACAGTCCAGTTTTGCTGGTGATCACCCTCTGGTCGTAGTGTGAGCAACAACCCCTATTGTTTGACATACTGCCTTCTTTATACTGTCTATTTCCTGTTTCCTGTCATGTGATTGCTCACATGACAAGCAGACCCATAATCGTTTAAAGACATGTATACATAAAACAGATAAGAGGAATAAAATGGACTAAAAAGACAACATGTAAACCTATTAAAACTCTAATATACATAAAATCACCAAAGATTGGTTAAAACGTGTCATGTGTGACAGTGTCACAACAGTACACTACACTAGAGTAAAATATATAGTAATCATATGTTACTTCAAATGTTTTCATTCTTTGTGACGTTATGAAATGAGATTGGAGTAAAAACAGCCTAATGTTTGGCGCGTTTTGCTGTTCAAATGCACAGCGCGAGTGACCCAAACACACAGTGCTTGCGGAGACCATTTACTAAATCGATCGAGTCGCTCCTCACTATGAACAAAACATTATTGTTACCATATTATAAACATCTACGTTTGAGCAGATATCCACAAATACAGTATTTCATTGTAAACATTGGTCAAAACATTATTATATTCATCATGTTAGTGTGAACACTCATACTAGCCTACTTTTATATCATGCTGTCATAGATCGCACCTCTGTGGCTCTCTCCGATCACCGAAGGACACCGTCACCAGAGTATTGAACTTCATTTCCCATCAGCCCCGTACCTAGGTCTAACCACCTGCACAGGTGTATCCACTTCTCCCTTCTATATAAACTGACTCTGAACTCTTACTCATTGCGAAGTCTTGTTTTGCCACGGCTAACATTTCTGAGCGTTTATTCCACATGGTTTGATTCCCTGTTTCCTGATCTCTGCCTGTTTTTTGATTCTCGTATATTTGTCTGCCGCCTGCCCCGACCTCTGCCTGGTATTGTGTATGATTCTGGATTGCCTCTGACATTCTTGACGCTGTTCACTGTTTATTGTCATCTGACTATTCTCTAATAAATTACTGCAAATGGATTTGACCGTCTCTGACCCTGCATTACACATGCTGTGTTTTATATTATAGAGTATAAAAACATCATTGTGTTGTACATGTATATTTATTTAGCGTTTAAATATGTTTTCCGTCGATTTCATACATTTTAGTCTGGCACCAGTTCATGTAACAATACATAATTTATGCAACAATAACACAAACTAATATAAGTGAGAAAACATTTCTTACCTTAAAAATCAAATCGTGTTCTTCTTCTTGTGAGGTAAATCCAAGGTGAACTCACAGCGTGTTTTCCAAACTCAATGAAAAGCAGAGGAATGATTAAGTTTGATGCTTTGTTTTGAGGTGATGAGGGCGTTTACAGGTCTGCGTTCCTTTGGACGATTAGCATGTGAATCACTTGTGCACTCATGGGTGTTGTCACATTAGAGAAAATGAGCACACGCTTGAGAAACTGGACCTCTTGTTGGTTTCATACACATTACTTAAACAGAGAATATATGAATTACATAATTTAAAAAATAGACACTTCAAGCTTTCTAAAGACATCTGTGTGACAAGTATTCGCTGAGTTACAGTTTATTTTCTGTTGCGTTTCAGAATTACTTCACACTGAGAAAGACGGCAGAACGTGCATCACAATGCTCACAGCCATCCCCCTCAAGAGCTGACTCTGCGTGCTCTGCTCCCAAACAAACAATGCACAAATCATGTGTATCCTCACTCATAATATAGCGTGGACAGGGATGAACACACAATCTCAACTGCTAATTGCTTGCTATAATATAGAACTGTGCTTTTGTACTGAGAAAAGACAACACCAAATAAGACAAACAAGATCACATATAGCGCTTACTGAAGACATAGAAGCTAGCGTTGCACTGTTTGGGCATTCTTTATAGTTTCCTGATTCGTGACGTCACCCACCTCTGACGTCCCGTCACACCATTGGACTGATTTCACACGTGCGTCACGACACAATCAAGCAGAGCATTCCTAATGCATCATTTCAACGCAGAGCGGGTTCCCTTGAAAGGGAACAGAGTTTGCTCAGACTACACTCAAACTTATCTGGGTAGTCACTGAAATAGACTCCATGAAATAGGCCATAATTTGTTGTGACAAGTTTCATTCACACTAATTACTGTGTTCATTTTGTTTTTATTACTAAAAAAAAACTTTGATGAAAACGTATCATTCTTCCTGACCCATAAGTAAGTTCCTTAATAAGGAATTTTCCTACTATCAGAGAAATTCAAACTTGAAGCAACACCCCACCCCATTTCATTCTACTCAAAATCACTGAAAAAAGTTTTAAAATAAAAGTGTTACAATATTTTTGAGCCACTGTATATCCAACACAATATCACAGCAATTCATAACTATGTTACATTTTGGCGAATTGGTGGCTAATTCGTATGAATTTGTACGATCTCATTCGTATGTTTTTGTACAGTCTATTTACACCACTGTGACATGTAGGTTTAGAGGCAGGGTTAGGTGTGGTCCTTCATAAATGACTTTTTTCTAAAACTCATATGTTTTTGTACGATTCACATTGTACGATTTTATATGAAATCACCACCTCGTACAATAGCTACGTTTTCCTGTGAGATCGGATTGCTGTATTCCATTTCTTAAACATATAAGTGTTTGTACTTTGTCAGAGAAAATAATATCATTTTCATTTGATGCAAGGAAAGCAGTGGTCATTTTTACACAGTGACTTTTATTACATTATAAACTTCTTCGTTTGCTGTGCCAGTGCCACTGTTGCCAAGGTACATCTGTTTCTCAGTATATGTAATCCATGTTTAAGTTTTCCTTGTGAATTCATCTGAGAAGGGGAGAAAATGACATTTCATTTCTGCATTCATGCCATCTTTTATCAGAATCTCAGAAAGCCATGAAGACTGTCACCTTTCATTTGCTCGGGCACATGGGCAAAGTCGGCTTTCGGAAAAGTAGAGCTGAAACAAGTCAACATGAGAAAAACCTTTAGGGCTAACAGCACTCAAGAATATCTGCCCTTACAACAATCCTCTCATTTGGAGAGCAGCTCTGAATGCATCGGGAGGGTAAGTCAGTTCATCTCACCACCAATTCCAGCCTAGACTGTGCCTGCCATGATTCATTTTGCCAAATTTAATCAAAGAGTTTCTTTCTATATCTGTTGGAGGACCCTCGAGTTTCTTATGTAATGTAGCCTAGTCTAAATTTGTTGTGCCGCTCTATGCCTCAGCGCTTCATTAGATGCTACAGTTCTGCAATTCAGAAATGGTTTGCTGATGCTGGTTTGTGTTGGGCCAGGAAATAAATAAATAAATAAATAAACAAAGTAATAGTTTATCCAAACACTTAAATTATGTCATAATTTCGCTCTTGCTCTCATCTTGTTTCAAATTTGTATTGCTTTCTTTCAAATCGAGTTATTTAGCACAATGTCCATGCTCCACTTTTCAATACAATGAAGGTTAATTGGGATCAATCATGGTTTGAATAACTGATTACTGATAACATTTCTATTCAGCTTTATACTGCACAGTGACTATATTTTGATTAATTTACTGCACTTAACTGTATTACATACAATAGGGCATTATATTCTGGATAGGGCTGCCTCATTGAATCAAGAAATGTACTTTTAAAGGTAGTTCTCAAACTGGCACTGCAATTAGCTGCTTCACAGCGTGTGAGAAATAACTGCATCAAGGAACCATCTTTGATGTTTTAAATGCTTGAACGTTAGCAGCACTTTAAACCCCTGGTGTATTTTACATAAAACATTAATTATATATGCAGAGAATTATAGTTATGTATGGATTTAAATTGTCCTACCACACACAAGTCCAGAAACCCCACTGTGGCCATCCACTATTATTATTTATTTTTATTTTATTAGAGCCTTGGAATGTTCATGAGTTGTAGTTTTCATATCACATTACATCATATATCAGTCAAATACTCTGAAGCTCAGGTAAATGAAGCTTATAGTTCAAATGATGGTTGATAAAAGACAGGTGTATATAGGCAAGCCAAGGCAAGTTTATTTATGTAGCACATTTCATACACAATGGCAATTCAAAGTGCTTTCAGGGACGTGCGGTCAGGGTAGGCAGGGTAGGCAGTGCCTCACCAAAGGAAATGTTGACATTACATTTATTAATTCCAAGAACTTTATTAATTCACCACATTATTAATTGCATTTATTTTATTCCAAATATTAATTTTTGTAACAAAAATTTTCAGGAATACACATATAATATACTCATTTTGCCATTGTTTGCTCCTAAAACCATTGTTTCATGCAGGAAATTCAAGGCCATGACCATTGAGGCAGAGGTTAGCAGTGCCTCTTTGGTCCATAGAACGTAGTTTACGTAGGTTTGCGCATGCGCAGTCAGTTCTCATGCTGTCTTGAATTATCAACATTGAGGCAGAGACCGAGCTTGCTTCATGTCACGTGATCCACTCGCTCTCACTCAATCCGCACTTCCCGATCTAGCGTCGCCTAGCGTTGGCTGTCAACAGGCCCGGGGTGGGTAATCGGGAGAATTCCCGGTGGGCCGCTTCACTTTTGGGCCGGTCGAGGATTTTTGTTTTTTCACATTTGTCACGTTAGTTACATTAGGCTACACACGTTCCGCATTCTGACACCGCAGCGCGCAGCCTCTGCATATGTACCATGTGAGGGAGTTCTCCCCTCCCCTCCTATAGAGTTGGTTGGGTCCATAGCCCGTCTTTTCCAAAACGTTTTCTCAGGAAGGCTACCGCGGCACCGCCGGCGCCTACCGATAGCTGGGCCGGCCCGGTAGCTACGCATCAGGGAGGATGGATGGGAGGAAGAGGCCAGGAGGTATGGAAGCTTGTTTCCGCCACAGAATAAAACATTTTAAAAGATAATTGCGACTTTTTATCTCACAATTGCGAGTTTACATCTCGCAATTCTGTCATTATTTCTCAGAATTGCGTGAAATAAAGTCGCAATTGCGTGTTATAAAGTCAGAATTGCGAGATATAAAGTCAGAATTGCGTGAAATAAAGTCGCAATTGCATGTTATAAAGTCAGAATTGCAAGATATAAAGTCAGAATTGTGTGAAATAAAGTCGCAATTGCTTCTTATAAAGTCTAAGTGAATTATTATTTAACCTTTACATTATTTTTTGAACCATGGCATTAATACAAACTACACAATAGTGACTAGGCTGCTTGTCGGTTCGCTGACACCGCGCCGCCTCCCTCTCTTACTGTGTCCCGCACAAAACATTTGTTTGTTGTATAATATATATCTATCATAAGATAGATGTGTCAATTAATTTGATTATTAGATTTGATTGTGCATTAGCCTCACATATGACTTTGCTGTATGCAGGCAGCGATGTGATGATGCCTGATATGAACTTGGGTTGCTTCATTAACTGAATGAATATGAACATATGCCACATTGATAGGTCACAGCCTACCCATGACAAGATTTCACCGCACGTTACTGAGTGCTTTATATAGAATAAATTAAAATATGAATAAATAAATTCAGAAATAAGAATAATTAAAACAGTTTAGAATAACAAATAAAATAAAATACAGTACAAACAGTCGGACGCACAGTGGCACAGTGCTCATTCAGTAAATGCACAGCTAAACAGATGTGTTTTGAGTCTGGATTTGAATGTGACTACTGTTGGAGCACATCTGATCTCTTCTGGAAGCTGGTTCCAGCTACAGCTGGCATAGTAGCTAAAAACAGACTCACCATGCTTAGAGTGAACCCTTGGTATTTTTAGTTGATGTGATGCTAATGATCTGAGTGATCTGTTGGGTCTATATTCAGTGAGCATATCTGCAATGTATTGAGGACCTAGGCCATTGAATGATTTATATACCAGTAATTGTACTTTAAAATCAATCCTAAATATAACTGGGAGCCAGTGTAAAGACCTGAGGACTGGTGTGATATGTTCACATTTTCTGGTTCTGCTCAGAATCCTGGCAGCAGTGTTCTGTATGAGCTGACACTGTCTTATGGTCTTTGTGGGAAGGCCAGTGAGGAGTCCATTACAATAATCCACTCTGCTGGTGATGAAAGCATGCACAAGTTTCTCTAAGTCTTGACTGGAAACAAAGCATCTAATTCTTGCAATATTTTTCAGATGATAGTATGCTGATTTAGTTATTACTTTGACATGACTACTGAAACTAAGGTCTGACTCTAGAGTCACTCCAAGATTCCTGACTTGATTTTTAGTTGTTTGACTCCTAGAGTGAAGGTATGCGTTCACCTTTGTTTCCAAACGCAATGACTTCAGTTTTGTCTTTGTTTAACTGAAGAAAGTTTTGGCATATCCAACTGGGGCTGTAATCGTTAGACGATAGGGCTAAGTAGACCTGTGTGTCATCTGCATAGCTGTGCTAAGCAATTTGGTTCTTTTCCATTATTTGCATATACAGGTTGAATAGGAGTGGTGCAAGAATTGAGCCTTAAGGGACTCCGCATGTCATGGATGTCCACTCAGACTTATGGTCTCCTATACTCACATAATAACCTCTCCCTCCTAAGTATGACCTGAACCATTTTAGGACTATCCCAGAAAGCCAAACCCAGTTTTCCAGCCTGTCAAGAAGTATGTTGTGATCGACAGTGTCAGATGCAGCGCTGAGGTCGAGTAGTACCAGCACTGATAATTTGCCTGTATCAGTATTTAAGCGAATATCGTTTATTATCTTTATGAGCGCTGTCTCTGTGCTGTGATGCGGTCGGAAACCAGATTGAAAATGGTCAAAGTATCCATTCGAGCTTAAGAATTTGTTCAGCTGATTGAAGATAACTTTTTCAATGATCTTGCCTATGAAAGGAAGATTTGAGATTGGTCTATAGTTGCTTAATATGGTCTTATCCAGATTGCTCTTTTTGAGGAGGGGCTTGACAACTGCAGTTTTCAGGGTGTTTGGAAAATTCTCACAGAGAAGTGAGGCATTTCCCACTTCTAGGAGATCTGCTTCTAAACAGTTTAACACACTTTTGAAAAAGATGTTGGAAGTGCGTCAAGGGCACAAGTTGATGTTTTAAGGTGCTGTACAGTTTCTTCCAAAATTTTGCCATCAATTTCTTCGAAATCAAACATAGTAATTACTTTCTTCGGTTGTGGTCTGATCTGTCTGACCCCAGCGCAACTCAATGATGTGCTGATATTATTGATTTTCTCAGAGAAGAAGGAAGCAAACTCACTGCATTTGCTGTCTGAGAGCAATTCATTGGGAATGTGACTTGGGGGGTTTGTCAATCTCTCTACAATAGCAAAAAATAGTGTGTGTGTTGTTTAAGTTGCTGTTTATAATATTTGAGAAGAAAGTCTGTCTAGCTTTGCCTAGTTCCATATTGAAAGCATGGATGCTGTCTTTGTAGATGTTAGAATGGACTACAAGTTTTGTCTTCTGCCACATGAGCTCAGATTTTCTGCATTGTCTTTTCATATTTTGCACTGCTGTTGAGTTTCTCAAAGGTGCTTTTTGTCTGCCACTCTTCTTCTTGACTTTCACAGGAGCAATGTCATCAATTACACTTTTAACTTTTGAGTTAAAAGAATCAAGGAGAAAATCAACAGAGTTAACTGGCGTTAAAGATATAGCCTTCATAAACAGTACACTATAGTGTTCTCATTTAAGCATCTCTTCTCTCATCCGTTCTAGCTTCAATGGCAGGAGAGATCAATAGATCAATATCAAAGAAAATACAGAAATGATCAGACAGTGCTACATCCTTAATAACAATCAATGAAATGTTTAGACCCTTACTGATAAGTAAATCTAGAGTGTGTCCACGATTGTGTATGGGTCCATGTACATGCTGAGTCAGATCAAAAAGTTTTAAAACAGTTTTGATTTCTTTTGCCATATTGGTTTCTGCATTATCTATGTGAATGTTAAAATCTCGAGCAATGGCAAAACAGTCAAACTCTGAGGTAATTGTTGACAGTTCTGTAAAGTCCTCAGCAAAGGAGAGTATTTTGGAAGCCTATAAATAATGATAATTAAAATGCGTGGAGCACCTTTTAACACAATACCCAGATATTCGAAAAACGGGTAATTCCCAAATGATATTTGCTTACATTGATAGACATCTTTAAAAAGAGCAGCTACACCCCCACCTGTAACAATCACGAGGCTGGATACAAGTACAAGTAAAACACTTTATTTGGCTAGGGATAGATGCAGGTCAGGCGGACACAACTCAGATGGAAGGTGACACAGGGACCTTGGTGGGCAACTTGGTGGTGGTGCTTGGTGATCCAGTGCAGTCAATCCTCTGTGGCAGTGCGCGGTGATTCAGTACAGAAGTGCGGGAATCCAGACAGACGTCAATCACGAAGACACAAAGATAATCCACAATCCAAACGATCATCACGGGAACAGGAACAGGATCACACACCGGGGAAAACACCACAACGCTCTGACAAAGACAGAGTGAAAACAGAGGGACTAAATAGAGTTAACTGATCAACTGCAGCTGGCGCACTGATCAGACCCAGCTGGTGTGCTGATCAGCAGCAGCGATCAGCGACCCCGCCCACAAGCACACACACACACAATGCAAGACGAGACGAAAGGAGACAGTGAATTGATAAACCGTGACAGTACCCCTCCCCCTAGGAGCGCCTCCTGGCGCTCCCAGAGGCACCTACCTGTTGATTGTAATCATCAATAAGGGTGTGATCCAGAATACGATTGACCGAATATGTAGGTTCCCCGTCTACGAGTCGCGGCGGTGGGGGAACCGGGGCCGGCGGATTAAGGTGAGAACGAAAAACAGGTTTCAATTTGGAGACATGAAAGGCGGAGTGAATTCCCCTGTATGCCGGAGGAAGTTTGAGGCGGACTGTCACCGGACTAATGATATTGGTGACAGTGAACAGGCCGATGAATTTGGGAGCTAGCTTATTAGACACAAAGCGGAATATTCTTTGTAGAAAGCCACACTTTTTGACCCATGACGTATACGGGAGGCCTTGACCAGTGGCGATCGGCCTTAGACTTAGTGCGCGCCCCCACCTGGAGCAGAGTCTCACGGGCTCTGGTCCATGTGCGGTGGCACCTCTGGACGAAGGCATGAGCGGAGGGGACCGCGACTTCGGAATCCAGACTCGGAAAAATTGGTGGCTGGTACCCTAGACTACACTCAAACGGAGAGAGGCCCGTGGATGACACTGGTAACAAGTTATGAGCGTACTCAACCATAGAAAGTTGTTGACTCCAGGATGAAGGATTCTTGGACACCAAACATCGCATCACTCTCTCCAAATCTTGGTTGGCTCGCTCGGTCTGACCATTGCTCTGGGGATGGTAACCCGAAGACAGACTGACTGTAGACCTACAGTAACCTACAGAACTCTTTCCAGAATTTGGACACAAATTGGGACCCCCTGTCGGAGACCACGTCCATCGGGAGGCCATGTAAACGAAAGACGTGGTCTACAACAGTCACTGCTGTCTCCTTGGCTGAAGGTAATTTGGGCAAGGGGACGAAATGTGCCGCCTTCGAGAACCGGTCCACTACAGTTAAAACAACCGTCATGCCATTAGAGGGCGGGAGGGCGGTGACAAAATCTAGCGCTATGTGGGACCAGGGTCTCAAAGGGACAGACAGCAGATGGAGTAACCCATCAGGAGGTCGGTTAGACGTCTTACCAATGGCACAAACTGAGCAAGCCAAAACAAAACTGCGTATGTCGCGAGCCATTAATGGCCACCAGAATCGTTGCTTTACTAAACAGCTAGTCCGGTTTACTCCTGGATGACAAGCAATGTTGGAGCAATGACCCCATTGAATGACTTCGGACCGTAACTCCCCCGGTACAAACAATCGACTCGGTGGGCAACCGGGCGGAGGCGTTACCCCTTCTAAGGCCGACTTGACCTTCGATTCGACCTCCCATGTGAGTGTGGATATAACTATCTTCTCGGGTAAAATGCACTCGGGAGTTACCGGGCGTTCGGATGGATCAAAAATGCGAGATAAAGAATCGGGTTTGATGTTTTTGGACCCGGGGCGGTACGAGAGAGAAAAGTCAAAACGTCTGAAAAAAAGTGCCCATCGAGCCTGCCTGAAGTTGAGTCTTTTAGCAGATCTAATATATTCAAGGTTCTTATGATCGGTCCAAACGATAAAAGGTACCCCCGACCCTTCTAACCAATGACGCCATTCCTCCAACGCTAACTTGACAGCCAACAACTCTCTGTTACCAATGTCATAATTACGTTCGGCAGGTGATAAACGGTGGGACAAAAACGTGCAAGGGTGCATCTTGCCGTCTGTGGAAGAACGTTGGGAAAGTACTGCTCCTACCCCCACCTCTGACACGTCGACCTCCACCACGAACTGACGTGATGGATCAGGGGTAACGAGGATGGGAGCCGAAACAAAGCGACTTTTCATTTTAGCGAATACAGCCTCGGCTGTATCGGACCACCTGAACGTCGTTCTGGGGGAGGTCAAGGCAGTCAGAGGTGCGGCTAGTTGGCTGAAATTGTGAATAAAACGCCGATAGAAATTGGCAAACCCCAGAAATCTCTGCAGGGCCTTACGGGAATCTGGACTTGGCCAATCTATCATAGCCTTAACCTTGTCAGGATCCATACGCACTCCCTCAGACGAGATGATGTATCCTAGGAAGGGAACAGACTGTGCATGAAAGACGCATTTCTCCGCCTTGAAAAAAAGCCCATTCTCTAGCAACCTCTGAAGCACTCGTTTGACGTGCTGAACATGTTCCCGGAGAGAAGATGAAAAAAATCAATATGTTATCCAGGTAAACATATATGAACTGATCAACCATGTCTCTCAGCACATCATTGACGAGTGCCTGGAAGACCGCTGGGGAGTTGGACAGCCCGAAAGGCATGACCAAGTATTCAAAATGCCCCCTGGGGGTATTGAACGCGGTCTTCCATTCATCACCCTTCCTTATGCGGACCAAATGATAAGCGTTACGTAAATCCAATTTTGTGAAGATGGATGCTCTCTGTAACCGCTCAAAGGCTGAAGACATCAACGGCAGAGGATAAGTATTCTTTACCGTGATGTTGTTCAACCCCCGATAATCAATACACGGTCGCAGAGACCCATCCTTCTTCCCCACAAAAAAGGACCCCGCCCCCGCTGGAGATGAGGAAGGGCGAATGAATTTGGAAGCAAGAGAATCAGAAATATATTTCTCCATAGCCTCCCTTTCTGGAACAGAAAGCGAATATAACTTGCCCTTTGGCAGAGACTCACCTGGCACTAAATCTATGGCACAGTCATTGGGACAATGCGGAGGGAGAGAAGCAGCACGGGACTTACTGAACACCTCCCTCAGGTCCTGGTACTCCTCGGGCACGTTAGATAAATTCACTGCCTCCTCCTGAAACACAAAAACAGGTACAGACGAACACGCAGACACTAGACATGACTCATGACACATATTACTCCAAGCAGACACAGAATTGTGACCCCAGTCGACTCTGGGGTTGTGTTGAGCGAGCCAGGGATGGCCAAGTACTATAGGTGCGAGTGGTGAGTCCATGAGGAGAAAGGTTATAGTCTCAGTATGGTTGCCAGATGAAATGAGTGAAATGGATTCAGTAGTGTGAGAAATACTGGGAAGTTCCTGGCCATTAAGAGCAGTGACGGATATCTTGTGCGTGAGTGGTGAGATGAGGAGCTGAAGTTGGTGAGCAAGTCTAGCGTCCATAAAATAACCTTCAGCCTTCAGAGTCCAGTAAGGCCTTGGTGTTATGTGAGTGTGTTGCCCACCTCAGTCTTACTGAGAGGAGTGTAGATGATGAGGTCTTCTTGGCAGAGATCCCACCCGATAGTAGCCTCCTAGTTACTACCGGGCGTGGTCTTTTACCGGGCAGGAATTGATGAAGTGGCCCGCTTTGCCGCAGTATAAGCACAGTCCTTGGGACCTCCGCCTTTCTCTCTCCTCTTGGGAAAGCCGAGCTCTGCTCACCTGCATGGGTTCGGGATCTGAAACGGGGCTGACCGTGTCCGTGCTGCTGACTCGGCAGTCGTCCGCGCCGCTAAAATGAAGACTCCGATGGAAGTGACTCATCTTGCTCAACCGAGCATCGACCCTCAGTGCCAACTCAATTAGTCCATTCAAGCTTGGAGGAAGATCCAGCATGTAAATCTCTTTCTGGACACGATCAGCCAACCCATGCAGGAATCTGTCCCACTGTGCCTCCTCGTTCCTTCGGCACTCTGCGGCCAGGGTGCGGAATTGGATGGAGTATTCCGACACCGAGCGTTCTCCCTGGCGAAGATCGGTAGTCTGGCCGCCTCCCTACCCGCCACCGCACGATCGAAAACTCTCCTCATCTCCTCCGAGAGTGCCTGGAACGAGGCGCAGCATGGGTCTTGGTTCTCCCACACCGCCGTTCCCCAAAGAGCCGCCTTGCCCGAAAGCAGCGTGAGGACAAATGCCACCTTAGATTGTTCCTGGCTGAATGTTTGTGGCTGTAAAGAGAAATGCATAGAGCATCGTGTAAGAAAAGCTCTGCAAAACTCAGGCTCACCTGAATATCCCTCAGGTGTGGGTAGGCGTGGCTCGCGATGAGTTTGCGACTCTGGTGGAATGGGCTGAACGGGCGGTGTGGGCGGCGCAGTGGGAGCTCTTAGATGTTGTAGCTTTTGGGTTAGCTGGGACACCTGCGTCTCAAGAGCTTGGACCGCCCGACCTGTATTGGAGATGCTCTCCTCCTGTTGGTCCATTCTTGCGATGCTGCGAGAGGCGAACTCGTCCCAGTCAATCGAACTTGCTGCATCCATGATCTGGTCAGAGCGTTCTGTAACAATCACAAGGCTGGATGCAAGTGCAAGTAAAACACTTTATTTGGCAAAGGGATAGATGCAGGTCAGGCGGACACAACTCAGATGGAAGTTGACGCAGGGACCTTGGTGGGCAACTTGGTGGTGGTGCTCGGTGATCCAGTGCAGAAGTGCGGGAATCCAGACAGACGTCAATCACAAAGACACAAAGATAATCCACAATCCAAACGATCAGCACGGGAACAGGAACAGGATCACACACCGAGGAAAACACCACAACGCTCTGACAAAGACAGAGTGAAAACAGAGGGACTAGCAGCGATCAGCGACCCCGCTCACAAGCACACACACACACAATGCAAGCCGAGACGAAAGGAGACAGTGAATTCATAAACCGTGACACCCCCTCTCCTAACAGCTCTGCAGACACTGATAAAAGTAAAGTTAGGAGGGGATTGTTGCACTGCAGCTGTCTTCTAGTCATGTTTCATATAGAAACATAAAATCCAGGTTGTTTGTGGTTAACCCCCTGGGGTCGGCGGTATCGCCGGCGATACCAGCTCGCTTTTTTTTTTATCAGTTCAAAAGAGATTAATTTTGCTCTGTTGACTTTAATATTACAAACAAGTTTCATACATCAATCGATTCTGTTAAATGTGTATTATTTTTGTGTATACTCACAATAAAAACAAAGTGTTGTGCTTGTTGCCAAATAAAGAAAAATAAACACGAAGCGAGTTATGCCTTCTCTCTGTCAGTGAAGTCCATTCTGAAACGCGTTCGAAAATGAACAATAACTCAGCGAATACTCAGTCAAACAGACATACAGACACACAGGCATGAAGCTTGAATTCTCTTCTTTTAAATGAAGTAATTTATATAAAAAACAAATATTCTCAGTTCATGTAATCTGTAAGAAAAGAGCGAGATGTCAGTCGTTCTCATCTCATCTAATTATTTTTAATGTGACCCCGCCCACGGAGAGCGCGCGCTATTCAAACACAAATGACTGAGGTAATCCACGCAAACCTGTGAACGCCCCCATATCAGCTCGAGAAAACACAAGTTTATTCAGATCATTACTTGTTTACACCATCTCGCAGCGCTGTGAGGAATAATAATAATGGAAAATGTACCTCAGAAGTGCGGGTATTTCGAGGAGCAAGGATCCGACTGAGCTGAGGAATACTGTAGTAAGTTTTTTTTTCCTTCTCAAGTGAATCGCGTTTCTGTTTGTGAATGAATGAACGGCAGAGATGCGCGCTGTTTACCACAGCTCACAAAAAGACAGTTTAAATTTAAATCGCGTGTGTGAATGAATGATGATGTTTTAGCAAACTGTATTGCTATACTGAGATGAGTAAAAATCGACTGAAATATGTTGAAATAAAAGGCTATTTGTATAAGCAACGTATTAAACTGCAAATTAACATTTATATGCCCTAATATTTCATAAAAACAACGTTACAGTCAGGTGAAATATGAAAGACAACATTTTGTTGACTAGATTTGGGTACAGTTATATATATATATATATATAATACTATTTTTGTCAAAAATAAAGTCATCAACTAAGATGTTAGCTGTTCCAATGTTGGCTATATTCAAACTAATGAATACATATGATAAAATGTAGGCCTATAATCATTTTTTTTACAAAGAAAGAGTACAAGAAACTGAGTGAAATACTTCACACTGCATGCTAAAGAGAATAAACGTCAATCCAGTTGAAAAACTTTGACGGGTTAGTGAACATCGATCAACATGCGTTGGTTTTGAGGGACATTTTTTAATGCATGAACTATGCATTCTGATTCTGACATTCCTGATTTGAATGTTTTGGATCTTTTTTTTCCATAATTTTGTCAATAGATGAACTGTTAAATGAATTATCTCGATATGTATTATGAAAAGCGCTATACAAATAAATGTGAAATGTAAAATGAAATGTAAAAAAATATCTTGAGATGAGTCATGTACAGTGTTGTGCAAGTTACTTCCAAACTGTAATACATTATACATTACTTGTTACTGTTATTAAAAAGTAATTCTTTACCTTACAATATTACTGTTTCAGAATTGTAATGCGTTACATTACTCCTGTATTACTTTTGAGTTACTTTAACCAAAATAACTACAGAAGTAGAACTTAACATTCTAAAATGACTAGGTCTGTAAAGATATGCGATATGAAACCGCGACACTCAGATTCATGAACCTGTGTCGGTGTGCGGTGTGAGAAAGCAGAATCACGACACACCCCACACCTCCAGAGCCAAAGCTACCACATCTTTAAATTACTTTTAGTATTATTTGAAATTAACATTATAAAATACGTAGACCTACACCACAAAACTAGTTGAGAATAAATTATTTAAAATTGGGCAATTCCAGCGTTATGGACGTGACATTTGCAGTAAAAACTTAAAATATAAATTCTCAGAAAATGCATTTAGTACCAATATATTGAAACGTCTGTTTATACATCCATAGGCTATTCCCTTAATAAAGGAGTCCAGACATTAGAAAAATATACACACATGCATTTTATATTTAATATGAGGGAAATAGCGTGACACAAAAAATCTTTAACTTTTAGGTAGGTTATAGCAAAATATTTTTTAGTAATTCTGTGAATTACACTAAGCAAACCAAAAGTAGGCCTAATACTACCCACCATATGAAGAAGGGTTGGCTCTCCACAGAACATAATATATTCATTTTATTTTATTTTATTTTATTTTATTTTATTTTTCGTGTTCGCATTTATGTGGAAAAAACGATGTTACGGTCGTGTCAGTTCTCCGTAACGGACGGGACCGCTCTGAAAGCGGCACTAAAGACTGCTTAAGCTTTCACAGAGACCTCAAACAGAAAGCACAAAGCCTTTCTTTAAAGTGAATTTCGTTTTGTATTAATTGTATCTTAATTTTAATCAATGATTCATCTACCAATTGCCTGGATTTAATAAGTAAGAAGTAAATATAAGTAGACAAGAGATAACCAGGACACGGAGGCGCGGGCGTCTCATAAATGAACCGAAACTCAGCGTCTACTTGCCTCACTCACAGTCAGACATGTCTACTTTTAAACAGAACAATTCAAAACGAAAGAAAACGGGACTGCTCTCTGGTTAGAAAGAAAACACAGAAGAGCAAACAGAGCAATGCGCATACGTCCATCCTGCGAATGTACAGTCTTCTTCTACCATATTCTCCCATTAACCGCTTTTCCACTGGCCAGCGCGAGCACAGAGACCGAAATCATGATCGCGGCACTCCTGTAAAACCTGCCCTAAACACGCTTTTACTGGACTATGTCACACAATACAAAGGTACACCAGCAAGAAGGAGATGAATGAAATAAATCGCCTTACAAATAGATCAGAAGCTGTCATTTAGTCATTATTTACAAACTTGGACACCACACGCACGTGGCTATTGACTGACCACGAACAGGTAATAACTTGCATTTTTCATTCGTTAATGTCTTGCGGTCTGGCTGTATTTTATTTTTATTTTTTTTACAATTAAATTTTGGGCTAAAAGTGTGTTGTAACGCATGCATTACTGAACATGTACCGAGTAAAATATTACTGAAAATTGATTAGTAATGCCTTACACTACTGCGTTACAACAAAAAGTAATAAGTTACTGTAATACATTACTTTTGTAACGCATTACTCCCAACACTGTCAACAAATTTGACTCTCATGATGTAAAATATATTATAAACTTGACATGTGACATGTAAATTATTGATTTAATTGCCTTAAATCAATAATTAAGGCAATTATTGAAGTTCATTAAAATTTTGTTTAATTTTCCAATAGAAGATGATACATTGTTACATAATTTGTTATTTAACAAAATTCCCCTTGTTCCCCTTTAGCAGATTTTGATATGGACACAAGAATTTAAGATTTAAAAAAGGTGTAGCGTCTATTACCAATGCATCATAAGAAAATAACCAAATATGCACATATTGGTAGTTCCTGTACTATATATTTCCTGATATTTTTTGATAATGTCTTTAAAGCTACACTGTGTAAGATTTTCTCCCATCTAGCGGTGAAATTGTATATGACTACCAACTGAATATTACTTTCTAGCCCCTCCCATTCCGAGGGCGTTTTAACTCCTACGGTGGCCGTATAATTTCAAATCTGCCGGCAGTTGCGAGTAATCTCCCTTCGTCACGGTGCCACTGAGTGTAAAAACGCGAAAGGCAAAGCTTGAATTTCCAGGTATGTCCCTCTTTGGCTAATGTATTTTCAAGATGGAGGCGCAACATGGCTTCCGCCATTCGAGCGACTCGCTTGTATGTATTCTAAATGGCATTCTACGCTTACGAGAATACTTGATTAGTTGGTAGAAATAATTACACATTAATGAGCACATATAATTTTGAAAGAACAAAGTGTTTTTTGCTAAGAATCAACTTAAAAAATTACACAGAGTAGCTTTAAAAAAAAAAGGAAGACAACAATTACATACTGCATCAAAAGCAAGTTGGACATGACTCTATTTTGGTATTATTAGTGTTGCCATAGAAACAAAATGCCTCAGTCTGAGAATGTGAACAAATCTGAGTAGAATCTATGGTCTGTCATCTTGTAATTATGGTAATTTCAACATGACATGAATGGGGCACAAAATACTTGGGCTGTCACAGTAATTGAGCTTAAACTTGTGACAAAAAGTAAGTGCTATGCATCACTGGGCTTTGTGAATGATTTATGACTTATAAATATACCAGCTTTCATCACACGCACACTGTATACAGTACCTGATCCTGTTCACTTGTCAGAAGTCAAAGTGATTCACAGGCGCTGTCCTGTAGCATTCATCCAGAGAGGACATGCTCCTGTACATTCCTGTTGACAGCTAACAAGTCTGTCGTCTTCCACCGTAAACGCTCACCCACTCTCCAGTCCAACCTTCTCTTCACCTTTGTCATTTCCAGACAAGTCCCTGTAGATTTATTCAGCCCTGCTTGACAGTTCAGGCATAACCATCTGCCACCAGTGAGGTCTTGCTGTGTTGCATAATATTGACCTGAAAGCTCAAGCCTGGAATCCTGAACATATACAATATACATTAATTTTTATGGGTTAAATCAGGTAGAAAAAGCTCTTTAAGGTAACAGTTGCAGGTTACCACTTTGTATGTGTATACAGTGTATATTGCACAGTATGTGTCAAAAGATGAAGACGGAGGAAGACGAAGGTACACAGGATTAAATACAAAGTGATTTTAATAATACAATAAACTCAGGAACTGACAGAAAGTGTTACAGAGTGTGCATGAAACAAAGGTTAACACACATAACACGCAAACATCGACCCAGAACTGAAGGGTGAAACAGAGCAACTTAAATACACAGAGATGATGTGATGATAACGAACAGGTGTGATGATCTGATGAGTGTCCATGACGACTGATGACTGGAGGGAAACTAAGACAAAGAAACACATGTGACTGAAAATAACAAACCAAAAGTCCATGTAAACAGAAACTAAGAACAAACAAAACTTACTATGTGTGACAGAATGTCCCCTGCCTGCAGGGATGGCGACAGGAGATGGGGAAGGGATGGTGACAGACGGACGACGAGACCCCGGCTGCGATGATGGTGGACGTCTGATGGCACAGAGCCTAGAGACGACAGCCCACAGTGGAGTCGAGGGAGGGAGGAGCCAAGGTGGAGTAGAGGCTGATGTCAACTAGGGGACGACCGACGGAGGCGGAGCCGATGGATCCCAAGGGTGCAGACGGAGAGCTGTTGGAACTGAGTGACATCGCTTGTGCTGAAGGCCTAGGCAATGTCATGGTGACGAGCGTCTGAGGCAGAGCCAGAGTGCCCAAGGACTGAGGCAATTCCGGTGTGCCTGAGGACAGAGGCTAAGCCGAAGGGAAAGAGGAGCTCGCTACAGCCATAGGGGTGGAGGAACGCAAGATCCACAAGTCCGAGGTGGAGGTGAAGTAACGACTGACCAAGGGGGACGAGGGAACCCGGTAGAGTCGAAAGGCCAAGGGTGTCTGGTGGAGCCGAAGGTGGGAGAAGCAAAGCCGGAGTAGTGCTGTCGATGAGGAACATGAAACGGGGTGGGATAGGTTGGGAGACAATACCTCTGTACTGAAGTCCATCAGCCAGTCCTCAGTCTCTATTTCTACCAGTATAACCTCGGCCACAGATGTCACAGACTCACACCCCTGGTCAGATTCACAGGGTGGCTCCTCTTCGGAGGCGAGGGTCAGTGCCGTCACCTTGTCTTTGTGCTCTGGCTGACACATTGCGGCAGGCGGTATCTCTCCTTCTGCTGGGGGCTCACACGATTCCTTCATGGTCGCAGGTGGTGAAACAGGCTCTGGGTCTGGCTGTGTTCTGGACCAGGGGTAGACACTCTCCAGACACCGGATGATAGCGTCCCTCCAGTTGAGTCCAGAGGTGTCTGGGAGGTCTAGGGGATAATGATAATTAGCCCCATTCCAGAACAATCATCGCCGAAGGGGTTGGTGATGCAAGAAGACAGAAGTTCTTGGTAAAACTCAGAAATTCCAGGCTCTCACAGTGAATTTGGCTGCATAATCCATTTTTTGGGTCGGTCGATCTGTCACAAGATGAAGACTGAGGAAGACGAAGGTACAAAGGATCCAATACGAAATTATTTTAATAATACAATAGACTCAGGAACTGACAGAAAGTGTTACAGTATGCAGTAAGTAGTACACTAGTATTGCTTTCCAAACATAGCCAAATACAAATGTTCAAAATAGCATCATACCTGAAAGTGTCAACATTTTGCATATTTTGCATTTTTCTGGGTGCACTGACCTGGATGATATTACGGTCACCGTGATTTTACCAAGTGAGACATCATATTTTGTTGATCCTGGAACAACATTCCTGTCCAAAAATGTAGTCCTAACCCTATCCCTACCCATATGTTTTCCCTAAAATCAGAGGGAAATGATAGGTCAATAACACTGATTTAGAACTGTAAAGTTGTCCGTTAAATCTGATTTGTTGTTTGGAATGTTGATTGGAATCAAAGATGTTAATCCAGAAACATGTTGAACATAGTGAAATCACATTCACCATGATACTACCTTTGCTAAAAAATGCTTTATTAAACAGAGCACACATAGAATGGCGTATCCTGGTGTTGATGCCATTTTCAAACCAGAACTAATATCAGCCACAATTTCTTTTCAATTTTTTCCTTGACCCATTATTTCATTGCTAATATTGGAAATTAAATTGTATCGCTGTGTAATTCATACTTTTTCACATTTATTTAAACAAACAGTATTTATTATGCTGTGTTGAGCTGTATGCAGTATGCTAGCCAACAGATAGATAGATAGAATGTGTTGTACTCTGAACTTGCAGTTTATCAGCAGTAATGTTCTAAAATCACATTTTTAATCAGACGACAATGTCGGCAGTTATGCTAAATGTTCCCGTGGATGACAGTAATGCACTCCAGTGAGCATATAGTTTAAAAGCAGAGGACAAATTAAATTGCATTGAATGTGTTTCTAGCAACAGCAAAAGTGGGTTTTTCATCCACTGTCGTGGAGCGTTACATATAACATACTAAAGACTTGATGATTCTCTTTTCATGTAGATCTTCATGTTGATGTCTCTTTTACTCTCCGATTCCTTTTCTCTTCCTCAAGGAAACATGAAATAGTTAACATGCAGCTCAGTGGTACGCATGAAGTGAGGCAGCGCATCCGTCTCCAGGGACTCGCTGTGGGGAAGAACCAGTAGAGCAGAACTGTCCTGTAGCATCAACCACAGACGACTCCAAACCCTCCTCCATCTGGGGTCAGTGGGATCTTCCCTCTCACATACAAACATCAAGGCCACTGCCACTTCCTGCACTGACTCGGCTCAGCTGGAGTGATTCACTCTCTCACCCCGTCAACCCCCACCAGCATATGGGGGACGAGAGATATGACAGGCTGTGTTAAGATTAGCCCACCAATGAACGAGATAATTCTTGACCCAAGAGCCCATGAGAGCATGTGCAAAAGCCAGAGATGATGAAACAAATAGGATTATGAATAAGTTACGCATTTCCCACCAGCCTTTTTTGCCCGTAAATGCCTTCTGGTAGTAGGATGAAGTTACAAATGCAAATACAGACAAAAACATGAACATTGAGGGATGAATTCCCAAACAGTTTGAAACCACATATTGCTTTGTAGCATAGTGACATGCATCCTGTCAACGCCCTGTCAATCATCTTGTTAGCACAGACTCCTCATTTTATTTCATTTATGCTACTCAACAATTCTTCCTACCATATTGGAGTGAAAAGAAATATGTTGATCTACTAGTAGTGGGCCATTTAATAGTTAATGGCCAAACATATCTTTTTTGCAATCATGATATTTGCATATATATAAACGTTCACAATGTTGTTGCAGCTAAAATGCTAATATGTATTAATAAGCTAATATGTTCTGTTACCTGATTTGAATGATTCATATATCATGATTCATAATTAGTTACACTTTACACATTAGCTTTAATGTGTTCAAATACATTACATGTATACATTAAGTATTAAAAACTAATAATGGACAATACTTTTACAACATTTATTAACCTAGGTTAATGTGAATTAGGGCCCAAGCCCTGCGAGCAGATTTTTGATATCTCAAATGGTTTGGCTGCGGCGAGGCAACAAATTTATGGCGAAAAAATGTGGAAACAGGAAGTGTGTTATAACTTCTGCATACATTGACTGATTTTGATAAAACTGTAGCTGCGTCCCAATTCAAAAGCTACACCCTCTGAAGGGCGCATTCAAAGATGAATTGCGTCATTCTCTGGGAATGAAGAATATAACAGATGGACCCTTCGGACCGATGACGAAAGGATTTTCATCCAAAGATTTTCACCCATGGCAGGTGATCATTCTGTGACGGCTGATGTATTCACATATAAATGTAAGTGTTGTGTTTTAATTTACTCAAATAGCTAGCAAAACAAGTGTTAAAAGCCAGGGGTCTTTCCTAAAAAACGTGAACTTTAACTAAAAATGTTACCTGAGGCTAAACTTGTTCTAATATTTCTTGTTGGTTTAGGGAGCAAGGAGAAGACCACGCAATTTATTACAATGAGGGCTGAAAATGATTATTTATTTACCAGGGCCAAAAAAGGTAAGGCAAAGACCCATTTGTAACATTTCCACTAGGCTGTCTTGTGTACTATAACAATGGTCCCACTTTATATTAAGTGGCTTTAAGTACTATGATCGATACTATGTACTTACATTGAAATTAATAATTTGATATGACTTATTGTGTTCATACATGTTTTTACATTATTATATTTTGAAAATACCTGCATGTAATTACAGCTGTAATTAATTTATGTAATTACATTTGCAATTACACTGTTGACCCTTCCCTTACACCTTAACCCACCCTTAAACCTACCCATACCACCAAACCTGTCCCTAACCTTACCCGTATCCCACCTCAATAGCAGCAAAAGTGTTTTACAATACAACATGAACACAATAAGTACATTGTACTTATTTTTCGATGCAAGTACATAGTACTTAAAGCCACTTAATATAAAGTGGGATCATTAACCCTCACCCTATACAAAGCTCACAACAATAAGACAACCAGTAGATAAGACAATAGTCTTTCACTTTGTTGTAGTTCCGTCATGCAATACATGTCAACAAATGTTTTAACCAGATTTTGGATGATTTTGTATGCATGTCCTGCAGTGTGAGGCTTTTTAATGTTAAGATTGCGCTAATGTTAAGATTGCACCCCTGTCTTAATATTTTTCATAAGTATTTCCTTTTTCTCTTGTTTTATGAAAATGGGCCAAAAAGAATAATAAAATGGGAGAACTTTTTTGCTGAAATGTATTGTGTTGTTGTTGTTGTTTACAGGCATGGTTTATTTACTCTACCTTAGGATTGAAAGTGTCCTGGGACAGGTGATGGAGTGAGTGGGAAACCCACTGCTGCAACTTGGCCATGGTTTGAGATGGATTTCATGGATGAGATGTTGGGACAGAGGCATTCCCTGTCCTAATTGTCTCCATTCCTGAGGACACACCAGGGCCAAGTTCAGCAGTGGATGACCAAGATAAGGAGGAGCCAGAGCCGGCACCAGAGAGGACGAGTTCATGGATTTGATCAGGGAAGACATGAGATTGCAGAGAGAGACAGAGGACAGGAGAGCACAGGAGACCAGGGAGAGGATGGACAGACGGTTTTTTCTTCTTGAGAGAATGCTTGATAACAAATTCCCTTTCAAGGGAACTTGAGCTGCGTCGAAACGCTGCGGGAACGCCTCTGCGTGATTGCGTCATGAAGCACATATGAAACCAGTCCAATGGCGTGACGGAACGTCATGTGACGTCATCGATCAGGAAACTATAAAGCACAACTGAACCAAACAGCGTCAGCTTCTGTCTTCAGCAAGCGCTTTATGTGAATCTATGTCCCTGGTGTTTTTTGTCGTTCTTAGAATTTGCTAGGCAGGAGTTTTCACCCATAAATATATATTTAAAAAAAAAATCTTTATAATGGCGAACATTTCAACAGCGTGTTCATCCCTACCCAATCTACATCACGGGTGGGGATACACATGTATTGTGTGTTGTTCGTTTGGGAGTGCAGCACGCTCAGTCAGCCCTCAAGGGGGCTGAATATGAGCATTGTTGTGAGACAGTTGAGAACGCTGTGCTCCCACCGATCGCTCTTTGAGGAGGGTGCCTCGGCTCGCGTTCCTCGCTGCTCGCGTACCGCTTCTGCTGAGGCAGAGCGGCGGCTCGAGTCACAGGGTTCACAAATGGATCTGGCAGAGGGGTTAGAGACGGGCTTTTCCCTTTCTCTTCCTTCACCTGCCAGGTCCTGTGTCTCATCTCGGGGTCGGAAGCACGCTTTGCGGTTACTTCCACCCCGAATGAGGCACCGGTACTGCAATTATCCAGTTCTGAGGAGCTGAATGTTGTAGTTATCGAAGAAGACTCGCCACTTCATGTAAGCAAACAGCCTTTTGAATCGTGTTCCTCCCTGTCCTCACTACATTACGAGCGGGTATACATGAGGTTAAAGTGTTTGTTTGAGGGCGGTGCATGCACGTCAGTGTGGGCTGACAGTTTCATTCATAAAAATGTTCCCTATGTGTAGAAAAACACACGCACTATAAAGGAAGTTTTAGCTCCGCCCCTGTTGAGTCTTAACTAGCTCGGATGTTATGGGTCAACATAAAGAATTTACGGCTCGGATCTCGCATTGCCGAGGCAACGCGTAGATTATGGTTCCGCAATAGGCCTTTTTCACGGAAGTTAGAACGCACATCCGGTTCAGCATTTGTTGTGTAAAGCGACTTCCGGTCGAAACAACAATGGCTGAAGCAACATCGAGGTGTCACTTTAGCATCCCTCATTGCACAAATAATAAGCAGCGACAACCATATTTGAGTTTTCATGCTTTTCCAAGCGATGACTGACAAAGAAGTGGATGCATGCTATTCGACGTGTAGAAGGCCAGACGTTTAAGATCCTCAGAGGTAGCACGTTTGTTTGTAGCCGGCACTTTATCGACGCTAATTACACTGCCGCTACTGGTTGTAAGCGCCTCAGAAAAGGGTCCGTCCTGTCCCAATTTATGTGGAACAACTGGGGAGAAACTTCACGAGAGTCGGTTTACAAAAGAGTTAGAGTTCAAACCATACTTGACACGTTTCCTATCCCTTCCTCTGACGACACCCAAGACGACGAAATAGTTAGTGAGGTAACAGCTGGAGCAGATCATGACTATTCTCCATTGACTTTGCATTGTGAGAGGCTGCCTCCTTGTCATTTCTGACTTATAACAAAAAACAAAACAATGTCTAAAAGCTGCTATGTGACAAGGTGTACAGCAAACAAGCTAAATAACCCAGACCTACTCTGAGAACTATGCCCACTGGAACGCAACATGATATTGTAAAAAAAACAAATAAACATTCATAATTTGAACCATGTCGATTGCTTATGCTTATGTGAATTACTGTAACTAAGGCACTTAGTAATAATTAATGAAAATATTAATATGGGTAATTATATACCCTATTATATTATTAACGTATATAATAATATATACGTTATTCTTAGTAACGTAACCCTACTACTGTAGCTAAGGCACTCGCAAACATAACCGTTACCATTATAACTTTCTGCTTTATCCACATTCTAAAAGTTGCATACTGTCAAAATGCTACAGCTTAGCTTACATAAATATAATATATAAAACTGACATTTGGATATTTGACTTACCAGTGACAAAATGTTTACTGCACATGTAGACATACTGAGTGTCAGGATACCACAATTTACCCATTCTTCCTGCTGATGCTTCACGTCTTATTGCCTGTATCCACTTTTGTCTCCTTAAAGGCTGGCTTTTACGGTTCGGAAGCTTACAAAAATGTATTGCTTGGTTTTTTAGCTTGTTTGCTGTACACCTTGTCACACAGCAGCTTTTAGGCATTTTTCTGTCTTTTGTTATAAGTCATAAATGACAAGGAGGCAGCCTCTCGCAATGCAAAGTCAATGGAGACGGTTGGATTGTTGTATAGACCTAAAACCAATCAGAGCGATGAAGGAGAGGACGTATGCAGAGCGACGGAGAAACATCTGAGACTCAGACAGCAATTCTCTATTTGTGATTTCGAGGAAGATGTAGCAATGGCTTCTGACGACTTTTGCCATTTTTGTAAAAGAAATATGATAATAGCTGGTGTCCACCGCCACTCCATCAACATTTTTGCAAAATTTGGAAAACCTAATAGCATCTCAGACTGACTGAAACATCTCGGATTGACGGTCGAACAGAAAACATCAAGCTCTGATCGCATTTGCCCTCGTTGTAAGGCATTTATATTGCGATTAGAACACGATTTGCCAGTGTATAGGTCATGGTTAAAGGACGAGCAAGACGGGGAAGCGACGGGATCAACAGATGCCGTCGAAAAAAAGACAACGTGAGTCTACTCCGTCAAAAACACTGAGGGATTTAAAAAAGTTTCGGCCAAACACTCCAAGTCCTGGTCGACCGAATATTGCTCGGAGGAGTATTACGAAGGTAAGCTTGTAACGTGGTGTATTACTACTTAAAAATACTTATCAACTTCTTAAAATGTACATGTAGAACTTGACCTCCACTATTAAATTAACGCTATCTTAGTGTCGTAGCAGCCTATCAGTATCTCTCGATATATTAATGTGAGCAAGAAAAGAATAGTTGATTTTTTTTTTTTTTTTTTTTTTTTCTTACACACATTGAAGTAAGTTTTGTCCCCTCTACTTGTTTTGTATCTACATGTTAGTTATTTGGATCTACATGTTAGTTATTTATGTCTCGCCATACTGGTTATCCTCACGAGTCAGATCCTTTCCTAACATTATTTTAATGTCACAACAATGTCAATGTAGCCATAGACCTAGTGCATTACAATATTTGACAGAAAGTTTAAATCGCTTAAAACAGACGCGATAGCTGATTCGAACGAGTGATGTTCCATGGCGGAATCCATCTTTGTAATGTACAAAATCTGCTTGACCGTCGCTGCGCTGTCGTCATCGTGTAAAGCCCACCCCAACGTTTCTGATTGGTGCCTCGATTTCGACGGATTAGAAATGGGCTTGAATGAGCTCTTTGCCAGACTACTTGCAGAGCAAATCTAAATTTGCCGGAAGTTGTCTGGGTTTTCCCAGGCTAGAGAGTACCAGCTGGACCTGGTTAACTGCTGGAGTTCCTGCCGGAGCGCTTCTCCACAGGGTTATCTCCATTTACACTGAAGGTGTATGTGGCGGCACTAGCTGCTTACCACGTCCCTTTGAGTAGAGTATCTTTGGGGAGACACCCACTAATAACTCGTTTCTTCTGTGGCACTTTGAAGCTGAGGCCAGCAGTCCGCACGAGTGTGCCGACATGGGACTTGGCTGTTGTACTAGAAGGCCTCTCCCTAGCTCCGTTCGAGCCCATTGAGAAAGTTTCTGAGAATATCTCTAAAGACTGTCTTTCTCCTCGCTATTTTGTCTCTCAAGAGAATTGGAGACATTCAAGCACTTTCGGTATCTCCCTCGTGCATGTAATTTGCTCTTGGTATGGAATAGGGTTTTCTTCACCCTAAGACCAGGTTACGTTCCTAAGGTTCCTACTAATACTGTTAGACCTAGAGTACTGCAGGCCTTCTGTCCTCCTCCGGACGTCAGACCTAGAGAAACTTTATCTGCTCTGCCCAATTAGGGCCTTAGATGCTTACGTCCACAGTACTGTGGAGAAAGTCTGAACACTGTTCATTTGCTTTGGGTACCCACAAAGGGGTGCGCGGCATCTAAGCAGAGGATGAGCAAGTGGGTGGTCGGGGCCATCTCACTTGCTTATGAGTCGGCCAGTCAGCCTTCACCTTTGGCCAGGAAAAGTATGCAGTTAAAAATAGGCAGAATAAATAGTCTAATTTGCATTCTTGATATTTTAGAGTGTCACCCATTCTCTGCTGAGGGTTTTTATTTATTTATTTATTTGTTTTGCATCATGGCTGATTTTTAGTTTCTACCACCAAAAGATTCTCTGAGTTTTCATATTTTTTATGTCGGTCATTTTTGACCGTGAAGGAACCATGTGTGACTTCCCCCGAACCTTTAACATATCCGATTCATGTCCATGAATTATTTTTTTTATTTTTTTATTTTATTTTCTCACATAGCTAATGCCTCAAAAGTCACCAAGTGTCTTCCCATTCCGATGGACACTTGCTCTTATGGTTATTAGCATTCCCTCGACTTGCTTCAGCCTATCAGAAGCTGACGCTGTTTGGTTCAGGTGTGTTTTATGGTTTCCTGGTCGATGACATAACATGACGTTCCATCACGCTATTGGACTGATTTCATACGTGCTTCATGACGCAATCACGCAGAGGCGGAAACGCTGCATCTCGTTCCCTCTTCGGGGAACTAGGGTTACAAACGTAACCGAGACGTTATGCAAGTTAAAAATGGGTAAATTAAATAATCTTTCTATATATTTTTTTAAATGTCACTTATAATTTTTAACTGAAACAAAAAAGTAATTTCTGTTCACTGTTTATTTTTGTAATGCATGTTAAAAATGAAATGAAGTTCTATACATGATTTATTTTTATAATTTAAGTTATTTGTGAATGAAAGTCATTTCTGTACATTGTTTATTTTTGTTATGTAACTTGAAATGTGTGGGCTGCAAAAAAAGATAAATAATTGTTCTGTGGATTGTTTATTTTTGTAATGACAGTTGTAATTTGTACATGAAACAAATTCATAAAGAAAAATTTAATCAAAATTTGTAAACGAAAATACTC
The DNA here is from genome assembly GCF_963993115.1 of Abramis brama. Classification (NCBI taxonomy): domain Eukaryota; kingdom Metazoa; phylum Chordata; class Actinopteri; order Cypriniformes; family Leuciscidae; genus Abramis; species Abramis brama. The sequence continues at coordinate 6,124,564 of NC_139977.1, forward strand.
ACCAAGTGTCTTCCCATTCCGATGAAGCAAAAAAAAAAAAAATTGATCAGTTCCAACTAAAAAGGCCCAGAGGGTTAAGGTTTTTTTTTTTTTTTTTTTTTTTTTAATAGGATGGGATACAATAAACAGATAAAACTGGAACAACAGTCACCCAATGCATATGTCATAGTGCTTGTAGATAAAGCAAATTTGCAATACTTGTCCCAATTGAAGAGAACTGTGAAATATTTTATGTTAGCAGCTTTAACAGACTTCTGATATTTAATAATGCAGTCATTTAGGGTGTCATACAACACCTGCAGCTTGTCTTTATTTCCATTTTCCCCCATGTGTGTTTGCTCACAAAGACACAGTTAAAGTGTGTGCAGACCTTTAATACCATCTTCAAAGAAACTGACATTTGAAGCATTTATAGAGGCCATCCAGAATACGAGTACAGCACAAAGTGCAAAGCCTTTCTCTATTTGGGCATTTTAATATTTCCTCAGATTGTTGTCCTTTTCTCAGACTCATAAACACCATAGTAAAATACTACTTGAAAACAATTCTTTTGATAAGACAGCTGGAAGTTATTGATGTACGTTCAACACTTTTCAACTTGTTCTTGAGTAGGGTTTTTGCGTACCTCAGAAGACATGTAAGGTTAGCAGGGACACAATGAAACACAAAATATGACTTGAAAGAAATCATATTTGGTATATCCAAAATTGTCACTTGTGTCAAGGGTTGCGTGAGCTAAATTTAAGAACAGAGATGTGTGACAGAAAGAACAAATGACAAAGACTTTTAATCAACACACAGAGCGATAGCATACACAACTAATATAACTTCAACGAGAGACCATGAACAGAGGAGAACTGAGGGCTTAAATACAAGAAGAAAGATCATCAACAGAACAGGGAACAGGTGTGGACAAATCTGAAACCAGGACAATTAATGAAATATCCCCCACGCCCAGCCTTCCTCTCCCTCCTCCTTTGCCTAAGCCATCCAGTTCTTCGTCCTTGCCGACGGTGTCTCCCTTCAACCCCCTGGCTCCTCCTCTGCCTGGGGTTTTCGAGTCATTAGCTCCACCTTGGCCCATGCATCCCTTCACATCAAGCCACCTCAGCCCTCCGACCCATTGGATCAAACTTGGCTCAATGCTCACTCTGCTCCAATATGGTCTGCCATCCCACAGGCTCGCTGGGTTCCCTTGTCTCTCTGGCTCCACCTTGGTCAAGCGTTGCACTGGCTTTGCCTCAGACTTCCGAGTCTTAAGCTGTGCGCCGACCTTCCAGTCTGTCTCCGTTTGGATCCTCCTTCCCTCTGGTTCTGCCATTGTCCTCAGGCACACTGACTCCACCCTGGTCTGCCAAGCCCAAGTGTCCACCTCGGTCATGTGCCCTCCATCCCGCCCCTGGGTCCGCCTCCACTCCACCTCCCTCCTGGAAAATTTTAGAGCGTCTGGAAGCCGCTCCTTTGAGGAGGGGGGGGGGGGGGGGGGGGGGGGGGGGATATGTAAGCTGGAGTGCCTTTGAGAGCCACCAGAGGGCACTCCACACCAGACTATTATCACTCCCTCACAAACTACATTTCCCATAACTCACTGCCCGGACTCATCATCACTGATTGCATTCACCTGTGTCTCATTACCCTGTTAGTCTCAGCCTATTTATACCATGTTCACTCATTCACTCACTGCGAAGTTTTGTATGTTGTTGCACTGCATTTCCGAGCGTTTTCCCTAGTTTGTCTCTTGGTTTTTGGATTTTTTGCCTGTTCCGTGGATTACTCTTTTGCCTCTGACCCCTGCCTGTTTTGTTTGTTTGTTTGTCTGTTTGTTTGTTTGGACGGCCTACCTGTGTTTTGACATACTGCCTGTATATTGGATTACGTGTCTGGATTTCCCCTTAATTAAAGCTGCATTTGGATCTCAACCTTCGTGTCTCGGAGCAGTTCATAACAGTTTCATTAATAAATAAATTCAGTTACATCTTTATTCATATGAAGTTTCTCCCTATTAGGATTTTTTTATTAAGACAAATTTTTATATATATATATACATATACATACATACATACAGTGAGGAAAATAAGTATTTGAACACCCTGCTATTTTGCAAGTTCTCCCACTTAGAAATCATGGAGGGGTCTGAAATTGTCATCGTAGGTGCATGTCTACTGTGAGAGACATAATCTAAAAAAAAAAAATCCAGAAATCACAATGTATGATTTTTTAACTATTTATTTGTATGATACAGCTGCAAATAAGTATTTGAACACCTGAGAAAATCAATGTTAATATTTGGTACAGTAGCCTTTGTTTGCAATTACAGAGGTCAAACGTTTCCTGTAGTTTTTCACCAAGTTTGCACACACTGCAGGAGGGATTTTGGCACAGAGATCTTCTCTAGATCAGTCAGGTTTCTGGGCTGTCGCTGAGAAACACGGAGTTTGAGCTCCCTCCAAAGATTCTCTATTGGGTTTAGGTCTGGAGACTGGCTAGGCCACGCCAGAACCTTGATATGCTTCTTACAGAGCCAGGGTGGGAATTATGTAATTTTAGGGGCAAGGCCATTTGGCCTCCACCTTTTCTTTTTTTTTTAGGGGCACCAAGGCCATATGACAGGGCACAAAGGCCATTGAGTACAATTCGATGGTTTTCCCATTCAGATTGATACCATAACATCCTAATTTGGAATAAGACATGGATTATGACTTTTTTAATAAAAAAAACATTTTTTAATGAGAGAGAGAGAGAGCGCCATTACATCCAGAAGGTATACACCCTCACACAACAATAGAAACAACATAAATGCCAATAAAAGCATTCAGAAACACCACAAATGCCAATAAAAGCATTCAGAAACAACACAAATGCCAATAAAAGCATTCAAAATATTCATTCAGTCCTCTATATCATGTGAGTGTGAGAGAGAGAACCATTTCATCCAGAAGGTATACACCCTCACAATCATTATCGCTCAGCGCTCAACGCAGTTTGCTTCGCGCTCCACTCAAATCGCCCCCCGCTCGCTCCAAAAAAGGAAAAAAAATCTACATGTATATCACTTGTAGCGGTCCCCAAGCTTTTTTGCGCCACAGATCGTTTTAATATCAGACAATATTTTCACGGGCCGGCCTTCAAGGTGTGGCGGATAAATACAACAAAATAAAATGATACGAACGGCATAAAAACTGGGGTACTTTTTTTTGCCTATAATAATAAACGTGAATCCAATGTGTAGGCCTACTAGCAACTTTATTAGCAGCGTCCTCTAACATCGCGCCTAAAAACAACTGAGAAAGTCTGAACACAAACAAAATGCCCCCAAAAGAAAAAAATCTCTATGTTTTCGCTGCTGATGCGATGTAAGGGTGGCGCTGCTGCCAATAAAGCACCTAAAAGCTGTCACAACGAACCGGCAAAATTAATGATTATGAATATGTAAAATATAGCAGGAGACATTTTAATTGTTTACTAATAAACCAGTTTTTTTTTTTTTTTATGTCTGTGTTGGCTGGAAAGATGCTGACTCGCGATCTTCGCAGTAGTGAACGCGCCAGAGAGAAATGCACATTTCATACGGATTACATAAGAAAGAAGTCTGTTTTCTTTCGTTTTGAATTGTTCTGTTTAAAAGTAGACATTTCAAGCTTTATATATATGTCTCAGGTCTGTGAGGCAAGTAGGCTATACGCTGAGTTTCGGTTCATTTATGAGACAAGCTCCAGTTTCGCCGGCGCCTTCGTGTCGTGATTATCTATTTTCTAATATATTCACTTCTAATTTATTAAATCCAGACAATTGGTTGATGAAACATTGATTAAAATTAAGATACAATTAATACAAAAATTAATTCTGCTTGAGGTCTCTGTGAAAGTTTTATAAAGCAGTCTTTTAGTGCCGCTTTCAGAGCACTCACGTCCGTAACGGAGAACTGTCCAGTCTGTAACATTGTTTTTTTTTTTTTTGTGAAATAAATTTCTAAATAAATGCGACTTATAGTCCAGTGCGACTTAGGCTAGGCATATGTGTTTTTTCTTCTTCATGGCGCATTTTTTGACTGTTGCGATTTATACTCCGGAGCGACTTATTAATAGTAGGCTACACCTGTATGACTTCTCATTTTCCTTTTTGAAGTACTTTTTGAACTCCATTATTGAGCTGAGTTTTGACTGAAAATAGTCTACTGTTGATGACTGTGCAAGACAGATGGATTCAGGGTCAGGTTTGACTGAGCATGCTTCAGACTCGTGGTGTGAGCGGAGCGAAACTGGAGCGGGAAATAGGGCGATGCTCCGTCCTTTTGAAATTGCCGCTCTGCGCTCTGTCCAAGATCCGCCCGCTCGCTCCCGCTCCACTCCGCTCACATGCTCTGCTTTATACATGGAACTTGGACAGGGCCAGGGCACACAGGCCACTGTGGCCGTACGATGATTTTTTTTTTCACGGGGCATGAAGGCCAAAGTGTAGGGCAACGGCGGCCATGGCCGCGTGGCCGCGGTATAATTCCCACCCTGTACAGAGCCACTCCTTGGTTATCCTGGCTGTGTGCTTCGGGTCATTGTCATGTTGGAAGACCCAGCCTCGACCCATCTTCAATGCTCTAACTGAGGGAAGGAGGTTGTTCCGCAAAATCTCGCAATACATGGCCCTGGTCATCCTCTCCTTAATACAGTGCAGTCGCCCTGTCCCATGTGCAGTAAAACACCCCCAAAGCATGATGCTACCACCCCCATGCTTCACAGCAGGGATGGTGTTCTTGGGATGGTACTCATCATTCTTCTTCCTCCAAACACGTTTAGTGGAATTATGACCAAAAAGTTATATTTTGGTCTCATCTGACCACATGACTTTCTCCCATGACTCCTCTGGATCATCCAAATGGTCATTGGCAAACTTAAGACGGGCCTTGACATGTGCTGGTTTAAGCAGGGGAACCTTCCGTGCCATGCATGATTTCAAACCATGACGTCTTAGTGTATTACCAACAGTAACCTTGGAAACGGTGGTCCCAGCTCTTTTCAGTTCATTGACCAGCTCCTCCCGTGTAGTTCTGGGCTGATTTCTCACCTTTCTTAGGATCATTGAGACCCCACGAGGTGAGATCTTGCATGGAGCCTCAGTCCGAGGGAGATTGACAGTCATGTTTAGCTTCTTCCATTTTCTAATGATTGCTCCAACAGTGGACCTTTTTTCACCAAGCTGCTTGGCAATTACCCCGTAGCCCTTTCCAGCCTTGTGGAGGTGTACAATTTTGTCTCTAGTGTCTTTGGACAGCTCTTTGGTCTTGGCCATGTTAGTAGTTGGATTCTTACTGATTGTATGGGGTGGACAGGTGTCTTTATGCAGCTAACGACCTCAAACAGGTGCATCTAATTTAGGATAATAAATGGAGTGGAGGTGGACATTTTAAAGGCAGACTAACAGGTCTTTGAGGGTCAGAATTTTAGCTGATAGACAGGTGTTCAAATACTTATTTGCAGCTGTATCATACAAATAAATAGTTAAAAAATCATATATTGTGATTTCTGGATTTTTTTTTTTAGATTATGTCTCTCACAGTGGACATGCACCTACGATGACAATTTCAGACCCCTCCATGATTTCCAAGTGGGAGAACTTGCAAAATAGCAGGGTGTTCAAATACTTATTTTCCTCACTGTACATACATACATAAAATCAGTCGATAATGAATTATTACTGCTTTATTCAGATTGGGCATGCTTAAAACAGAATGGCACGTTACCACTTAATAAACTGCAGATCACTATTGACAGTAAACTTAAACCAACAACATTCAAAACTTGAATAAGGAGGTGAGTGGCAACAATATTCAGAGAACATTGTATGGGCTAAATCCACTAAGCAAGACAGTGATCTTTATTCATATGAAGTTTCTCCCATTTGCTCTCAAAACTAGAGAAAGACAAGCAGTCTCAGGAGTCTTATTAAAGGAGAGGTGAGAGGACACTTTTCAATCATCAATTGCCCTCAGCCCTTTGTCTTAGGAAATCATATAATATTGTTAATCTTACAGTTCAAACTACAATCCGGCCTCTAGTTCATAAATGCCAGAGGAGAACTGGCCCCCCACTGAGCCTGGGTTCTCCCAAGGTTTTTTTTTTTCTCCATTAGGTCACCTGATGGAGTTTTAGGACACCAGTAGGTCACTTGATGGAGTTTTTTTCGGTTCCTTGCCACTGTTGCCTTTGGCTTGCTCAGTTGGGGATATTTTGGGGATATTTAATTTTATTCTATCAATCAATAAATTCCACTAGAAACAAACCTTGTTGTATTATTTTATTTTAATTTAATACTGTGAAGCTGCTTTGATACAATCTGTTTTGTGAAAAGCGCTATACAAATATACTTTGGCAGCAAGCCAAATATTTCATCATACTTAAAGGTGCAGATTGTGAGATTGACAGCTAGCAGTTGAAGTGGGCACTGCAGTCCAAATTCAAAATAATAAAGAGAGTAATAAAGAGACTTGACGTTCACACGGGTTGCCAGATTGAGGACAAGCAACAGGAACGAGCGCAACTGACAATGGAATGCGAGGAGACTTGCACACTGTAAGTTGATGAGTTGATTTCAAATTATTATTATTCAAATTTGTTTATTATGACCGCCGCTAGCGTAGCTAGCGAAAGCGGTCATATAGGGATTGTCAATTTTTTTTTTTTTTTTTTTTTTCGTCATCTACTGAATTTTTCGTCAACGATACCAGGGACACCGAAACACCGGGGAACATGAAATTTGGTGGGCATGTAGCCCCACTAGACTTTTACGGAAAAATTTCGTTTGGTCCCCGGGGGCCACTCCCCCCCCACGCTGGGCCCCCCCAAACCCAAAAAATGCAGTTTTTCCTAAATAACTACCTGAACCGTGGCACCGAGGATGAAGAAATTTTTATGGTATGTTGCTCTTAAGGGCCCACATCAACCTAGCCCATAATCACTCATTTGTGATTTGCGCCCCTCCCATAAAAAATGAAAATGCAATATTATTCTGCTTTAATCGCCCCTATCTTCAGTTGAGATGTTCAGAACTGCACCATATTTCATGTGTATGATTAACTTGACATCCTCTGGGGGTATGCTAAGTTTCGTAGAATTTCATCCATGGGGGGGTATAAAATAAATTCATTTATGTGCACATTTAGTGACTGTACACTCATCGGCCTGTAGATGGTGGTGTTGAGCGAAGGGTTGCTGGTTTAGGATGATACTGTCACTAAGGTTGCCAACTGTCCCGAATTAGGCGGGACGTCCCGCATTTTGGGCCTAATTTATTTGTCCCTTGCGTGACCTCCCGTGTCCCGTTTTTTGACAAGCTGATAAACCACTGACTGATACAACAGCAACAGCAGCAGTGCTGACCACGACACTTGAGAATGATCACCGACACCTGTCATCATCCAGTCACAGCTTTTTTTAATCACTGTCTTGAGACAAATCATTGTTTGATTTGCGAACATCCTCTGCCGTCTGGTCGCTTCCGCTTCAAGCTGGACTCGTCTCGCGCTAACGGTAATTTCCTTTCACTGTCCACGTTTTGATTTCGGCTAATCAATTTTGGCGAATGCAAACAACGTGATTATTGTTCATGAGTCTAACATCCAGCCACGCAAGAAAACATGTAATCTACCTGAGGGAATAATATGCTCAAAAAACATTTCTGATTATTATTAATGTTTTAAAGCTTTTAGAAAGTACATAGAAAGCTTTTGTAACATTATCTTAACTGTCACTTTTGATTAATGTAATGCATCCTTGCTGAATAAAAGTAGGCAATTACTTTCTTTATTTTTTTTCCCAAAAAATAATCTTACTAACCCCAAACTTTTGAACTGTAAGCCTAGTGTATAATGTTAAAAAAGCTTTCTATTTTAGATAAATGCTGTTATTTTGAACTATGGTTTGTTTGTAATGTGACTTTTTTCATGTATGACATTAAAATTATTTTTAGAATTAAATACATAAATAGGTTAAGCAATACAAATGTGTTTATGTCTGATAACCTTTTAAACACAAACTTAACTGCAGACACTGAAATGACGTACACTGTGTGATACAGTACAAATATTTTGAGTGTCCCTCATTTTCCTATAAATAACCACGATTGTCCCGCATTTTCCTTTTCTGAAGTTGGCAACCCTAACTGTCACACACACACATGCAGGAATACAAACAAACGCAAGCATGCACACACACTGACATCCACACGCACAGACACACACACATACAAATCCACATGCACAGACACACACACAAACACACACGCGCACACACATGTACGCACGCATACATACACGCACAGACACACACACACACACAGACACACACATACACAAACACACACATACACAAACACACACACACACACACACACACACACGCACATACTACTACTTTTTTTAGGTATATACATAAACACGCAATACAGCCAAATTGCTCCACGTCATTTCTTTTTGTGGAAAGCCAGTGCAGGCCTGAGCGGCGGTCATATTTTGTACCGCCATGCGGTACATCTAGTTATTAGGATAAACCCCTTGAGATGTATCATCTCGTTTTCGAGGGGGTCCCAACATATAACACAATAATTACATAACCACAGAGAAGTGAAAAATCTAAACAAAACAAAACAAACAGCAACAAAAACAACAACAAAAACAACATATTCATCAAAAAATTACAAACCACCAAAAGGCCAAGATGGCCAATAATAAGTAAATATAAGTAAATAGTTGAGTATGAGTAAATTGTTAACTACAGTCAGATATAAACATCATGTATGCGCAGTAGATCTGAAAATTGTATGCATCTTTAGTAACAAAGGCAGTTTATCCAAAAGTGAGAAGACAAGGCATGTTTAAAAAACCAAGTAAAGAAATTGATCTTATTTCCACATATTATTATTCCAATCTGCTGGAGCCTTAAAGGGGTCATGAACTGGATTGTTTTATTATTTTATAATGTTGCCTGGGGTGCCCTTATAATGTTAGTATGATTTTTACATCAAAAATTGTCATAATTTATAAATAAAAGCCATTTTTCCAAGCCTGATTTCAGCCTCAGATTTGAACGCTCTGTTTTAAGGGGCGTGTCTGCTGTGAGACTGCAGTGCAAACGCCCACTGCTGTGATTGGCTGACATGCTTGCATATGAAATAGCTAGTATTACATGAACTCTCTCGAAAACTTTTACTACGTTTTTACTATTACAGCTATCGAGATAAACAAATCGTGAAAAGTATCGTTTAAGCATTATATTTAAATCTATTCCATCACATGAAAGGTTGCAGCATGATGAGCACTGACTGAGCAGATGACAGACAGTCTGTTGATCGCGTGAATAAAGATCTTATCATTGCAACGCAATTTTTGCACTCTCACAAATGCTTACACCAAATCACAATGCAAACACGACTGTGAATACACAGTAAGAGCTTCGTTGTAACAGTGTCATTATTTCATCACGAGTTTGGTAAGTGTCCAGATAAGCTCTCGCGGCTCGCTCTGTGCTGTTTGATTGACAGCTTGGGCGATTGGAAAGGGATCGTTCTTTGATCGCTTTCTGTATATAATTTAATAACAGTTTAAAAAAGATTATTTTCATAATACTACGAGAAATTATGTGAAGTTGATCGTTTAGTCACTGATGCATAAACAGTATTGAACGATTTTAAGAGAAATATCTGAACTTGAATAATTACACAGAAATCACTGATCGCAGATCAGGCATTAGAATACACATGGTTACTTACATGTTGCTGGCAGATCTGTGTCGGGAAATTGTGATTGACTGATTTAATAAAGTTTAACCATGCTGGAATCCGAAGGAAGCTTATGCAGACTGTCTTCTTCCACAAACAGGCACTGCACAATATTTAGTAAACAGCATGTTTATTGCTTGGAAGTAGCTCGATCCGGTTTAGCAATTATCATGTCATCCTATGTTATTTAGCATGTTTGGGCGAATCGGTGGGCGGGGCTAAACAGGCCTTGTTGAAGTAGGCGTTGATCTTCTTTTGTGGAGGCGGTGTTTTATCCTCTTTGACGTCATAGTTCCCCACTTTGAAAAACGAGTCGTTTGCTGAGCCTGATGTCTATAAAAGCTTTTATTGGACTAACAAGGTAGTTTTCAGTTCTGAAACTTACAGGATATTATTATAGTATGATGATCTCTTATATGTCAAAAGCAGAGGTGGACAGTAACAAAGTACATTTACTTGAGTACTGTACTTAAGTACACTTTTTGAGTATCTGTACTTTACTTGAGTATTATTTTTTCTGGAAACTTTTTACTTTAACTTAACTACATTTGAAAGATAAATATCATACTTTTTACTCCTCTACAATTCTGTCAAGGTCCTTGAGTAGAAAGTAACATCAGTCAGGGCATGATTTTGGTTGCAGGGGTTGCATTTTGGTTGGAAATGAAAGTCAGGTTGACGTCAGAACCCTGCATCTGATTGACATCAGAACCCAACGTCAGATTGACGTTGGATATTGTTTGAAAATAAAAGTCGGGTTGACATCAGAACATAATTACTTGTATAATTACATAATTAACATAATTACTTCTGGTCACAGCCAAATTTATCAATTATGAGTGAGCTCCACAGAGATACATAAAACCTGGGAAACACTGTTCCAATGCCCTCAAATATTTGATTTCAGTGAACAAAAAAACTTAAAAGAGAGAACGTTTCACATATGATCAATGATTATTAGCTATAACTTAGCCGATTTTCAACCCAGTTAGTACTGTTATAATGTTGGTATGTAAAAGAAAATTTTTTACTCTTTCTCCATGTTACCTGGACTGAGAAATTTAAATTTATTAGACAGCAAAAGTCCACACAGACTTTTGACAGCTCCAGGGCTTTTGTGAAAACTACAGATTATACCCCCATGGATAGTCGGAGCGGCAGAGGGTGTAATTACTGAGACAAAACAGACACAAATATTTGTTATATTTCACGAGTTCACATGTTAATGAAATCTGATGTAATATTATAATGCGTATTTGGCTTGCTGTCCGGGGGGAGGGCTCCGAGCTCGGAATTCGGACCGACCCCAGAGTACTCCCCCCTATAAATGTATAGATCATAGGTATCTATGAGCAGACCCAGCTGAATGTGAGGTGATGGGGTGGTGGCGGGATGCTGAGAAATTAGTCATGAGACAGGAGGTAAGGGAAGGCTTCTTCTTGTGCTGATTGGATGATTACCTGAACATGCTCCTCCCGAACTTTGTTATATAAAACTTCATTTCACGAGTTCACATGTTAATGAAATCTGATGTAATATTATAATGCGTATTTGGCTTGCTGTCCGGGGGGAGGGCTCCGAGCTCGGAATTCGGCCCGACCCCAGAGTACTCCCCCCAAAAAGGCCAGATGAACGCAGGACAGCGAGCGTAGAATTTATCCCCCCCAAAATGTGAAGGGTATGTATTTACCAAGGAACGAGCTTGCCTGTTCGACTGGGAAGGCTCTCGCAACGTCCGACGGGAACTTGGATGCTCACAGCATCGGACGGATGAGCCCGTTCTGCAGTTGAACTGACAGCTCGATGACGCAAGAATTATGCGAGCGTGAATTTGTGAACGAGTTTAACCGTTCACCCAGGAGGGCTCTCGCAGCGTCCGACGGGAACTTATATGCTCACGGCATCGGATGGGTAAGCCTCGCCAGGTTGGACGGAGGGCGCCCGGTGAACTCGGTCAGGGGGCTCCACCGGCACTTCGAAGGGGGCTGGGACACGGGAATAGACCCCTCGCGGCCCAATGAACGGGGAGCCTGCACGGCGACACGAGCGCGGTCGTCCGACGACGACTAAGACAAGCAGGCTCTCACTGCAATTCGAACGGGAGGGCTCGACCGGCGCTTCGAAAGGAGGGCTGAGCCCGACCTATGAACGGGGAGCCATCACTGCGTGCGAACGGGGGAGACTGCAATGTTTTTTTTAAAAAAAAAAGCTATATTATAGATATATTTATTTGAAGCGAGTGTAAATGCGGCGAGCAAAAATAGACTCGGAAAATGGGTTTGTACCGGTATTGGTGCGGAAAGTGACGAAGGATGTGGCGTCGCAGGTGATGGAAATGAATGATCTAATTAGTTAGGGCTTGGTGAGAGTTTCTGATGTGGAAGCGTCTGGATCTAACATAGGTTTTGAAAGCTTCAGATGACCAGCGACCGAGGGTTTGAATTTGTTGTTGGGAGAGACCTTTTTGTGCGGCTGTGGTAGCTGCTCCGATACGGAATGAGTGGCTAGAGAAATTGTCTGCTGTGACGCCGGATTTGATGAGGACTGCTTTAAGGTGCTTTTGGAACCAGTATCTCGTAGCTGGATGATTGGAGTCGTTAGTGAAGAGTGGGTCGAGTGGGGATTTGGACGTGGAACGTTTGTACTGCAGGTAGTTAAAAAGAGCATGGTACGGTTGGATGGGAGTTTGTAGATTGAAAATATATATGAAGTGACCTTTTTTAGCTCTGTCAGTTTTACTTTGTTTAATGAAGAATGATATGGTTTCATTATCTACGATCTGTAAGTCTGAAATTGTAGGATGAATATTTGGGTTGAATAAGGAAGTGATGGTCAGTTCGGAGCAGCAGAGGAAACCGAAGAATGCTAGGATGAACAAAGCTTCTAATGTATAGGCGGTGTTGGTGGAGTGGTATCCAAGACGGAGTGATGAAATGCATCTGGTGAGTATATCGATTGGTTGTCTAGTATCTGGGCAAGTGGGGCGGGTTCTTTGGATTCCCTTAATTAGAAGGGACGTTTGGGAGTTATTTATTGCAGGTGCAGTTTTACCGTGGATTAATTTATGGAAGAATTGAATGCCGCTTAGGTAGCTTTTTATGGATCCGGCTTGGAGACCTTTGACTCTATGAAGATGAGATATGAATGAAGTAACTGTTAAAAGAGAAAATTCGGGAAACGACAGGTTGTGAGAGAGGTGGAAAGATTTGAACGATTTCCACGCGGTGTAATATGTTTGCAGGGTTCTGGGAGAAACTGCTTGGAGGATAGAATCGATGGACGTGTCCAGGAGGGATTTTAGCGGATGGTTTATTGGAAGATCGGCTGAGAATAAGGAGGTACTGGGGTTGGAGTGGGGTCTGCTTCTGGTGCCAGCATCCTGAATTTCTGAAAAGAGAAACGGGAGAGAGAGTCAGCTATTTGATTTTGAGCCCCTGGGACGTGTTTTGCAGTTATTAAGAACTGGTCACATGCGGAGATCCAGATGAGGCGTCTGAGGAGTGGCATTAGCGCAGGTGAGTGAGAACGACCTTTGTTAATACAGTGTATGGTTGCTTCGTTGTCGCAATGGATTTGGATGCTTTTGGTTGACCACTCTTTCCCCCATAGGGAAGCTGCGACAACGATCGGGTAGAGCTCGAAAAGGGCAGAGGAGGCTGAAGACTGGGGTGTGTCTAGGAGCTGAGGGGGCCAAACCAGCGTCCTTGGTAATAGCCGCCGAAGCCGATCGAGGGAGCTGCGTCTGTAAACAGTTTGATATCGAGGGGGAGAGAGATAAAGTCGTCGTAAAAAAAAAGTTAAGCCGTTCCACTGGTTAAGGAAATTAATCCATAATTTTAGCTCGTTTTTGGACTCGCCAGAAAGGATAATCCGATCTTCCAGTGCATGAACGGATGAAGTGAGGGCGAGAAGATGCGCGATAAAGGGGCGGCCCTGTGGAATAATGCGCATAGCATAATTTAGGTGGCCCAGCAGCGAGAGAAGTTCGCGTTTTGAACAATCTGTGCCGTCTGTAAAATTGGATTAAGATGATACGATCGATTTTTTTTCCTTAGGCAGTGATGCCTGGAATTTTACTGAGTCCAGATTGATGCCTAGGAACTCGATGGATGTAGTTGGACCCGATGTTTTCTCCTGGGCTAACGGAATCCCTAGCTCGGCGAAAACTTTTTGTACTGTGAGGATGTGAGCCTCGGGGATGGTGTCGTATGGTGAAATTATTAGGAAATCGTCAAGCAGATGGAGAAGATGAGGAATTGCATAATTATTGGAAAGGATCCAACATATGGCTTCAGAGAGAGTGTCAAAGATTTTCGGGCTGCTTTTGCAGCCGAAAGTTAAGCGCACAGCGAAATAACACTTTTTCCGCCAGTTTACACCGAATAAGTGCCACGAATCAGGGTGGATTGGCATTACTTTAAAAGCAAAGAGTAGAGGAGATATCTACTTTTGCAAGCCATGCGCCTCGTCCAGCTATTTTAATCATGGTTATGGCTTGTTCGATATCATGATAGTTGAGAGAATATTCTTCGAGAGGGATGAGACTATTGATGCTCGGATATGGAGAATTATGGGGGGCTGAAAGGTCGATTATCAACCGCTTTTTCCCCGAGAATTTCCTGGTAGCCACGCCTATGGGGCTGATGCGAAATTTGTCGAACGGGGGAGCCTCGAATGGGCCTATCATGAAACCAGATTCAATTTATTTTTTAATTAGTTTATCTACTACTTCAGGCTCCGCTAAGGAGGACTGAAGATTAGCGCAGATAATGTTTTGCATGGGATGACTTTCTACGCCGGGTTTAAAGCATTGATTGAGACCTGTCAGCAAATAATTTGTGACGTTGCCATCTGGGTGGTGTGATAATTCCTCGGCCAGGCGGAAAACATTCACAGGAGTCGAGAGATAGTTTTTTGCCTTTTTATTAACAGATTTTTTGACTGGGCAAACCACACGGGCGTGTGCACCGCCACAGTAATCGCAGACGTGAAGAAAACGACAGCGTTGTCTTGGGCATCTCCCTTCATTGAAGTTTCTACAAACTTGTCTGTCGGGTGCCATGTATGGTGCTCTGATTGAAAAATCTTCTCTTGCGGGTCGCGGAACGTAACTTGTGGATTTTATGGCATTCTGCTCTGGGCAGGGAGGGATCGATGGATTGATTTGGGGGCATGCCGTGGTGACATGGCTTGTGGATCTGCAGATTGCGCAGGAGATGTTTCTGCACCCGAGGAAGACTCGGTTATGGAGATCAGTGTCCAATGCTTCCCAATAGGGACACTGATTCCATTGGGAAACGCGGACGGCGCATTTTGCGGAAAACAACTTGTGGTAAGTATAAAAATGACTTCCCCCATAAGACAACGCGAGCTCCGCTATGATGGAAAGATAATCGTTCAGCTCACGCCGTCTATGGGGGAAAGCCGAGCATATGATTTCTGTATAGCGGCTGAAGGCAATACAGAATTCGGCCAGTGACAATGTATGTGATGTAACCTGTGAGTTATTTTTTAGAGTGACTGAAATATCGCCACAGTCCACTTGGCGATTGGACTCAGCTGGGGGAAACAAGGACAGGAGAGAACCCAAATCTACATCTGCACCTGCGAGGATTTGAGCTCTGATGTTGTTCGTCACTGGAGGAGGTTCTGCGCCAACTGCATTCGGAGGGGCTGGTTGAGGAGTGGCTGAGAAGAGAGAGAAAGGAGATTGCGCTTGGAGAGGGTTAAAGGGAGGGAAAGTCGGGGCTGTGGCCGTTTGCGGAGGCATCCTCGCGCAGAGATCGGCCCCCGGGATAGGTGGAGGAGGAATAGGAAGAGTATAGTGTGGAAGGGGAAGGGGAAGGGGAAGGAAATGCGCCGGCGATTGACCGGCTAACGGAGGCATCCTCACGTTAGGGTAAGCACCTGGCGCTTGGGAAGGAGGAAAACTGAAAGAAGTAGAAGGGAAGAGAAACATTTGGGGATCGTGTGTGAAAGTGGAATTGCAGAGATCTGGAGCGTGAGGTATCACGGTGGGAGGGGCTGAGGAGAGGAGTTGACCCAGAAAAGGTTGGCGCCCTTCCGCGACTGGTTCCGGGGCGCGGCCCAGACTAGCGGAAGGTCTGCGATGACGTGGCGCGGGGGTGGGGCCCGGCGCTGCAAGTGAGGAAGGTGTAGACGCTGCGGGACGAGCGATCGGGGCCCGGCGGGCCTTGCTCGTTCGAGCCGATGGGATTGGAGCTGAAACAGAAGGGTGAGAAGATTGTAAGGTGACATATAAATTAAACAATTCTGCTTTTTTCATCCTGTGGGAAAAATTTGCATCGGAATTAATTAAGGCTTGTCTCAGCCCCTTAACTGTCCACTTCCCTATGGGAGGGATGTTTGGGTGCACTGAAAGGTGGGAAGACGATGAGGAAGATGATGAGTTCCTCGCTGGCGGTGGTGAGGGGAGTCTTCGGCATCTCGGAGTATGCGGAGAGGTTCCGGAGGGCCGACGTCCCCTGTTTGAGGATGGAGGCTCGATGTTGTTGTTGGCTGCTGGAGAGGAAAAGGTCGCTGGATCGGCGGTTTGCGATGGAGACACCTCCGTGATGAAAGACTCATCGTCGGAGGGGAAGAGCTCTAACCCGGACATGACGGCACGAAGGCGGAGTCCGATGCTGAGAAATTAGTCATGAGACAGGAGGTAAGGGAAGGCTTTATTTATACTGGCTGCTTCTTGTGCTGATTGGATGAATACCTGAACATGCTCCTCCCGAACTTTGTTACATAAAACTTCATTTAACAAATAATCTTTAAAACACACAAAACTACAACATAGAAAACATTCTATGAAGGAACAGGCATGTTTCCAGAACACTGAATGTATGATTATTACAGTCATTTATAGTGCCTTTGTACCGTATACTGTTTTATGCACGCTTTAGAATAGAATTATTAGATAATGTATCCATTTTTATACTCAGCTGTATAATCACTTGAGACATGTACAATCATGTATCCCATATGTGATCATACATTATTTTAAAGTGCTTTTGCCTATGCATCAATTCTGGAATTAACGTGTTATTATACCATGCATTCTTGGTCTCTAAGAATTTGTATTTTGATGACCTACATGATCGCTGATACCTATGCAACATATTAGTATTACAAGAATCTTTAATAGTTTGTATCAACACCCAGTCAAGCATCCTCAGAGGTTAAAAAGCCCCCACACAGATCCCACTCTCTCTCTTCCTTCCTCTCCTGGCTGCTGCGCGTGTGGGACTGGAAACCCAGTTCCCGTCCCTGTCCTGTTCTCTGTCCTGTTCCGGTTACATCACTTTTACTTTTCCATTTCCTATGTATGTGTGATTTGTGTGTATGTGTTTGTTTAGATTAGTTATATGTTCGTGATTTAGTTAATAAAACTTTGTGTACAATACATATGAGTTCCCTGGTTCTGATTATGCCTGCAGATTTATGTCACTTAAACGATTCCTGATCTTTCTACACGCTTAAAGCACTGTACATGCAAAGAAATAATTATTTTTCTATGGCCATGAAAAAATACCCTTTCTGAAAATTGATAGACAATCAAAACTGACGGAACTGATGGAATGGCAGTTTCTTTCTATTTTTCCCCTTTGTTTTGGCCTAAAAAAGTGTTTTCATGGTCATACAGTTTGAAATATTGACTTCATACATTTTTCAGATTTTCTGTTAAGGCGTTCTCTCCATATTTACATTTATTTGCAGCCTTTAGCCACTGCCTATGATGCTCTTGATCCTTTTCTGGAAACCCAAAGTAACTCACTCCCACTTGCACCCAGGGACAATACAAGTCGCCACCATTGTGACTAAAAGTTTGCTAAAAAGTATTTCCTACTAAAGTAAGGCAGTATTTGAGTCTAGTTAAAGGACCTGAAAGGTCTTCCACCTGAAATCAAAATTTAAGTTTTTTAGCTTTTAGTATGAATATGTTTGCCTTAACACTAGAACTCCCAAGGCGGTCATTTTGACCGTTTTTAAATTTTACAGTGTAATAACTTTGTTAAAATAAAATAAATGTGGCTGTAGGACTCTGACTTTTCCTAAATATGTGTATATTTTATTCTGACACTGTTCTTTTATTAAAATCACAAAACACACAACAGTTCTGACTATTTCTACCTAGAATGACCATAACGGTCATTTTGACTGCACGCATTATAAATATAATAAGTCCGCTACATTGCAAGTTTCGCGGAGGGACTTCATCACACGACTGGCGAGCGAACTTCGCTCCGACCACATGGAATCAAAAGCCATACAACTGGAGGAACTGCAAACAAAATAAAACCAAGGAGACATGTGCCAAATGTCACAAAGTGTGTGGGAGCTGCACACGAAAGGCGGTGTTTACCTGTGTGGAATGTGCGTAAGCGTCAATGATGCGGGGTGTTTGCGCCGTTCAAATGGGCAGTTAACCTGATTTTGTTCGTTAATATTTTTTGTTCACTGAAACGAATCATTCTAAAGCAGTTCGTTTTCTTGTTTAGCTAATGTTCATGTTTTTTCTGAACATTTTTTCTGAATGTTTCACATTCATTTGAATTAAAATTTTGTGTCCTGTTTATTATTACCTATCATTGTAGATCCATTTATTTTTAGATTTTGTATTGATTATTGAACTTATTTACAAACAGGGCTGTACGTTTCCTAACTTTTGTGCATGTCTATTCACGTGGTGAGAAAAATATTATTTTGACGCAAAACGTTCCTCAAATAGAGACAGCACCTGTCGGGGGAATCTTTCTTTTGTGCTTGTTTTAAGGGCTATGACGACAGGAATTAAAAGCTTCATTGGAAAAGAGAAGGTTAACATGTACAATAGATATGACATGACGAAAATGACGTTCAGTACGGCCATATGAACGTCAAAGTATGAACGGTCAGAATGACCGCTATGGTCGTTCTAGTAGTTATGGAATTCCGGTAGTTCTAGTGTTAAGGTTATGAATAAGCTGGTGTGTTCCAAAGCAATGTCAAAATTTGCATATAGGAGATACAGCCGCTCACTTCTGCCAAAATGGATCACAGATTTTGATGAGATCACCGCGGACTTCAGCTTCTCATCACATCTTCTGTCCAATCAAATGCTGTCTAGTATCTAAAGCTCCGCCCCCTATGCTATAAATACCACCTGGCCAAAGCGACCGTTGACACGTCACGGAGCAATATGGGTTGGAGATGTGTGTCTGGTTGCTCAAACGCTCCAGTTTTATTCTGTTTTCCAGCTGTATGTTGGCTAAGAATGAAATGGCTAGAATTTATTCAAACCTCTACTATTGAATCCAATGTATCATCAGCACTCGGATTCGCTTCAGTGGTGCTGTCAAGTATGACTTGCAGTCTGTGAGGTAAACTAAACGCTATTTGCTATTTCAAAAGGGGGAGGAGCCATTCAATATGTCCCGCCTCAGCTTCCTGTTTCAGTGTAAATTATGTCAGCGTTGACGTATCAAACAATACATATAAAGTCAAGTCAATTCATCCTCATTTATATAGCGCTTTTAACAATGTAGATTGTTTCAAAGCAGCTTTACAGAGACAAACGTATAATTTAGAGTAACAATTTAGGTAATAATTTAGGGACTGTTTTGGCTTTTTAGCGGTTCTTTAATAAAGTTATTTTCCAGCTAAAGTTAGTTTTGATTGATTCGCTTCCGTCGCAACGATCATTTGTTATTAAATTAGGGGCCGCTAAGACGACACCATTCTCTCTACATAGACTTTAAATGCGAACCTGTGAGAAACGCTGATGGCGTTCACATGCGCATTTAGAATTGGTTCTATAGTTATGTGCGTTTGAATATATGTGCGCAGGTTTGGAATTCCCTACAGACCAATCCTAAACAAAGTACTGGTCTTTCCTTATAAATTTGATACAGACTTTTATTTTATTTTGTCACTTCGGGGTAGGTACGCGAAAATAGCGTAGATGCCATTCTTCTTATGATGTAATGAGTACATCAGGATTTATGGGAAGTGTTCCCGGTTCCAGCTGACCTAATCTATGCAGCCTAACATTGAATTATAGAAGTCTATAATGTATTATGTGAATGCTAGGTCAAAGAGATGTGTCTTTAATCTAGCTTTGAACTGACAGAGTGTGTCTGCTTCCCGGACAATGTTAGGAAGACTGTTCCAAAGTTTTGGTGCTAAATAGGAAAAGGATCTACCACCAGCAATCGATTTTGATATTCTAGGTATTATTAACTGGCCGGAATTTTGAGATCGCAATAGACGTGAAGGACTATAATGCGTTAAGAGCTCGCTCAAGTACTGCAGAGCTAAACCATTTAGTGCTTTGTAAGTAATCAGCAATATTTTAAAATTTATGCGATGTTTAATAGGGAGCCAATGTAGTGTTGACAGAACCGGGCTAATATGGTCATACTTCCTGGTTCTGGTAAGAACTCGAGCTGCTGCGTTTTGGACCAGCTGTAATTTGTTTATTAAGCGTGCAGGGCAACCACCCAGTAGAGCATTACAATAATCTAGCCTTGAGGTCATGAACGCATTAACTAATTGTTCCGCATTTGTCATTGAGAGCATATGGCGTAATTTAGATATATTTTAAGATGAAAGAATGCGGTTTTACAGATACTAGACATGTGACTTTCAAATGAAAGATTGGTATCAAAGAGCACACCCAGGTTCCTAACCGACGACGAAGACTTAACAGAGCAGCCATCAAGTGTTAGACAGTATTCTAGGTTATTACGTGAGGAAGTTTTTTGTCCAATAATTAGAATCTCTGTTTTTTCAGAATTTAGTAGTAGGAAATTGCTAGTCATCCAATTTTTTATATCAGCTATGAGCTATCAGCCGTTAATTTTGTGAATTGGTAAGTTTCGTCGGGGCGTGAAGAAATATAGAGCTGAGTATCATCAGCATAACAGTGAAAACTAATGCCATGCTTCCTAATGATATCTCCTAATGGTAGCATGTACAGAGTGAACAGCAGCGGTCCTAGTACTGAGCCTTGTGGTACGCCATACTGAACTTGTGATCGATGAGACAATCTCTTCATTTACTGCTACAAACTGATAATGGTCAAATAAGTATGATTTAAACCATGCTAGTGCAATTCCACTAATGCCAACATAATTTTCGAGTCTATTTAAAAGAATGTTGTGTTCAATAGTGTCAAATGCAGCACTTAGATCGAGTAACACTAATAGCGAGATACAACCACGATCGGATGATAGGAGCAAATCATTTGTGACTCTAACAAGAGCTGTCTCGGTACTATGGTACAGTCTAAATCCTGACTGAAAATCCTCACAGATATCATTTCTTTCTAAAAAGGAACATAGTTGTGAGGATACTGCCTTTTCTAGTATCTTTGACAGAAAAGGTAGATTCGAGATCAGCCTGTAATTGACTAATTCTGTAGGATCAAGTTGCGTTTTTTTAACAAGCGGTTTAATCATAGCTATCTTAAAAGTTTTCGGTACATATCCTAATGACAAAGATGAATTAATGATATTAAGAAGAGGATCTATGACCTCTGGAAGCATCTCTTTCAGTAGTTTAGTCGGTATAGGGTCTAACATACTGTACATGTTGTCGATTTAGATGATTTAACGAGTTTAGTAAATTCTTCCTCTCCTATAGCAACGAATGAATAAAAAAATTTCTTCAAGGACACTACAATACATTGCCTGATGCGATACTGTAGTATACGGTTGCATAGTTATAATTTTCTCCCTGATATTATCCATCTTGTTAGTAAAGAAGTTCATAAAGTCATTACTGCTGTGCTGCTTGGAAACATCTGGGGTTGAAGATTTATTTTTTGTTAGTTTAGCCACAATTTCAAATAAATACCTAGGGTTTTGTTTATTTTCTTCTAATAGGTTTGAAAAATAAGCAGATCTAGCAGCTTTTAAGGCCTTTCTTTATGCAATCGAACTGTCTTTCCATGAAATGCGAAATACCTCTAGTTTTGTTTTCTTCCAGTTGCGCTCCATTTTTCTGGCTGCTCTCTTAAGGGCCCGAGTGTGCTCGTTGTACCACGGCGTTGGACTATTTTCTTTAATCTTCTTTAAGCGCAAAGGAGCAACTGTGTCTAAAGTGCTGAAAAGAGAGAGTTAAGAGTTTCTGTCGCAATATCTAGTTCTTCTAAGCTATCCGGGATGCTGAGATGATGAAACGATCAGGAAGATTATTGATAAAGCAATCTTTAGTGGCAGAAGTGATAGGTCTAACATATTTGTAACACGGAGTCGGCTTTGCAGCCTTGGCTAAATTAAGTTTACACGAGACTAAATAATGATCTGAGATGTCATCGCTCTGCTGCAGAATTTCAACGGCATCAACATTGATTCCATGTGATAATATTAGATCTAGAGTATGATTACGACAACGAGTAAGTCCTGACACGTGTTGTCTAACTCCAATTGAGTTCAGAATATCTTTAAATGCCAATCCCAATGCATCTTTTTTGTTATCCACATGTATATTAAAATCACCAACAATTACAACTTTATCTGCAGCCAATACTAACTCCGATAGAAAATCAGCAAATTCTTTGATAAAGTCTGTAAGGCCCTGGTGGCCTGTATACAGTAGCCAGCACAAATGTTAAACGTGATTTATCATTTACACTAGATAATGTTACATTAAGCAACAACACTTCAAAAGAATTATATTCAAAACAAGACTTCTCAGTAATTCTGAAGATATTACTATAAATTACAGCAACACCTCCCCCTTTGCCTTTCAGACGAGGTTCATGTTTATAACAGTAATCTTGCGGGGTTGACTCATTTAAAGTAATATAATTGTCTGGTTTTAGCCAGGTTTCTGTCAAACACAGCACATCTAGATTATAGTCTGTAATCATATCATTAACAATAAGTGCTTTTGAAGTAAGGGATCAAATATTCAGCAACCCGAGCTTTATCATTTGTTCATCCATATTATATCCGTTTTTTATTTGTTGAACATCAATTCAATTTTTACCCTTGAATGGGTTTAGGAGTTTTTTGTATGTCCTAATTCGGGGAACAGACAGTCTCTATATGATGATATCTAGATGAAAGAGGCTCTATGTGATGGGATAAAGTGTAAAGTGTAAAGTGATGCGTATCAAACAAAGCTGCGAGTTCCAAGGCACTTCAGAGGGCCTTTAATCCAGTGTTGCCAGATTGGGTCGACGAAAAGCTCTCCAAAACCCACCCAAAAATTTCACTGTCAAAAGAATAGGTGTGTTTGACTTGAAGCGCCACAGCGCAGACTGATCGGTGTATGACATCAAAGTACCGCCAAAGTGGTTAGAGAGCGGACGTTATGTTTGTATGTATGCATGTATAATACATTTATTCATTGAATTTTCAGCAAAAAAAAAACTATAGGTGATTTATACGGTTAACATAATATAAAATTACTCATACCATGGGTTATGTTTGTCTTCAGAGCAGCTCTAAAAACTGGTCTTGTCAACTTAATGAAAAGTAAATATTTTCCTGAAAATATATTGATAATTTATTGTGCCGTTAGTACAATGACAACAAAAAAGTTAGCATTAAACCCTAACCCTATAGCCTATATTTTGATCTACAATATTGTCTACAAATAAAGTGTAAAGCCTGGAGCTAGAGTTTGAGCTTATCAAATATGAAGGATAGTGACAGCATAGCCGTGCGTCAACTTGACCTGGATTTATGAAGGGACATTATCTGCATACTTTGTTTGGAAAAGAACATAAAATTAGATTTTTGTAATGTGGAAAGCTTTTGGCTCTGACAATGTGTGGTTCCTGCTACAGATATTCCAAAGAAGAACTCACAAATCACAAGAATAGACTTCTTCCTGAACACTATCATCTTTCTGGTTGTCTTCATTATATAAAATGAACTTCCTGTTGCCCAGCGGCTGCAGATTTCCATTATGTCAGCACTCGTGACACAGCCTGACTCAAATTGCCTCTCTGTCAAAAAGAACTGACATTACTCATTCCCTCTCAGTTACGCTCTTGTTCCTCCAACCCTAATCTGATGAAGGACATCAACTACTCTGTGGTAAACAAATTAGTGTTTTTGAACGAAACTTTAAAGTGAATGAAACATTTTCATCGACTCATAATTCAAAGACTATAGCATGAATGAATAGCCAGCTGTGAGGGGAGCAATTATTTGTTTGGACCTACGAAACAAATACACCCCTAAATGAATGTCACATATGCTCTCCATCTGCCCATCTTCAACAGTCCAGAAACTACATTTCCCAGCTTCCCTCCTGTCCCTCACCTGCACTCACTTGGCCATGACCCGGACCTGGCTTTTACCCAATACTCCAATCTGCACCAGGATAGGAGCACACACCTCACAGTCACTCTTGGTCTGGTCTCGCTTATGGAGTAAAGTCTATTTGCCCATTTAACTTACCCCTGAAGTGTCCTTGTGAATCTCCAGCTATCTCCTTGTGTATCTTAAGTGATCTCCTGTAAGCTACTGTTTGGAATTTTGAACAGGATGAAGATGGCCAAATTCTTCTTATTTTTGTTTAGTACTGCCCTTCAGAGGCAACAGAAGATACTTGCATGTTTCCTGGAAGAATAATGGAGTACAATTTACCTTGATCTTCAAATTCAAAAAGTTTTTGTATCAGCATCAGTGAATGTTTTAACTTTTTTATTAGTTGT
The DNA here is from genome assembly GCF_963993115.1 of Abramis brama. Lineage (NCBI taxonomy): Eukaryota > Metazoa > Chordata > Actinopteri > Cypriniformes > Leuciscidae > Abramis > Abramis brama. Next base: position 6,148,991 of record NC_139977.1, read on the forward strand.
GTTGGAGTCCCGCACTTGTTCTCAGTGTTGGATATCAATATCATACAGTCACTGCTGGAAAGGGTTCAAATATGCAAAAGATGTTGGAAAATTGAAGAACATGCAGGACCTGAAGGGTTTTTCTGAAGAACATTGGGCAGTTTAACTGCTCAGAACAAACAAGGGAAAAACAGAAGAAGAAAAAAAAAACAAAAAAAAAAACAGTTGTGGATCATCCAGGTAATGCCTCATTTCTGTCCCCTCTTTCACTCTGTCTTTTGTCCTCATTATGGTAATACCTCTCATTAGTGTGACTTATGGGTATTGAGCAAGCTCTTTGCAACTACAGCAGTGTCTCTGAAATTAATTTGAGAGACCTGAACCTGCCCATGACCTGGATGTATTGTTAATGGTCATCTAAGCTTCATTCTTTTTTGAGGGTCAATGGAGCAACAGATTATAAATAATATCCGTTCACAAAGCCGCATTAAAAAAACAACAAAAAAAAATCTGCTCTCAAGTCGTTTCCATATATAATTTTGCGTATATCGCAAATTATATTGTATCTTGTGCATCCCAATTTCCAAAATATTTGTGAAATGCAGAGAATGAGAAAACTGAAATTCACCAGTTTACTGCTTACTATTTTCACAAATAATGCCTATTACTAAATTAGGAAATATTAGGAAATCAAAAGATTGAAAGATTGAAAAATCAAAAGCTAGTCTGTCAGGACTGCGTGTAACTGCCTTTATGTGATGAAGCCCATGAGTTTTGGATACAAGGCAGCTCATTTTGCCTGTATGCAAAATTTTAGGATCAAGCATTTGGTTTCCATGCCAGAACTCCAAGACGTACACTACTACTGACCCAAAAGCACAAGAAAAGTGTTCAAAGTCATATAAATAAGCCACAGTGGTTTTTGGATTCTGTTCTGTGGAGCGATGAAACAAAAGTGGAACTTTTCGTGTCCTAATCCTTTGTATCCATAAAAGAGTAGGCGAGAATTACCAGGGTGACGTACTATTTATCGCGAGATTCGGGCGTATACTAATAGTGCGTCCAAATATTCCTACTATCCTACTATATAGTAGGAAAAAACAGTATGTGAAAGTAGTATGTCCGAAACCTCAGTACTCACAAAAGAGTGGGCGAGAAGTTCCCGGATGGCTTACTGCTTCAGCCCAGATTCTGAAGAGCTCGTAGATCAATACTTCTCTATCCCAGGAGGCCACGGAAAGGATGTGTAATAAAGAAGAAGAAGAGGAGGATACGTCATTATTGAACATGACGGAGAACGGCGACGCGGGTGTTTTCAAATGTGAGTATGACAAACCAAAAACACGGCTCCTTGTTTTAAACTCGCATTTGCTGAACTACTGAACTGTTGAATTTTTAAAGGTGTAACGCGAAATAGTATAGTTTTATGTAGAGCTAACACGGGAGCTCTAGTAAGCACACGCACGTCTCCAAAATGGATTTACACTCATTTTAAACCATATATATCTTAAATACGATTACTACATGATGTCTATTTAATAATAAGAATTGCAGACGAGTACATCTAATAGAAATGAAGTAGACATCTGAGTGATGTATGTGTGCTATTGTGTAGTTTACATTACATGAATGTAAGTAATGTAAATACATTTACATAAAGTAACTAAACATAAATAATCTATTTTATTTGTCCATTAGTACTGTTGAAAAAATGAGGAACATTTGAGTTGGATAAAAAGCTACTCAACACTTCAGCAAATACATCAACATGTAAAGGTAGTATTGAGCACATAAATGACAGAGGTAATGTGAATCTTGTCTGGATGTTATGGGACGGAGGAGCACACACGTCTGCTTATCCGGTGGAGAGTGGCTCATGAAGCGGAATGCTGCCATCAAAGGCTTTGAGTGAGTATACTACAGACATGATGAATAAAAATCTATTTGAATGTTAAGTTGCAGTTTATTTAATTCTTGTAATTTCAAAGCACTTTTTGATTCTTGATTTCTGTGAATTTACTGCAGAGTTTTTGTGGTGGAGCAGGACCTGCAAGGCAGAGTGACGGCAGCATTCATGAAAAAGAAATGGGAAAACCTAAAACAAAAATATAAAGTAAGATAATTTTGTTACTTCTAATACAAAAATCAAATGACATTGTGCTATTAAAATGACTGCTTTTGTATTATGCTTATGTATTATGCTATTTATGCTTTTTGTAGGATCTGAAATGTCCGCAGACTGGGGTTATCACTGAGGATGGAGAGGCCACAGCAGCATCCTGGAAGTGGCTGCCATGGATGAGGCAATTGGGGGCAGACCCTCCGTTACTCCTCCTGCCCTCGTTGCCTCATGTGGGCTGGATGTTGCTGTGGCCTCTTCATCCTCAGTGAAGCCAGAGCCAGCGAGAGCCAGGAAAAGGCCTAAAGATGTAGACTAGAGGACCTTATCTGGGAGATGGAGGAGAGCGAGCGGAAAGCAGCTGAGAGGGAGGAGAGACGATGAGGAGAAATGGAGGAGAAGGAGGACAGAAGAGAATGAGAGAGACAAGTGAGGGAGGAAAGACAAACAAGAGAAGCAAGGGAAAGTGAAGACCGATGGCGTCGGGAGGCAAAGAGGAAAAGAGAGAGCTGGAGACAAAAGAAAGGGATGAGAGATTCCTTTCGCTTCTTGAAATTCTCGCAAAAAAATTAATTTATGTAAAAAGTGTTTTCTGATCATTTACACATTTGGGTTTATGTAAAGAACAAACATTTTAAAACGGATTTAAAGGTGATCTAAGTAACTTTTTTACCTTAACTGAACAGCTTCGGAGTCAGTGGAATGGTTATATTACTTATTTCGAGTTGAATGGTGGTGGTTTCGCACCCCCCTGGTGCCCGAGAGCGGAAAAAACTCACTTGCAACTTTGGGCCGTCAGAAAGTATCGCGTGATATCAGGTCTCGCGATGTAACGAATTGCTTGACGGCACTGCACACGTACACGCCCCCATTCAAGCACCGGCTAGCTATAAGCAAAGGGCAACGATAGATTGAGTCATGGCTGGGCCTGTAAAAAAGAAGCAGAAAGCTAGGAAATCTTTGTCGGAGGATCAATGAAAGAGGAAACGGGAGACTGACCGAGCAAGAAGTCAGACTCGAGTAAATATCGGACCGGCTTTTTCAGAATGGCGAGAACTGAGAGAAACAGAAGCCTGCAAAACGGATGCTGACCTGGCCTTCTTGCTGTTGCACTTGTAAGTATCTTTGTAATAAACTGTGTTTAATATTTAAATTTCAAGTAATTGTGACCTCAGGATGTTTGCTATTGTCTGTAAAGGTTTTTATTATGATCGCTGTCTGTTACGGGCTTACTAGTACGCTAGATATTATAACTTTGATGTTAGCATTGTCATTAGCAAACACGTTTGATTTCTGTAGTTGTTCCTCTGTCGGTTTTATTTACTTACACTTTTATTTTATGTCACTAAGTCAGCGCGTCTGATAATAGGCAATAAACATGTTGCACATATCATGATCGAGCTAGAAAAAACGTTCTGATGTTTTCTTAGACAAGCAAAGGTAAACGTCATTACCAGATGAACTTATAGACCTTACTAATATAACTTTAGACAAATATTAGCCTCCGATATATATATTTTTTTATGCTCATGCCCACTCTCCCAAAAAAAAACCCCATGAAAGCAGTAGTTCGCCTCGTTCATAATGTTCGTTCCCGGTAAAAATACTACTATGCATGACAACACAATAAAAAATAAAAAAAATAAAAAAATGAAAAAAAACGCCATCAGTTGGAAAGAAAATATTGCTTTACTTAACTCGGTAGACATAACTCGTTTTGAAATAGCCGGTTCCTCTGCTCAGCTGGGTTGACAGCTGATCAGCTGGGTTGCTCGTGGCGAGGGGGGAGGGACAACAGTTCGTTTTTACGACAGTGTGTTTGAAAGCATTTACTACCAGACACTAGGGGGAGCTTCGTAGAGAAAAAACACTCAGGCTTGCCTGGTGTCCCTTTAAATTGAATATATATATACAGTGAGGAAAATAAGTATTTGAACACCCTGCTATTTTGCAAGTTCTCCCACTTAGAAATCATGGAGGGGTCTGAAATTGTCATCGTAGGTGCATGTCCACTGTGAGAGACATAATCTAAATAAAAAAAATCCAGAAATCACAATGTATGATTTTTTAACTATTTATTTGTATGATACAGCTGCAAATAAGTATTTGAACACCTGAGAAAATCAATGTTAATATTTGGTACAGCCTTTGTTTGCAATTACAGAGGTCAAACGTTTCCTGTAGTTTTTCACCAGGTTTGCACACACTGCAGGAGGGATTTTGGCCCACTCCTCCACACAGATCTTCTCTAGATCAGTCAGGTTTCTGGGCTGTCGCTGAGAAACACGGAGTTTGAGCTCCCTCCAAAGATTCTCTATTGGGTTTAGGTCTGGAGACTGGCTAGGCCACGCCAGAACCTTGATATGCTTCTTACAGAGCCACTCCTTGGTTATCCTGGCTGTGTGCTTCGGGTCATTGTCATGTTGGAAGACCCAGCCTCAACCCATCTTCAGTGCTCTAACTGAGGGAAAGAGGTTGTTCCCCAAAATCTCGCAATACATGGCCCCGGTCATCCTCTCCTTAATACAGTGCAGTCGCCCTGTCCCATGTGCAGAAAAACACCCCCAAAGCATGATGCTACCACCCCCATGCTTCACAGTAGGGATGGTGTTCTTGGGATGGTACTCATCATTCTTCTTCCTCCAAACACGTTTAGTGGAATTATGACCAAAAAGTTATATTTTGGTCTCATCTGACCACATGAATTTCTCCCATGACTCCTCTGGATCATCCAAATGGTCATTGGCAAACTTAAGACAGGCCTTGACACGTGCTGGTTTAAGCAGGGGAACCTTCCGTGCCATGCATGATTTCAAACCATGACGTCTTAGTGTATTACCAACAGTAACCTTGGAAACGGTGGTCCCAGCTCTTTTCAGGTCATTGACCAGCTCCTCCCGTGTAGTTCTGGGCTGATTTCTCACCTTTCTTAGGATCATTGAGACCCCACGAGGTGAGATCTTGCATGGAGCCCCAGTCCGAGGGAGATTGACAGTCATGTTTAGCTTCTTCCATTTTCTAATGATTGCTCCAACAGTGGACCTTTTTTCACCAAGCTGCTTGGCAATTTCCCCGTAGCCCTTTCCAGCCTTGTGGAGGTGTACAATTTTTTCTCTAGTGTCTTTGGACAGCTCTTTGGTCTTGGCCATGTTAGTAGTTGGATTCTTACTGATTGTATGGGGTGGACAGGTGTCTTTATGCAGCTAAAGACCTCAAACAGGTGCATCTAATTTAGGATAATAAATGGAGTGGAGGTGGACATTTTAAAGGCAGACTAACAGGTCTTTGAGGGTCAAAATTCTAGCTGATAGACAGGTGTTCAAATACTTATTTGCAGCTGTATCATACAAATAAATAGTTAAAAAATCCTATATTGTGATTTCTGGATTTATTTATTTTTTGATTATGTCTCTCACAGTGGACATGCACCTACGATGACAATTTCAGACCCCTCCATGATTTCCAAGTGGGAGAACTTGCAAAATAGCAGGGTGTTCAAATACTTATTTTCCTCACTGTATATATATATATATATATATATATATATATATATATATATATATATATATATATATATATATATATATATATATGTGTATATATCAGAGGTGGGAGTAAGTCACACATGTGCAAGTCACAAGCAAGTCTCAAGTCTTAACCTTCAAGTCTCAAGCAAGTCCAAGTCAATTTTGTGAAAAGCAAGTCAAGTCAAGTCATTGCTTTATGTCAAGCAAGTCAAGTCAAGTCATAGCTTGGGTCACAAGTCACTGGCAAGTCATACAAACATTTGATGATTTCACTGAATTTATATTAAAATAAATTAAAACTACAGAAGTTGTGGACTATGGTTTTATTTGCAACTTTTTTTTTTAAATATGCATTTCCACATACAGCCGAGTGGTTACTACAATAAAAATCTAAAAAAAATAAATAAAATTTCAAACTACATAGCCTAAAATGTAAATGTAACTGAAATTTGGCCAACATTAAAGCATGAAAAAATAAATATGCCTCAAACATTGCAGAAGACCATTAAAATGTATTAAACAATTCACAATTCAAGTATAATGGTTCCTATTCCACCAAATGGCATTCTTCAAACTGGCATCCCCTTTATACAAGTTATATATTTTTAATTATGAAGTTAAAACCGCCAATGGGTGGCGCCAAATCACTGTCTTAATGTACGAGTCATAGAAGTATTCATTCAACTGATTTGTTCAAAACGGCAGATTCGTTCTGGAACTAAGCAACTAGGTCACTGAATCACAAATACGCATAACTCTTTCTGTGGCTTGTTTGGAACTATTGTCATTGGAGAAATAGAGCAAAAACAGAGAATATTTGCAATATTATGTCTAAAATGTTACATCACAATATTCACTCTTTGTTTACTGAACTGTTTTATAAAATCATTATCACATTTGCAATCGCGTCAATATTCTAAAAATATTTTTTTAATATCATATGTTATAGGCTAATTATAAAAATAACTCATACTAGGGCAATTTTTCCACCACATTTTGAATTTTGGGTGCATACCTTTCACGCATAGTGGTCACTACAATGGACAGCTATTAAAAAAGCATTTTCTTGAATTTGCACGGGTTTATATGGCAAAGTTGCACATCAGCCTCTTCATTGGACCCTGGTGCATCATCCTATAAATTGCAACCAAGTGGCAAGCCATTGTGTTTCGATTTTTTTCCCCCTCCAAACCAAGATGGCCAAGGGTCAGTCAGACATGCCAAGTTGCTCCGGAATATCCACCCATTCCTTCTATCCTAGGAGACTCTTGTAGGTAAAAAAAAATATTGCAGCATCAAGCAATATCTAATGAGTCATATCACAGTAAAATTTTCCAAGTTTTGATTTTAGATTTTAGAGAAAACTCTGATTAATCACATGTCCACTGTAGTGGACTTCATGCATCAATTGCTATATTTCAGCTACAATTCATAATTATAATGTGAATATTGTTTTTTAAACTTAAAACTTAAAAACTTAATCTGCAGTGACTTTTTTACTGTAAATAAATGTACTTGTTTTATTAGAATGTAATTTTCATTGACATCGAAAAAAGTCATTTGATTACATAATGTATGACACTTGTAATGCATTACTTTACTTGTTAGATCAAAAAGTAATCTGATTTCATAATGCATGTCATTGTAATGCGTTTCTTTACTCATAACATCACAAAGTAATCTGATTATGTAATGCATGTTACTTGTAATGCGTTTCCTTACTCATAACATCAAAAATTAATCTGATTAGGTAATGCACATTACTTGTAGTTAATTACTTGTTAGATCAAAAAGTAATCTGATTAGGTAATGCACATTACTTCTAGTTAATTACTTAGATCAAAAAGTAATCTGATTAGGTAATGTATGTTACTTGTAACACATTACTTTACTTGTAACATCAAAAAAGTAATCTGAATGCATTATGCATGTTACTTGTAATGCGTTACCCCCAACACTGATCATTTCAGATGAGATTGAAAAAACGTATCGCTAGGTTTTCTCAGAGGAGGGCTATGATAGAAATGTGCATGTCCATCTTGAATATAATCAGAATTATTAGCTAATAAGGGTAAATCTCCATACTCTGGTGCACTGGAGGGAGCATCTGAGTGGTTTCCACAGTTGTACCTTGACAGACTGTAGAAAATTCTGATGGAATCACGTCCTCACGTTCTGTTATCAAAGATACGTGATGCAACTTGTATGAAGTTGTATGAAGCCTTTGCAATATTTTGCATTTATATTTTTTGTATATATTTTATAGTTTTCACAAGATTTTATATAATTGTATTGATTAGTTTGTTAAATTCACATACTTTATCTGTTTGATTATTGTCTTATATTTAATATAGTATATCTTAAGTTTAAACCAACCGCATGCTGTCCACTCAAGTGGACATCTGAAGATCTCTTTGAAAAATTTGTTAAAAAAAATAAAATACAAATCAATTCTTGTTTTTCATGCCCTAAGAGCAATAAAAACATAGGGAAAAAAAATCCTGACTGAGGTTATCATAATTCGTGCATGAAAGGGTTAATTCTGCTGGCATTTTGCCCCCAACCCCCTGATAACATCTAACCCTTCTTTAAGAGAAACATAAAACACGACAAAACATTAACAGTTTTCTATGTTGTTTTTTGTCATTGGAAAGAACGACATATTTGGCTTTAAAGCATGATTTGAAAGAAATGTGGCAAATGTTATACAAAACGTATGCCATCATTAATTATCATTTGAATATTGACAACATTACGCTACATTTGAAAACATAATTGTGTATAAAGAGGCATGCTGTTTTGACCAATATTCTTTCTAGATTTAAAGATAGTCAAATTAACTAAAACAAACAGGTTAAACAAGCCATAGCTTACTTTTAGATGTGGTGAATGAAGTTCGACTGTTCGAGGTTGTGATGGTCGTCCTTGCCTGTTATTATGCGTACAGCATATCTTCTTGTATAAATATGGTACATTTATAGTGTTTATATCCAAAAAGAAACGATGCTGGGAGATGTTTTTGTATTTAGCGCGCTGCCGCGCTCACCGCTGATGTGTGTTTTTTCTGGGCTTGTGCAGCGTCACGCAATCGCGCAGAATCTGATGACTGCCGTCAATGGTTCCGTTGCTTTCATTTTGTTCATCAATTGATGTTGCGATGATTTATATAGTGCACGAACTCCATCGCACACCTGTAAGTGATAGGTGCGTTGGATAATGAGGCCAGATAGGACGTTACAATATATAAGGAACTCCCGCACACTATCTTAACTTGCAATTTAATTTTTTATTAATGTACAACGTTTCGGTCACACGACCTTCATCAGGAATCTGCTAGTGTGCGGGAGTTCCTTATATATTGTAGCGATGATTTATATAAAAATGTATATCAAGTCATTTTCGAGTCATACAGTTCAAGTCAAGTCAAGTCTCGAGTCATTGGATCGCAAGTCAAAGTCAAGTCGAGTCATTTTCTTAATTTAGTCAAGCAAGTCTCAAGTCCTTAAATTTGCGACTCGAGTCTGACTCATGAGTCAAGTCATGTGACTCGAGTCCCCCATCTCTGGTATATATATATATATATATATATATATATATATATATATATATATATATATATATATATATTTATATTTTTATATATATATATATATATATATATATATATATATATATATATATATACACACACACACACACACACACACACACACAGAGTACTTTGCAAAAATCATAGGCCACCACCAGCTTTGTTGTTTTAGCAATGCTTTAATGATCATCCATATTTTGCTCTCTTTATTAAGATAAAAACAGAAAATAAAGGAAATATGAACATTTAAAAAAAAAAATAAAAAAAAATTTGTACAAAATGGCTTCTTTAGGCAAACATCAGTAAGAATAAAGTATCAGTAAGAATAAAAATGATACCATTGCTACAACAACATCAAATGGTGGCCTAAGACTTTTGCACAATACTTTCTATATAACAAACAATTTCTAGGCATCCACAGTACATTATAGACATACACTTTAAAACAATAGTTTTATTGTAGTGTATTATGTGACTTCAAAATGCATACAGAGCTCATGCAAGGATATTCAAGGCAGGTCATGGAGGGTTCAGTTCCAACACAGCTGTCTGTAATTTTCTAGTAGTCAGATATTAATTGGTTCAGATTAAGGTGAGTATAATTAGGGTAGGAAAAGCTCTGCAGGACAATGGCCCTCCATGACCTGGGGTCCGTTCTTCGTACGGTGCTTAAAACATCCGAGATCAAATGAGACATCCAAGATGATATCATCGGCCTAATCATGATCTGGCTAATTAGGTTCTTCGAACACACCTGCTGGTTATGATTAGTATAGCTGGATTGAGTTATCTGAGGTAATTGCGCGTTCATGCGCTGGTTTAAAAGGGGATATGTAGGGTAGTAGAAACATTGATTAGCAACGCTGCTATTGGCTGCTCACCATGGCCAAAGAGTGCACTCAGTTTTTCTCCGCAGGAGAGCAAGAGTTATTGCTTGAAGGTTATGCTGAATTTGAAAGCTTAATTAAAACGTCAGGGAGCACCTCAAAGTGTGCAAAAGCCAGGAGAGAGGGCTGGAAAAATGTAGCATACAAATTAAATGCGCAAGTACTCCCCATGTAATGGTTCTATCACTTATTACAGTATTCTATTCTTGAATTTTAATCATTTTATAATTGCTTAATGTCAGAGCCACCTCAGGACCCATTAGAACATGGGAACAAGTAAAAGTGAAGTACAAGAATATTCTTCAAAATGGTAATCTTTTCTACTTGTACTGTTCTTAGTCTCTTTTACAAAAAACAATGATGTTAAATGATGTGTTTGTCTGTTTATAACGGCAACCAAGAAAAAGGCTGCGCAGAAAAAAATCAGGTGGTGGTCCTGCACCCCCACATTATATTTATTATTATAATTATTTTCTAGTGTAGTTCATTGTAATTTTACCTGTTCCCAAGAAAGTGGTGGCTGAAATATGTGCAGTAAGTGGAAAGGCCTACTGCACTGATACAGAGGTGGGCAGTGTAGTACTTTTACTTTTTATTTTTGTTGCATGAGGCTTGTGTTGACTTGATTTTTACAACAGAAAATTGAGTATTTTGACCTGAAAGAACAAAAATTCGACACCTTAAAGAAGAGAACTAGCAGAGATCGAGTTGCTTCAAAAGGAACTTCAGAGTAAGTGCTAATACAGCATTTCACACACAGTACTATTGCTGACCTTGCATAACAATATCTCTTATTGCAGGCAAAAGATGACTATCACTGGCTTTTCTTGACAAAGAATAATTGAAATAAAACTCAAGGAACTAAGCATACTGTCTTGTCTTTTATTAATTTAATGAAGGTTTTTGTTTTTGTTTTTTTGTAAAAAAAATAAATAAAATCAATTCAAAAATGGTATTCCACAATTCTGTCCCAAGCAGCTCTGCCACTAGGTTGGTCCAAGTGCACTGGCTGGAGGTCATCATCAGGATGCACCTCCACCACAGGGCTCCTCTCCTTTCTGATGGTGGCAATGTTGTGGAGTATGGCACATGCAACAATGTCACAGACCCTGTCAGGTGCAACCCTCAGACTTTTCAGACACTGAAATCTTCCCTTTAGTTGGCCAAAGGTCATTTCAATGCATGCTTTTGTCCTGGCTAGAGCTGCATTGAAACTGGTTTGTGGTCAGGGAATTGCGTCATGAAACACTGCCTGCAGGCATAGCCCGTCACCAAGCAGGATCCCGTCATAAGCACCTGTATAATGGAAAAATGCAGTTTTGTTAGGCTAAGAATAACTTTGTGTAATACAGTGAGCTTGAAATAAATTTTTTTCCCTTACAATGTTCAAATAATGTGCATAAATGTGACTGAAAATTCTGGAGTCATGCACAGATCCAGGCCATTTTGCTTCCACATCTGTAATATAGGACATGGAGTCACACACCATCTAAGATCATTTTTAGTCAGTCAACTGCATACAACCCCAAATCAGAAAAAGTTGGGACACCGTACAAATTGTGAGTAAAAAAGGAATGGAATAATTTACAAATCTCATAAACTTATATTTTATTCACAATAGAATATAGATAACATATCAAATGTTGAAAGTGAGACATTTTGAAATGTCATGCCAAATATTGGCTCATTTTGGATTTCATGAGAGCTACACATTCCAAAAAAGTTTGGACATGTAGCAATAAGAGGCCGGAAAAGTTAAATGTACATATAAGGAACAGCTGGAGGACCAATTTGCAACTTATTAGGTCAATTGGCAACATGATTGGGTATAAAACGAGCCTCTCAGAGTGGCAGTGTCTCTCAGAAGTCAAGATGGGCAGAGGATCACCAATTTCCCCAATGCTGCGGTGAAAAATAGTGGAGCAATATCAGAAAGGAGTTTCTCAGAGAAAAATTGCAAAGAGTTTGAAGTTATCATCATCTACAGTGCATAATATCATCCAAAGATTCAGAGAATCTGGAACAATCTCTGTGCGTAAGGGTCAAGGCCGGAAAACCATACTGGATGCCTGTGATCTTCGGGTCCTTAGACGGCACTGCATCACATACAGGAATGCTACTGTAATGGAAATCACAACATGGGCTCAGGAATACTTCCAGAAAACATTGTCGGTGAACACAATCCACCATGCCATTCGCCGCTGCCGGCTAAAACTCTATGGGTCAAAAAAGAAGCCATATCTAAACAGGATCCAGAAGCGCAGGCATTTTCTCTGGGCCAAGGCTCATTTAAAATGGACTGTGGCAAAGTGGAAAACTGTTCTGTGGTCAGACGAATCAAAATTTGAAGTACTTTTTGGAAAACTGGGACACCATGTCATCCGGACTAAAGAGGACAAGGACAACCGAAGTTGTTATCAGTGCTCAATTCAGAAGCCTGCATCTCTGATGGTATGGGGTTGCATGAGTGCGTGTGGCATGGGCAGCTTACACATCTGGAAAGGCACCATCAATGCTGAAAGGTATATCCAAGTTCTAGAACAACATATGCTCCCATCCAGATGTCGTCTCTTTCAGGGAAGACCTTGCATTTTCCAACATGACAATGCCAGACCACATACTGCATCAATTACAATATCATGGCTGCGTAGAAGAAGGATCCGGGTACTGAAATGGCCAGCCTGCAGTCCAGATCTTTCACCCATAGAAACATTTGGCGCATCATAAAGAGGAAGATGCGGCAAAGAAGACCTAAGACAGTTGAGCAACTAGAAGCCTGTATTAGACAAGAATGGGACAACATTCCTATTCCTAAACTTGAGCAACTTGTCTCCTCAGTCCCCAGACGTTTGCAGACTGTTATAAAAAGAAGAGGGGATGCCACACAGTGGTAAACATGGCCTTGTCCCAACTTTTTTGAGATGTGTTGATGCCATGAAATTTAAAATCAACTTATTTTTCCCTTAAAATGATACATTTTCTCAGTTTAAACATTTGATATGTCATCTATGTTGTATTCTGAATAAAATATTGAAATTTGAAACTTCCACATCATTGCATTCTGTTTTTATTCACAATTTGTACAGTGTCCCAACTTTTTCTGATTTGGGGTTGTACTTTTTGATTACATTCCTTTTTTTATTTATTTGATATATTACTAATCTGGGGTGCGTTTCCCGAAAGCATCGTTAGCCAACTATGGTCGCAAGTTCCCTCGTTACCAATAGAGTTAAATGGACATTGCGATGAACTTGCGACCATAGTTGGCCAACGATGCTTTCAGGAAACGCACCCCTGGAATATTAAGAATCGTAATAGTAACTTACCTGCACATTTACACTGTGAAATCCCTTTCGGTTCACAAAATCCCCTTCATTGGGGCCTGGTGGGGCCTTGATGGGGACGTGCAGTCTATGGCACCAATCACGTTCATAAACACAGAAATGAACCGATCAACTGCAGTGCACACATCTCTGCTCAACCAGAACCAGTCCGTGGTCGAAAGCTGATGACGTAACATGCAGGTAGGCCCGCCCTCACGTGAAACTGGTTGGTCGATTGATGAGCTTAAATCTGATTGGCTAAAGAGTACGACTCATCTGTGTAGGAGGAGTTCGCTGCCAGGAAAGTCTCAAAAACACACACACACAAATCAAAGGCGATTCACACGTGAATGACGATTTGCACATTCACATTCAAGGATAAACTCGTACATTTTAAACATTTAAAGGTTTTTGTGCACAGTTGTATAGCTACAAATTGTGTTTTGCATTTGTGAAATGTATTTTATGAATATATCATTTTATTTTGCTCATGTGAATTGCTATTTGTGAATGCTATTTTTTCATGCACGTGAATTTTTTTTTTTTGTACGTGAATTAGGTTTCATGCATGTGAAATTGTCTACGCATGTGTGAATCATGTTTTTTGCGTGAATTATAATTGAGACTATTCTGCTTGAAACAGTCTCAAGTCTATAGAGACTATTCTGCCTCCATAGACTTGAGACTGTTTCAAATGTTCTCCAAATTACCTTAAGTTTTGCATTACCTACACCTAGCAACATAGTGGGGGGGGGTTTCTCCCCTGAATACAAAAGCTTGAAAAGCATCAAATAATGCCAGGAAGCATCTAAAAGTTGGGCTCCATTGACCGATATTATATGAACCGAAACCAGCAGAACAAACTTCACAAAAATCCCCTTTTGTGTTTTTTTTTTTTTTTTAAATAGAGGGATCTGATAACATGAAAGCAAGTAAAATTGTAAATAATGTAAAGAATAGAAAGAAAGGAAATAATGGCTGAATTCATATGTTTAGGTGAATTAACCCTTTAATCCACCAAATAGAAATGGTAGCATATGTATGCATTTTGTACTATAGTAGTACCTTGAAGAAATAAGCTAAGAAATTAGCAACTTTGAACGTTTATGCCTGAGACCATTCATAAAGCATTAGAATTTTGAAATTTTGCATTTGGCAGATGTTTTTATCCAAAGTGACTTACAGTGCATTTATTACAGGGACAATGACCCTGGATCAACCTGGAGTAAAGAGCCTTGCTCAAGGACACACTGGTGCTGGCGGCTGTGGAGAAACCTGACCAGAAACCTTCTGCAACCAGTTCAGTGGTTTATCCCACTACACAACAAAACTAATAAAGCTATAAAAAAAATTGCATGTAATTGTAAACCTATAAAATGACATTTGGAAAGAAACGGAATGCTGACAACATGAATTGTAAAACATTTTAATCTTTTTAAATGTTTTAAAGGTAGTCGTGCTCATGGAGAGCAGGCACAGGGATGTTTGGAGCAGACACAGCAGCAGCCAGATTGTCCCGCACATGTCCTCCCACTCTTGCTGCAAGGTTGTGGGGATCAGGGGGGCCGTCATCATGGTCTTCCTCATCCTCTGGATCAACGATGTCCCCATTGAGTAGAGCGAGATTGTGAAGCACAGAGCAGCATGCAACAACCTCAGGCAAGTAGGCAGGGTTCACCTCTAAGGTCTTGAAGAAAATACAGCGCCAGCGTGTCTTCGGCATCCCAAAAGCTCTCTCCACTGTGTTGCGGGCACGGGAGTGCTTGCTGTTGAAACGAGCCTGCAAAGGGTTCTGTACAGGCTCTCTGTATGGAGCGTAAGACTTGAGAAATTAGAAATTGCCGGGCAGTCTACTTGAGGAACGTCCACTCCCTGAGAAGACAAAGAACCTTTCTGGAAATTAACATTTGAACTCTCTCTTGTGAAACTAGCACCATCAATCGAGACGCAAGTCTCACCTAAGCAATCCTAATCTACATCTTTTTCCATTGAATAGTTATCATACAGTATTACACGCTTGGTATCATTTGAAATGTCTCAGTGCGACTAGTACAAAGGTCCCATTCCCAAAGAAGTAAACCAAAAGGTAATAAGGTTTTTAAGAGTTTGGAGATAACTGGCACACAAAGGAGGGTGGGTCTTCCAGGCAAATGGCCTCCTGCTCTCGAAAGGTGTAAACTCTGAATGCAAATTCCAATTGTTAGCAAATGTTTCCATGTGAAAAGAAGTTTCTGTCTATATAATAAAATGCAACAAGAGACTCAGGGCGATTCTGTAACAGATCAGCCCATAATGTTGAAGGACCTCAAGGACTTAAGCATTATGTATTTTCTAAAGTCAGGTTCGCATCTTTTCTCTTTATTCCAGAGCATTTGATGTTTTGTATTTATTATCTTTGAACTGATTATGAAATTGGTATGCTACATTTACCTGACATAATAAATTCTTACATTTGATTTTATTCTAATGGACTTTATTTTCAGTAAAGAGTTAAAATGAATAGTCAAACATTCGCTCACATATAATGATGCACAGTAACGCGCAGAAAACCTTCACCCACTGATCGGTTGCCTCCATTGGGCCGATTGTGTCGGGCTTACAGGAGTGATGAGGCAGATGGGTGCACTCAGGCAAGGATAGCCTCCATCCCCGAGGATGCACTTGCCTGCAGGTGGATATACGCTGCCAGCATACACATGGCTGTTCCTCAGCACCCTGGCATCATGCACAGACCCAGGATATCCCACAAAGACATCAAGGAATTTCCCCGGTGATCAGTGATGGAGTGAACCAGCTTCCCGTTTACAATGGGAGTTATTTGCTGGAGGTTTGATTCGGATATGACAGCCGTCTATTGCACCAACTGCTCTGCTGAAAGCTGGTGACCCAGCCAGCTGTGCAAATCCTGCTCCCACTGCCTCCACGTCATCTCCAGTCGAAAAGCAAATCACCCTCCTCAAAATTCCCATGATGGCCTTGCTCACTCTGTGCACAATGTCATGCACAGAGGACTTGGGGATATCAAAGGTCCGTGACACCATCCTGTAGGATGCTGCATGGGCCAGCCAGTAGAGGAACACAAGCACCTCGATGTCCCTTTCCCATCCATGGTCAGATCCCAGTCTGACTGCAGCAATCAGGGACATGATGGACAGCAGAGACAGGCGAAGGTGGGAACGGTGGTCAGCTGCTTCATCAAAATAAAGCCGCAGAATGGGAACAGCTCTGTTCAGTGGGGTCCACTGCCTGTAAATATGTGATAGTTTGTTAGAACGAGAAATTTGAATACAGCTTTGTTTCATGTGTTGTTGACTTGTATTTGTTTATTGTGATGGTTAGTTTTAGTTTTATCCATTTGATTACTCGTTGTTCATGTTTCCTATTGTTGTCAGTTAAATATAATTATTTCATTAATTCATACATTAATTCATTTCTTGACTGAAAATGTATGTATTGGCTGCATTTGTCCACTATTCATGCATAGTATGTTATGACAATAACAGTAAATTAGGCATGTTTTACTACAACATATAATTTTCAGTAAGAAAATACAGTATGTAATATAATTGAGTATTGGTCAGCATTTATCATTATTATAGTGCAAAAGTGTTGGGGTGAGCTAGCAATGCAAGTCATCCTGGGTTAATGTTATTTTTTTGTTATTTAAGAATTCATACTTACATATTTAGAGTATGAAATCAATAGTCTTCTCCTAAGGCGAGATCTTCGAGCAGCTTTGTACAGACATTGCAAACATTTTGCTGGTGTTGAAGAAAACCGTAATGGGTATGGTTGTCGAGGTACTGATGAAATCAGGTGCACCTGTCGCTCATAACTTTTACGCTGTTACGCTTGTGAAAACGTCAACATGGCGAATGATGTACAGATCGCATTCATTCGACTAAACGAGTGGGTGTGGTAAGGGGAAACTAGGAGGCAAGACAAGGGGAGGACACAGCCCAACATAAAGACAAAGCCATGTGCTCAAGCACATAACAAACATGGAAACATTAAACAAAGATACGAGAGACAAAGCTGACAGGGCAGAACCCTGACAATTTCAACTACCTAAGCAATAGTATAACTTACACATAGTTTTTTAATCATTTTCAGAATTTCTATCTTTGCTTGCTTTAGCTTTACATTTACTACAGTATCTTACCAATTGCATAGGCCAAAGGTTTTTAAACCGGGGGCCACAAAGCAATGCCAATGGGGTCTGCAGAAGATTTTTTTTTTTTTTTTTTTTTTATGGCTGACAAAGTTAACATGTTCAGATAATGATTAAATGTTAAATTAAATATTTCTGGGGATTTTAAGAAGTTTATGGGCCAGATTTACCAACAGCTTGCACCAGCGCAAACCCTCTTTTGGCATTAAAAAACTACTGTCAGGATTTACTAAAGACACATAGTGGATAATTAGCACTAAAAAGGCGTGGACACTGTTATTTTTGCAGCAGACCTTATTGCATATGCATTTGTAGGAGTTTCCCCTTTAGACCCCTTCAATATTTATGGGAGGAGAGTATTTAAATGAATCATGCAAGGTGATTACTAAGATTTGTGCCTAGTCAATTTACTGGTATTTGCACCATTTAAAACCCAAAAGGACACTATTTTCCCTCTCGGTAGATTGTTGGTCATTATAGAAATGATCCGGCTGCATCTGTGTTCTTTAATTTGCGAGTCGTCAGTAGATCACACGATGAACTTTCCACTCCCATCAGCACTTTTTTTGGAATTGCGCTCTTAGGCCAATTTGCCCTGTTTAGTAAATATGGCCCTATTTTTCTAGCAGACACTAATAGTATTAGTGGAAAGAAAAATGCACTCTGTAAACTTAATGCAAAGTAAATATTTTCCTGAAAAGATATTGATAATTTGTTTTGCCATTAGTACAATGACATCTTACACGGTTTAAATGGGTCTTTTAGGAAGAGGATCCCTGGGGTCGCCATCATCATATTAGGGGGTACTTGGTATCAAAAAGTTTGAAAACCCCTTGCATGGACTACTGATCAGTTGACCAAATAGGTTTTAGTGAAATAAGGAATGATGTTATTTTTTTGT
Source organism: Abramis brama (assembly GCF_963993115.1). Lineage (NCBI taxonomy): Eukaryota > Metazoa > Chordata > Actinopteri > Cypriniformes > Leuciscidae > Abramis > Abramis brama. The sequence continues at coordinate 6,167,487 of NC_139977.1, forward strand.
TGGACTTTACGTAAACACAATTATGTTTGCACAATAAATTACACCCTGTGACTGGAAGGAAACAGTTTCATTAAAGGAGCTCAGAGGGGATAAACCACTTTAAAATGTAATTTACTGAAATCTCACATCACCATGCTGAGGCAGTGAACTGCATTAGAATCCATTTCCAAGTTTTGACTCACTGAGGCAAACGAGTCTCTAGTGCAAAGCTCAATTCAGATTATAAATGAATCCAGCAGTGGAGGAAAGTTTTGTGCTGAACTCCAAGACAAACATGGAGGTTGGGGAAAAGTAGGCCATTATCATAGCTGAGCACCAGATGGTATAGACATAAATCAAACCACTTAAATAGGAATGTAAATAGAGACAAGAATGAATCACAAGGGTGACACGTAAAGGCTAACAGAAAATAGAGTTGATTTGTGTATATGTACCAGGCTATCGCTCACCATAAATACAGCATGAACCAAAGTATACTACTATAATTGGAAGGAGAAAAAAAAAAAAAAATCTTACTGGTAGGTAGGTAGGTTGTAAACGGTCTGGAAATCTTAATGTTGGATTCAATGTTAGTTAGAATTCTTGATCAAGAATCTTGGAGTTGGGAACTGTAAACTTAAAATAAGAAATCAACTCACATTGTCCAATATAATATATATAAAATATTCGGTAACACTTTATTATAACTGCATGCAATGAATCATTAGATAAGCATTAGTAAATAATTAATTCATAATTTATAAAGCATTAATAAACATTAATAAGCAGTTCATAAATACAGCTATAAATGCTTTATTCTTGATTTATAAGCATATCTATAATGTGTTTAGTAATTGTATTTTCATACTTTATTAATGATCAATTTATAATTTCTAAATTAATTACATTATTTACAAACCAGTTATTTAGGAGTTGTCAGTGGTTCATAAGATCATTTAGAAAGTGAAAGTAAATGATTAATAAACTATTTATATGTATATTTATACATCTTATTATTCAGACATATAGTAATAGTTACTCAGTGTGTTAATAAATGCTTTATTAACATGTATTCCTACTGTAATTCATGATTAATTCAGGTAGTTATAAAGCATTTAGTAGTTGTCAGTTAACTATATTTGTGAGCTCATCTAAAGTAAGTAATATTTGTGCTTCATAAAACTTTTATAAAGGAGATTTAAAGGCTCAGTTATCTTTTAAACAGAAAAAGGAAACAAACACAACACAGAATGATACAGAACATAGAAATATTTATTTCAAGATGCAAAAAATTAAACTGTACAACTGGTAACTTGATATAATGAAAAATAAACCTCTGCAATGTCATAGAAAATAAAACATTCCTGTACACCTCAAGAAAACATAACTGTGCAGTAAAATTAAACTAAGCCTCTGCAATCTGATATAAAAATACATTTCTGTAAAGTTTAAACAGCTTTTTTCTTTTGCATTTTTTTAAAACTTACTTACCCCTAACTCTGGTAGAATGGTAGAATATTGAATCTTCACAAAAAAATAAAACATAACATAAACCCAATTTGGACAGGATTAATTTTACAAAAGTAGATGGAGTAGTGTAATTTTACCACAGGAAATATAATATTATTAATGACCAATTCGCACGAGATTAGCAGAAGTGGGAGGTGTAACTCGATTTACACACCGCCGTCACCCTCCTGTCGTCAGTTGCGCAAACACATATAGGGCCCTATCTTGCACCCAGCGCAATTGACTTTGTACACCGACGCATGTATCATTCCTATTCTGCACCCGACTCACAGCGGACTTTTCCCTCCACAGACGCACGTCGGTAAACTAGGGAATGAACTTGCGCTCCCGGGGGCGGTTCAGCGCAAAGAGGAGGCGTGTTCCGGCACAAACGTTCCCTGGTGCTATTTTGCAGGTTTAGAAAACAATTCCGCCACTGACCAGGAAAAACCTAGTCTAAAGTCAGTGGCGCGTTGCGCATGATATTCATATGCTATTTTAAGGGTGCATGCTTGGCCATAATCAATGTAGCGTGTGCACAACGCGCATACACTTTGATTCTCTCATCTACACAGAAGCAGTAGTTTTCATTTTTGCAAATCATACATTATTACAATAGATAGATAGATAGATAGACAGTTTATTATAAAGGCATACATCTAGCTTACACATTTACCCAAATTATCATACGCCTGTTTAACTGAAGCTAATTTGGGTGGGTCTATCCATCCCCTTACAATGTCACTTCTCTGTCTTTTACGGCCCTGACGAGAACGTCGGTCTCCTCGGCTGTGAACCGCTCCTGGCGCGCGCCTGGCAAATCCGCCGTTATAATAGCAATCCGCCATGGAACAAGCGCGCCTGCTCTTAAAGGGAATGTGAGATGACGCTCTGATTGGTTTGTTTCACGTTATGCCCAAACCACACCTATGAATAATGAAGCTACTTCAGACGAACCCATTTTAGATTTGCGTCGGGCGCAAGAGTCATTTATCCCGCCGGTATAATAGCAACAGCGCCCAAGACCCACCCACAAAGTTACTTGCGTTTCGCGCTTGATACTTGCGTTTCAGATCGTTAAAATAGGGCCCATAATCTATATATATATATAACCTATATATAACATTTAGTTCCGGTCGAACGATTTATTAATTAAATTATGATTGGATTCTGTTGGTAATAGGCACTACCTAAAGCTAAAAGAAGTCTCATTCCGAACACATTGCGATATCTGGCATCAGTTCACGTGTGCCAGATGTTGGGAAGTAGTCCTAAATACGCCGTCATAATCATGTTTGATATAATGTATTTTCTGTTTGTCAGTATTAATCAGATTAGCTCATGTTCAGTCACTGCATTATATCTGTCATCTCCACGGAGGCTTTGCATTTCATTGCTTTCTAATTCAAAACAGGGTGATTAAACACTGTCTGTCACGTGACGTGCTTTAGGCCTAGACCTTCAATCAGTTCATCATATTCATATCAGGTTTAAAGTAGTTCAGTTAATTCCAAAGTGGTATTTGTAGTAGAAGCACAGAAAAAACAACACTTACCATGCTTTTACCACAGTAACATTAGTTTTACTGTGATAAGTGTAGTAAAAAGACAGTAATCACAAAACTTACCATGCTGTTACCACACTATTGGTAGTTTTAATGTGATACTTATTGTAAATGCACAGTAACCACAACACTTACAATGTTTTTACCACAGTAACCCTAGTTTTACTGTGATAGGTGTGGTAAAGGACAGTAACCACAACACTTACCATGCTTTTAATGCCTAATAATGTAAAATCCAATATTTGTAAGGTAAATCATAACTTTTTCCTTTAAATAATCCTATATACATAATGATATTTTCGTTTCTCTTTTTCCAGCTGAAAAGACCAAAAGGGCCTTTCGGACTCAGTCAGCCCATTATTGTTTGAGGAGAAGTAACCGGAGGAGACGGACAGCTGCAAAGGCAAATATTCGCAATGGTATGTATGTGTTGGTTTTAACCCTTAATCAAACATTTTATCAAGGATTTGTTGTTTCTTAAATATTTTCTCACAAAACCCATAGCTAGGGATGGGAACCGAGAACCGGTTCTTCTTCAGAACCGGTGCCCAGTGAATCGATTCCTTGGAACCGTTAGTATGCCTGCTTAACGATTCCGCTTATCGGTTCCGCTCGTTCAAATGTGACACGACGTCACACACGTGCTGCGTTGTTTTGGTTCAGAACGTAGCAAACACTATGAGCAAACATGGCATCGAGGCAGAAGCGCTCTGACCGCGTCCTAACTACATGCGACGCGACGGCGCGACACGCGATAAAAAGTATCATTTTCCATGTTAATCAAAGTTTAACCAGCCGCGACACGCGACGATTCTATTTGAAACGGATCCTATTTTACTGCGACGTCGCGCTGGAACAACAATCTCAAAGTGTGGCAATGATAATATCAGGTACTATTTTTGTGCTTTATTTAATGTTAAAAGCGTGTATAAAGTGACTGAATATCATTTAGTGCTCCCAGCTTTGTAGCTGTAAAAACAACAATGGATAAGTCACATCAGATCTTGAAATTAAACAAATGGAAACAAAAACGTTCAAAATGTGAAGAAAACCCGTGTATTATTTGACAAAGATTGTTTTAGTAACTCAATAGCCTAATCCAAATGAGCACTGTTAATATTCCAAAAGACACAAGCTCTTCCTTAACTGTTTTCAGTCTGTGTTTTAGTTTTTATGGCACGTAAATGGCAGTTTTATTTATTTTTTTGTCCGGACCAATGAATGTGAAAATTGTCAATTTCCTAATCCTAAGGCACTCTTCTTGATAAACTTTCAAGGCACACTGGTTGAGAAACACTGCCCTAGGCTATAGCTGGACTTTACTTTGAGAAGTAGCTCACCTACTTTTAGGTTTGTTCTGAGGTTGCTACACATAATTTGTGTATACTCTGTGCTTTGTCTTCTGATCAGATATTAAAGCGAGTTAATACAAACAAATTTGTACTTATTCCCTCACCCAATAAGAATCGATAAGAGAATCGATAAGGAATCGGATCGATAAGCAATATCGATAATGGAATCGGAATCGTTAAATTCTTATCAATTCCCATCCCTACCCATAGCCCAATCAGTACGAACATAGTCTCAAAGTCTTAATAATTCACAAGATTTAACAAGTTGTTAAATTCATACGATACTCGTACATATTTGTATACTCGTACACAATCCTGCAGCTTTTACTCCTAGTGCTGTCATTGGCCACTGCCTCAATTCCTGTACATATTTATTGCAATATTTGTAAATCAGTTTCCCTTCTTGGAAAGAAGTCGGATGTCCCACACACTGTCAGGAAGTTTATATTAAATGCATTGTATTCATTAAAGGTGCTCTAAGCGATGTCGCACGTTTTTTAGGCCAAAACACTTTTTGTCACATCCAGCAAACATCTCCTCACTATCCGCTAGCTGCCTGTCCCCTGAACACACTGTAGAGAAACGCGGTCTCTGTAGATAGCCCAGGCTCCACAAACAGCAAGAAAAACAAACTGGCCCAGCCTGGACCACGAAACATAACAAACAGTGTTCCAGCCAATAACCGGCAAGAATGATTTGGGGGTGGGGGTTGGGGGGTTAGTGCGCGTGCACATGAAGGGGTTGTGTGGGGAGTGGAGGAGAGAGAAGCATGAAGAGGGAAGTTAGCTAGAGGAGAGATGTCCTAACAACGACTAACATTAAAATTTTATATTCTTGAGAAATTTGATATGTCCGACACATGACCAAAGAGACGACGTTCCGATGAACAAATAACAAAGAAGAGGGAAAAGGAGAAGGAATGTCCCGAATTTACATCAGAAAAGCATTCAAAAGGTGGCGAGAACTCCGCCAGCATAAGGGCTTCAAATCCAACATTCAGGTGGCTCTGTTTTTGCTGGACAGTTGTGTAAATCCAGTTTGGTTTTTCTAAATGGTTCTTGACTGTTTCAGGAAGCACAGAAGGGGGAGGGGACGGGATGAGGAGGAGGGAGTGTCGAGCTAGCCTCCGTTTTGTTTGACAGTACTTTGAACGTCAACAAGAAGTGACGTCACCCAAAATCGCTTAGAGCACCTTTAAAATTATTACAAATTGGTCCCTGTCTGTTTATGTTCCAATGATACATGATGTCTCTCCACACCTCATAAACTACCTCTGTTTGCAAGAGTGGAAAAGCTAATTTGACTTGTCACATTACATCAGATACTCTATTATATTGTCTTAATCAGATCAGTTACACTGCTGATAACTGTCCCGTTTGCATGTAAATCATGTTATTTTTAAACGAGTTCATATGATTATTGCTTGCTATTAAAGACATACTTTTAATCATGCCCACATATCAGTGAACTTATTACATAAATGCATTTAACATTTAATTATGCAACACTCTTTACAGAAAAATATCGCATAGTTATGGATAAACTCACATCATCATCAAGTCCTGTGCTGGGCACATTGGGCAACAAGTGTCCTCCAACGTATTCGATCCGTGGCCAAGTTCTCCACATCTTCCCATGGGACACTGACATTCTTCAGATCTTCGTGAAACATCTGCCTCTGTGTCTTCCTTGGTCTTCCCTGTCTCCTGCATCCTCCTTACTGTCTTTGGGTGTTGTTGTTTGGGCATGCGTAGGATGTGTCCAGTGAGGTGCACCCTTTGCTCTGTCACAGTTTCTGAAAGTCTTCATGTGAAGTCCCACTCCTCCTCAGGATCTCTTTGATATATGCAGAACCAATATTGAAAATAGTGATTTATCTTTTTCCATATTGTTAAAGCATTTTGTTTCCTCTTTTCAGCTTCATAAACTGTACTTGATGTCTGCCTAATGCCTTTATCAAGAAAGTGTCAGTGCTCATCAGTTGTTTTGCTAAAGGACATATTCATTGCCATATTCTTTACCATCCATTAGTTCTAGTCATGCAGCGACATCATGATGCAATAGACAAATGTATATTTCTGCAAGTTGTACTGTCTGAACAATTGAAGATAGTGAGAGTGTTCAGGAAAACCTTTTGAAAACAATTAGTAATTTTGGAATTATTTTTGGTGCTGAAAGAATATTACAGAAATGACACACTTGACATACTGGACATTATTCTGAGTTTGTTACCTTTACATTTAGATGGACTTAATGTCTTACATTTAGCTTCATTAAACCTTGTATTACAGTGATAGTATACCATAACTAAATCTATGGTATCATTATATCACTACCTGGTTAATGTAAATGTAATATACCCGTGAGTGTATTTTATAGAAGCATTTTCTTGCTGACATTTATAATCATTAACTATTTTAAGTTGCCTTTCATTTTGTTACAATAAAAGTGACCAATAATCACAAGGATATAGAATTAAAGTTGAGAATGTAAAATGTTGTGCTTAAGCTTTTGCCTATTTGTTCTTTAAAGGGAAGAAACAAATATATTTTATATTTTCACATAACAAAGTTGAATCTCATCTCTTGGTTTGTAAAAATATTACTTCATCATAGCGATTTTTTTTTTTGATGTTACTGTATGTGTCACTATAATGGATTGCCTCTGTATCTGTATATATATACATATACTGTATATAATTAACCGATTTTTATACTGTGCAGTAGTTTTTGCACAACATTTGTCTTTAAACAGTTTGACATTAAATATTGGAATATGCTTTCAAAATTGTGTGCATTCATTATGCCTTTGTTACATTTTTCAATATAATTCATATACCTTTGATATACTATACACTGTAAATGTTAGAAGCACTTTAGTGCATTATCTTTAATTAATATACTGCAAAACTACCCCTGCTGTGGGCCATTGCTTAGCAAAAAGTTTCTCTTTCAAATGTATTTATGCATCAGTCTAATCAAATAAGCAAATTTGTGTCATTGATCATGTGAACTCGTTTTTGGATGGTAACCACACAAAGGAGTCTTTTGTTTTTAAATGTGAGTTTTATCAGTTAATTAGAAGGAATACATGAAGAGTTCAGATGCAAAAGCCTCTAAGTGCCATCTGAAATTTTCTTCTAGAATGATCATTTTTATCAAGCTCGTATATTTAACTTCAGTAATTTCACTTAAATGACAATTAATAGGTAATTTGCATTGCCATTTAAGTGAAATTACTGAACATAAATATACAAGCTTGATAAAAATGATCATTCTAGAAGAAAATTTCAGATGGCACTTAGAGGCTTTTGCATCTGAACTCTTCACATATTTAACGGCCCAAATATTAAATATTTAAGTTATCTATCCTTGCAGCTGGAACCAGAAAAGATCTGTCATCATTTACCATAAACCAGGGCAAGTAAGTGTGACACATCTGTTCAGCTGGGTTGTTATTGGCTGTGACTTTATCGCAGAACTCGCTGTGATTGGACTTTCGTTTTTTAAACGGCGCTTCATGTTACAAAGTATGTTTTGGTGTTATTATTACGTTAGTTATACATTATACATTAAGTTAACTATAAAGTGTCTCTATGTTGTGAGAAATTACTCCTTTACCGAGATTCCAACCCTAACCCTAAGCATGTCTGCACATTTCAATGAACTACAGCACCATGGTTGAGACTATGAGAGACTTTGAGACTATGTTCGTACTGATTGGGCTGTGGGGGTTTGAAGGTTTTGAAGGTTTGAAGGTTTAAGAAACATTTGAAGGTGAAAACTGATTGGGCTATGGGTTTTGTAAGAAAAGGTTTAAGAAACAACAAATGCTTGATAAAATTTTAGATTTGATTTAGGGTTAAAACCAACACATACATACCATTGCAAATATTTGCCTTGCAACTGTCTCCTCCGGTTACTTCTCCTCAAACAATAATGGGCTGACTGAGTCCGAAAGGCCCTTTTGGTCTTTTCAGCTGAAAAAAGAGAAAAGAAAATATCATTATGTATAATATATAGGATTATTTAAAGGAAAAAGTTATGATTTACCTTACAAATATTGGATTTTACATTATTAGGCATTAAAAGCATGGTACGTGTTGTGGTTGATATGCAATTACAACAAATATCACTTTAAAACTACCAATACTGAGGTAAAAGCATGGTAAGTTTTGTGGTTACTGTCCTTTTACCACACCTATCACAGTAAAACTAGGGTTACTGTGGTAAAAGCATGGTAAGTGTTGTTTTTACAGTGCTTCTACTACAAATACCACTTTGGAACTAATTGTACTACTTTAAACCTGATATGAATATGATGAACTGATTGAAGGTCTAGGCCTAAAGCACATCACGTGACAGACAGTGTTTAATCACCCTGTTTTGAATTAGAAAGCAATGTAACGCAAAGCGCCATCGAGTGACGCCGAGGGGCGCCTTTGGCGTCTTCAATGTGACGCCGGGGGCGCTTGACCATGCTTCAGTTTTTGACGGCTTGGGAGTGAGAATGGGTTGGAATAATCTGATTTCATCATGGGGACCAAAAAAAAATTTGTCCCCATAAAAGTAGAGTTTACCAGGGCCACACACACACAACACTTCTATTTATTCTCTGCATTTCTCCTTTTGCTTCCTAATGTAGTTGTCTAATAAACCTGGCATTGCATATTACGAATATTGTTAGCACTTAGAACATTAACAAATTGCTTCTGTTCTTCTTTTGTAAGTCACTTTGTGTATAAATCATGTTATGCCAAGATGATGGAGCAGTTATATATTCTGTGTCAAAGAACATTTTAATCATTAAGTTTGCTAGAGTACTGTGGATGAGAACTGGATGTTTTAGCAGACACACTCACATGAGTTTCACCACTCATCCGAGAAGTGTCTTCTGTTGACAACTGAAGATAAGGAGTGCTGAAATATCTTACTTTTTTTTTACTCAAGTTCAGTTTCTTCTGACTTACTTATTCTTAGCAAATATATGTTTTAGTAAAGGGAACATTGATGCATATTTTAGAGCACTGTCATTACACTGTTGCATTTACCATGTTTTATTTTATTAGACTGACACAGACATCAACACAGCAACTCTAATATCCCATCGTTTGAAATGAGGCTTCATAAGCTGTCAGTTGTACAGCAGGAGGTTTGAGCTTTCCTTTGCAGCTCTGAGGAAAGTTTATCTAAATCGATGGATATCTTCTACTTTAAAATCTGAGAACAGAACAAATGCCACTGTACGATTGAAGCACTATATCCTAAATGTTTAAAAAACTGCCCTGGCAGGAATAAAAGAACATTGTGTATGCTAAATATACTAGGGTCCGGTGAGTATAAGTATTAATCTTTGCGTTGGCAGTCAGTCTTAAAGCAAAAGCACCACTTGGGAACATTTAACATTCAGTCTGCTTATGTCATGGTTTTGGTTTGTCTCTTAACCCTTGTATGGTGTTCGGGTCTGTAGGACTCGTTTTCATTTTTTATCAAAAGAAATACGATACGATGATAGTTATGTTTTGTATCATCTGACACATACTGCAACTTATTCCAATATTCCATATTATATAAGCCACTTATACACTCACCTAAAGGATTATTAGGAACACCATACTAATACTGTGTTTGACCCCCTTTCGCCTTCAGAACTGCCTTAATTCTACCTGGCATTGATTCAACAAGGTGCTGAAAGCATTCTTTAGAAATGTTGGCCCATATTGATAGGATAGCATCTTGCAGTTGATGGAGATTTGTGGGATGCACATCCAGGGCACGAAGCTCCCGTTCCACCACATCCCAAAGATGCTCTATTGGGTTGAGATCTGGTGACTGTGGGGGCGATTTTAGTACAGTGAACTCATTGTTATGTTCAAGAAACTAATTTGAAATGATTCGAGCTTTGTGACATGGTGCATTATCCTGCTGGAAGTCACCATCAGAGGATGGGTACATGGTAGTCATAAAGGGATGGACATGGTCAGAAACAATGCTCAGGTAGGCCGTGGCATTTAAACGATGCCCAATTGGCACTAAGGGGCCTAAAGTGTGCCAAGAAAACATCCCCCACACCATTACACCACCACCACCAGCCTGCACAGTGGTAACAAGGCATGATGGATCCATGTTCTCATTCTGTTTACGCCAAATTCTGACTCTACCATCTGAATGTCTCAACAGAAATCGAGACTCATCAGACCAGGCAACATTTTTCCAGTCTTCAACTGTCCAATTTTGGTGAGCTTGTGCAAATTGTAGCCTCTTTTTCCTATTTGTAGTGGAGATGAGTGGTACCCGGTGGGGTCTTCTGCTGTTGTAGCCCATCCGCCTCAAGGTTGTGCGTGTTGTGGCTTCACAAATGCTTTGCTGCATACCTCGGTTGTAACGAGTGGTTATTTCAGTCAAAGTTGCTCTTCTATCAGCTTGAATCAGTCGGCCCATTCTCCTCTGACCTCTAGCATCAACAAGGCATTTTCTCCCACAGGACTGCCGCATACTGGATGTTTTTCACTTTTCACACCATTCTTTGTAAACCCTAGAAATGGTTGTGCGTGAAAATCCCAGTAACTGAGCAGATTGTGAAATACTCAGACCGGCCCGTCTGGCACCAACAACCATGCCACGCTCAAAATTGCTTAAATCACCTTTCTTTCCCATTCTGACATTCAGTTTGGAGTTCAGGAGATTGTCTTGACCAGGACCACACCCCTAAATGCACTGAAGCAACTGCCATGTGATTGGTTGATTAGATAATTGCATTAATGAGAAATTGAACAGGTGTTCCTAATAATCCTTTAGGTGAGTGTATAATGCAATGAGAGAGGTACGTGAGCCCAGTTTATTTTATACAGCGCATTTCCCACATGCCGGTAGTTTCAGTTTTACTTTAAATGAATTTGTTTAAGCTTGGCGTTTATAAAAAATGTTGTTTGTAATGAATGCCATATGCCACTAATTTATGCTTGTTTTATACTAATATTGTTCATTCCTGTTCTGAATACCAGTAAATTTAAACTATTTGTTGTGGAGTGAGGGAAACTAAAATAGTTAACACTTAAGGCGAGTCCGAATCAACTTTTGCTAGTTTAACGACAGGAAAAATGGTCAGCACGCCCGGCGCATGGTCTAAAAGGGTTGTCCCTATTCTCTTAATGAGTAATGGGTGTGTTTTGGGTGTAATGTGCAATAAACCAATCAGATTCTCATCTCCTATTCCCTTTAAAAGCCAATTGTGCTCCCGCCATGGCGGATTCACTATTTACATGGAGAAATTTGCAATCAGAAAGACTGAATGCATCTCCAGAGAGCAAACGGATCTGCTCGTGTGCGAGGACAAAGTGTACGCGCGTTGTGGACCCGCCTATAGACGCACAATACTAACGAGCGTTTTAAATAACTAAAATAAATATTGCGCCATCGACTTTAGACCAGCTTTCAGTTGTTCAATGGCGCAGTCTATTTCAGTGTCCTCAAAATAGCAACACGCCAACAATACGCCTCAACAAACCTCGTTTTCAGACCCATGGGCTCACAAAAGGGCACAAATGAATTTGCTATTTAAACAGCGTGGCGCACGGCGTGAAAATGATAACTGCGTCGGGCTGAAACTAGCAAAAAACACTTTCCGTCGCATCGCACCCAGTGTATGATAGGGTCCATGATCTCTGAATTTTTTCAAACCACAGAATTTGTTAATTTAGTTCCCTTGTTAACTCTGTGTGTATAAACTCCCTTTTCAGTTCAGTTCAGTCCCTTGTCAGTTCTTGTCTTTGAGTTAAGTGGTGTTAGCATGTTTGTTCCCTTGTATTGATTAAAAGTATCTCAATTGATTATCTCCATCATGCACCTCCTTAACACTTGCATATTCATGACAATGCGACAATGCCATTTTTTTTTCTCTCTCAAACAGCAACTTTGTCCATGGTGTGACCTATTCTCCAGGAAATACTGTACTTTTACAATGTCTTTTTGAAGCTTCAATGGATGGCCAAAAATGATGAGAGAATATTAAAAACATTCACTGTTTTAGGCTTGGAATGAGTAAATGATGACAGAATTTTCATTTTCTTCCTTCTGTTTTAACACAATGTTGAGTCCCTGATGAAAAGCTGCCCCACGGCATGATGCTTCCTCCAACAAACACTACTGTAGATATGCTGTTTTAAGGTTTGTGAGCATTGTTAGATTTGCAGCATGGCTTTGAATTTTGGCTAAAAAGCAACTGGGTGACTGTTGCTGGGTTACTAGTCATTGACAAAGATCAGGCATGCCTACACATTCTTCTACTGTGTCTATTCTATACGTGCCACACTCCCATACACATCATTATAACATAGAACTGTTGATGTCTGGTACATCTTTACCAACTTTATCCCGTCTACATACTCTATATACCGCTTGTTTAAAGCCTTTTTGTAGAATATATGTTTCTCTTATAGGGACAATGATTTCTAGGTAGTGTTTGGGTGGGATGTAACTTATAATGATACGAACAGTAACAAGCGACACTATTCTTTTAGTCTTAATATTCACATATATAATTTAGATTTTGTCAGTCTGAATAATAATGATCCTATAAGTGTTTCACTTTTTATTTTATTCTGGAAAACACCCATTTTAATCATTCACAGTTGGGGAATATATATATTTTTTTTTTATCTCTGTAAAAGCCCTTGCACCACAGGTACTGAAAACTTAAATTATATAATTTAAGAACATTTTTATCATAAAAAATGTATGACCATAATAAATCATTTAAGTTTTGCTGCTTAGAAATGTATTAAAATGAGTTAATTAGTTGATGGGGCCTGTTGACTTTCATAGGCCTGGTTACGCAGACAGGGCTTAGATTAAACCAGGATTAAGGTTTAGTTTAATTAGGACAGTAAGTGGCTTTTATTAACGTGCCTTAGAAAAGAAAAAAAAAATTACTGGTGTTCATCTTGAGTCAAAACTATTTTTAATGATTAAGGAAAGTTATGGAAAGTTGTATAGTTGTGGTATTTAGAACAAATAAATGAAGATAATATTCACACATTATCAGTTACTGAGATTGAGTCATTTCAAGTACACTTGACTGCTAGACAGACAAAACTATTAATGAACATTAAATGATAAGGTGTACAGCATTACACTGTGTAAAATCACTAACTGTATGCAATCTGCATATCTTAAACATCCTCTAAAGTATCTGGCATCCAAAATAACAAATATATGGTATGGCTACTCACATTGTGTGAACATATGAAAAATCTCTGCAGAGCACAGGCTCTTTCAGAGCTGTTTCTCATATCACCGTCAGCAGCAAATGTCATTACTGCCTGTCAGAAACCGCTATCTTTCTTTCATAATTGATTAATTGACTTCTTTGTTTCATAATTGATGACCTTTGGAACACAGACAGTATTTGAACTGAATTGAATCAATAATGACTCTATTTTCTTCTGCTTTGCAGGCGAATCAAATTCATTTTGAAACTAAAAGACATTGCTACATCAACACTGTCTTCGAAATGAATTGAATCAACACTCAACTAACATGAGCAGGATAATTACTGTCCTCTGTAGAGCTGCTTTATAGCTGAGTTGAATTTGATTCATTACGGATGAACTTTGAAACATTGACTGTTACTGAACTAAACTGAACCAACTCTGAACTAAACTGAGCTGAAAGTGACAGCTGTCTTCTATAAAAGTCATTTAATTATTGCTGAATTTTGCAAATTATTTTCCTGTTTATTTCTGTGAAGCTGCTTTGATACAATCTGTATTGTATAAAGCCCTACACAATCAAATTTGACTCGACTTTACTTATTTTTCACAAGTGAATACAAGTCATGTATTTAGTTTTTCGTATCATACTTTAAAATTGTAACATACTTTCCTAAATCTCAGAATGAAAACACAATAAACAGGTGGGATACCATCCATTGAGCTTTTCATATTAATATATTAAAGTGACAAAGTGAGTATAAAACAAGTAACCTAAAATTTAGGTTTATACATCATCTGAAAGCTGAATAAATGAGCTTTCCATTGATGTATGTGGATATGTATAGGACAATATTTGGCCGAGATACAACTATTGAAAATCTGGAATCTGAGGGTGCAAAAAAAATCTAAACATTGAGAAAATCTCCTTTAAAGTTGTCCATTTATGTTCGCGATTGTGCTGCATTCACTCACAAAAATAAATGTTTTATATATTTACGGTAGGAAATGTACAAAATATCTTCATGGAACATGATCTTTACTTAATATCCTAATGATTTTTGGCATAAAAGAAAATTCGATAATTTTGACCCATACAATGCATGTTGGCTATTGCCACAAATATGCATGCAACATGTGACATGTGTTTTGTGATCCAGGGTCACATATATGAATCGGTTCATTTAAAGCAGTCAAGTCAATTGCGTACTACAAAACTGTTATAAGTGTGTGATGCCATTAAGTCTCTGGATGTGCTCCAAAACAAATTATTACCCCCCTCGTTGACGCCGCTACCTGACTGCCTAAACCTAACCGTACCTCATCCTAAACTTACCTATACTGGCCCTTTACTCTGGCCCTTTGACATTCACAGTTTCATTTCTATCTTACAAGGTTGCTCACTAAATGTAAACAAATATTATTGTGACAGTTCCCGTTTTGTTTGTTACTGCTGTCAACGGGAAATAAAATTCAAAGAATAATAGGTCAAGTCACCTTCATTTATTGATATAGCGCTTTTTACGATACAGATTGTTTCAAAGCAGCTTTACAGATAAGTTTTTGATTGATTCATTACCATTGTAAAAATCATTATTTATTAACTTAGAGGCCGCTTACACGACACCGTTTTCAACTGAAAACAGAACATCTGAAAACAGTTCATACATGACAAAGGCGTTTTGGTGGCTTGAGAACATAAACTTTGAAATAGGTTTTTGAAAATGGGTTTTGAAAGCGATACTGTTATCATCTCTGTGTAAACTTCAAAAACGTGAATCTTTGCAAACGGTGACGGCGTGTGCATTTTACGTGTTTAGTCTATAGGTATGCACGTTTGAATGTGTATAAGCGCGGACGTGTAGTCTTTCTTTACAAAGTGACATCGCCAATTACGTGTCTGGAGTTTTCAGCGTTCCCGCGGATGTGGACGGGAATCCTTTTGATAACGTTTTCATCTGTACATCTGTACTTGTAACCAATCAGATCAACGTGTGACCGTCCACGAGTGGATCTCTGAGATGCTGTGAGTGAGTGGAGGCGGGGCTCATTTGCATATTCATAGAACCGCGTATACTAATTGAGGCAAGGGTGTAGAGTTACATTCAAGTTTACTCTATGGATTTTTATTTATTAATTTAATTTTTTACAAATTCTAAATATGTAATTTTGGTGATCAAAGATGAGTTTTAAGGGATACAATTATTGATTAGGGGAACTTTGGTAACCCTTCCTTTTACAGTCCCCTAATTACTAGGAATTTACCTGGTAAATATATGGTAAGTTATAGTTGGTTATTGGTAATTACCACAGGTAACAAGTATGTAAATGCAGAGAAACTACAAACTAATTACTAAGTATTTACCTGGTAAGCGGTAAATTATAGTATTTTAGTGTGTAATTACTTAAGGTGATTAGTATGCAATTACAGAGAAACTACCAGGGGAAAAAACACCACTGTTAAATATCAACTCAACAAAGTACTGTGTACTTGTTACCTGTTTAGGTTGGTAATAACTCAGATTTAATTGTGTACTTCCTCAGAATGTAGGCAGCCAATTTTTAGAAACACCTCCAGTATTACCCATCAATTCAAGTTAGGTGTGTAGTTATCCTAGGGTTATGTTGGTAACAGTCCATGTTTATTTATTACTACCTTGAAATTAAGATGGTAGTTTCCAATAAATTACTTTGTCTTACATAGTTGTTGTTCATTGTTACACCCATTTATAGAGGGTTTATCAAATAATTTACCTTACACTTACCTGGTAACTACCCCGTAGGAACAGTTTTCCCTAATGTCATGGTACATCTTAAATACTGGGTATGTTCTTGCAGATGTTTTTACAATTTACTCTGTAAGTAAAGTGCAACTGTACTGTAAAATGAAGCCTTGTTTATTTCCATGGAATTACTGGGATCTTACCCTATAACCTGATCATTCCCTTTTCCATAGTCACATTTTTTTACCTTGTATGTCCTGCAACGTTACCAAGGAAAACATGACAATTTACTCAGTAAGTAAAGTGCAACTGTACTGTAAAAGGAAGCCTTGTTTATTTCTATTGTATTACCAGACTCTTACCACATCCTTTGCTGCTTAAACATTTTTGAAATCACAAACTTTTACCATGTGTGTTCTACAACTTAACTAAAACATTCCAGCCTGGTCTCATTAATAAGTAGTATTAATACGTAATTTTCAAAGATAGAAAACTACATAGGCTACAATTATGAAGAAAAACAACATACGTGTAATCACAATAATTTATTTATTGCGAAAATGTCAAAACCGGTACCAAAAGTCGTTCACATGACGATGTGTTACAGTCACAGTCCTCTCTCTCAGTATATAATAGTTTTGAATGAGGTACAGAGCATAATTTAAGTTATTAATCCATGAAAATGTTAATCCGGCTTCCCTCTGTGTGAATGCGCGCGCGCTTCTCCATTTCAAATGTAGTTTACGACTGAAATACGGCATGTTGCAATCTGTGACGAACATGGACGAACAGGTGAGAGCCAATGAGCGTTTGATATCACTGCCGTAAAACATGTCGTAACGCTTCTTGAGGGCGCAATTTTTGAATTTTGAATTCATCACGAGCGCGGGATTTGACAGTTACGGACTTCGCTGCCTGTGATAGCCTGTGAAATGGAGATGAAGATCACTCACTGGATAAAGGGCTGAATTTGGATCTCTTTCTTGCAAACGTATGGATTCTAAAGATTTGGATTATATCAAGTATAATAAAATTGATGTATTTTGTGAATTTATGTTGGTGTATTATTGTTCTATTGGAGAAAACGCATTTTGTGTCTCACTGTAAATAAACTATTAAAATGGTTAAACGATTAAATAAGGTATTTTTAAGGTTTTAAAGTGTATTCTTGTTTAAATGCATGTAGGCTAATCGTTTTTGTGCTGTTAATTCGTAAACATTTTACATTTTAGTGCTGTAAATACGTCAGTATTATACGTTTCTGTGTGTATAAAACGTAAGTAAATGTACGGTAGAATTACACTTTACGTAAAAATATACACGTATTCTCATGAGATCACGTTGAACATTCTTAAGTAAAGTGCAACTTTACTATAAAAGGAAGCCTTTTTATTTCCATGGAATTACTGGGATTTTACCCAATAATCTGTAATAGCTACAGTTACGTATTAGATTATAGGGTAAGATCCCAGTAATTCCATGGAAATAAAAAGGCTTCCTTTTACAGTACAGTTGCACTTTACTTACTGAGTAAATTGTCATGTTTTCCTTGGTAACGTTGCAGGACATACAAGGTAAAAAATTGTGACTATATGGAAAAGGGAATGATCAGGTTATATGGTACAATTCCGGTAATACCATGGAAATAAACAATTAAGGCTTCATTTTACAGTACAGTTGCACTTTACTTACTGAGTAAATTGTCATGTTTTCCTTGGTAACGTTGCAGGACATACAAGGTATAAAATTGTGACTATATGGAAAAGGGAATGATCAGGTTATATGGTACAATTCCGGTAATACCATGGAAATAAACAAGGCTTCATTTTACAGTACAGTTGCACTTTACTTACTGAGTAAATTGTAAAAACATCTGCAAGAACATACCCAGTATTTAAGATGTACCATGACATTAGGGAAAACTGTTCCTGCGGGGTAGTTACCAGGTAAGTGTAAGGTAAATTATTTGATAAACCCTCTATAAATGGGTGTAGCAATGAACAACAACTATGTAAGACAAAGTAATTTATTGGAAACTACCATCTTAATTTCAAGGTAGTAATAAATAAACATGGACTGTTACCAACATAACCTTAGGATAACTACACACCTAACTTGAATTGATGGGTAATACTGGAGGTGTTTCTAAAAATTGGCTGCCTACATTCTGAGGAAGTACACAATTAAATCTGAGTTATTACCAACCTAAACAGGTAACAAGTACACAGTACTTCGTTGAGTTGATATTTAACAGTGGTGTTTTTTTCCCTGGTAGTTTCTCTGTAATTGCATACTAATCACCTTAAGTAATTACACACTAAAATACTATAATTTACCATATGCTTACCAGGTAAATACTTAGTAATTAGTTTGTAGTTTCTCTGCATTTACATACTTGTTACCTGTGGTAATTACCAATAACCAACTATAACTTACCATATATTTACCCGGTAAATACCTAGTAATTAATTTGTAGTTTCTCTGCATTTACATTCTTGTTACCTGTGGTAATTACCAATAACCAACTATAACTTACCATATATTTACCAGGTAAATACCTAGTAATTAGGGGACTGTAAAAGGAAGGGTTACCGGAACTTTAAATAAAACATTCCACTTATTTTGTTTTTTGTTTGCCTATTTGTTGTTGCATTTCTTATGGTACATTTTTTATATGTTGTAGAGTTCATTTTCATCAAAATTCTGATATTCAGATTTCTATCAATTTAATGTCAACACAATATGTTACCCTACATGTATTTCCATTGTACTTTTAATTATATATATATATATATATATATATATATATATATATATATATATATATAAACCTGCATGTAATTACATCTATAATTACACTGTTGACCCTTCCCTTCCCTTTTAACCCATCCTTAAACATGCCAAACCACGATCGCTTTATATGATGAACAGATTGAGTTTAGGCTTTCTTCGATTTCAAGCTTCCTTTTATCATAACTAATATGTGAGTTGATGAATGTTTATATGTGAATAAAAGCCTAAATTCAATCTGTTCATCATATAAAGCGATCGAGTCTCTTCAGGAAAATTCGAACTAAACCGCTCATTTTATATTGATTAGTTTTACGATCTCTTTATTAACTCAATGAAGTGTCAAAATGGTAGTTGCGTAGCTGTCAATGGAGGGACAGAAATCTCTCAGATTTTATTTGAAATATCTTCATTTGTTTCCCGAAGATGAACGAAAAACTTACGGGTTTGGAACGACATGAGGATGAGTAAATGATGAACTATTCCTTTAACTAAAAAAAAAAAAAAAAAAAACATAAATAATGACAGCGAAAACAGCATAAAGTCAGCAAACTATTTCAAACAAATTATCTTAAATCAGTAACTGCACAATGTATGCATGCAGCAAAGCATGCTGGGAGCTGGCAATTCCTTTACAATCAGCAACTTTGTTTAATTAAAATGTTTCTCCAGACGACTCTGTTGAGACAACATTTCAGGGAATTTTGCTGGTCCGAGAATCTGTGACAAATTGTTTTTTTTTTAATTGAGCAATTTTAATTAACAGCAAAGAGAGCCAGTTTCAGTCCGCTCAGAACCATTTTCTGCTTCCTCTTCAAAATGAACCACAAATTGGTTCTGTTTATTACATATTTACCCATTTCATGTTTAACTGCCAGAGCCTCTAGAGGGCTGGAACAACAACAAAAAAAAAAAAACTAATTTGTTAACATCACAGCATCTCATTAGGCTGATAGGCCAAAGGCAATAAAGAGACGTGATCGCTGAGCAAAATGTGGCCCAGCAGCAATTTCTGAACCTTCAGTGTCGCCCTGCTCCATTTCAGACCCCAAAGCCTCGTGGAGTCCATTTGTAGCTCCTCCTGAGTATGTGTGTGTGTGTGTGTGGATATACTCTCCTATTATACCCCGTACACATCGTATGATTTTGTGCTGTTCCAGACGAAAGATGACCAATCATCGTGCTTTCTGTGGTCGCTCTTAATCGGTGGTTCTACATCACACAGTGGCCATCGTCACGGTCTTGAGACCAAAGATAGCCTGCGATCATTTTCTGACAGTGTCAGAAATTTCGCATGATCATCTCACAGTGTGTTTGCTGCTACGACCTACAGATACTGACTAGCCAACGCTATCTCACGACAAATTCGGACGAATTCGTACGAGTGAGTAAAAGGCAGTGGTGTAGTCTACGTGATACGCAGGTATACGCCGTATACCCACTAGAAAAGGCCAAGGATTTGCGTATACCCACTTAAAAAAAGCGTGAGGATACGTATCAACTTCGTTTTGTGTCAGAACTTTCACACTTTCATTCATAAATTCATCCCGTCTGTGTTTGCGAAGCGACGGATCGAATCGCGGAATCCAGTCACAAATGGAACGTGCTATATAAAGCAGAACGTCACGGAATTTGGCTATTTTTGAATGAATAAATCAAAAGTAGCTGCTGTACAATGAATAAAATCTCGATATGGACTAGTGTCTATGCATATTAAAGCTAAAAGAGACTGCAATTGTTCTACGCGTCTCTGGGAATGAGCGCTCAGTGTGTGCTCCACTACACACACACACACACACACACACACACGGAAGCACGCGTGACTCACGCTCGTGGTGTTTTCAGCGTTTCACTGTATTGAGATGATGTAAGCTACACATGTGCATTTCATCGCAGAGCTGCTATCACTTGATGAGAATTTCACCATTTCATTTGATAAAACTATCGCCATTCATTCGTTTCATATACACATAGAAACTGAAATGTCTTTACGACAACCTGTCAAAATAAGTTCTGTATAACTTGTAGAAATTATAACAGAAATATATTACTATTGCACAGAGTATACTTCAGGCCTAATAATAATAATAATAATAGTTTATTAAAACACACAGAAACTCAAATGTCTACAACCCACCAAAATAAAAGACCATTTTCAAAAACACCATTTCTAAAAGTAAATTTGTATTTGTGCCTATAATGTTTTGAAAAAAATTTTTTTGAAAATTATCAACTGATAAAACCTGTGCTTCAGGGACCGTATTCATATAACATCTAAGGCTAAAGGT
The DNA here is from genome assembly GCF_963993115.1 of Abramis brama. Lineage (NCBI taxonomy): Eukaryota > Metazoa > Chordata > Actinopteri > Cypriniformes > Leuciscidae > Abramis > Abramis brama. The sequence goes on from NC_139977.1 coordinate 6,188,900, forward strand.
AGCTCTTAACTGACTGAGTTAGATGGTGATTAACACTAAACAGTAGAAAATCAGTCCAGTCTCCCTAGCTGTAAATGTCATTGGCTGTTAAAGTCTTGTGTTGCTTATAATAAATTGACATGTTGATATCATAATGCTCTCAATTACATGTCGATGCATACTGTATGCATTAGTGAGTGTGGTGGTGCTTATGGGGTGACGCTCTGGGATGGGTGAGGGGTGAGTATGCGGCGGGGGGGGGGGGGGGGGGGGGGGGGGGGTATATTAGAGTATACTCACTACAAAAAACTAGACTACACCACTGGTAAAAGGTGACTAATTTGTACGATTTGTCTAAACCCCAGTGATGGGTAGGTTTAGGGCGGGGTCAGGGGCAGGTCATTCATACGAATTGGGCAGCTCGTAAAATTCGTACGAACTGCTGTGAGATCGGGTTGGACTAGCCAATAAAATGCAACATGAAATGGCGTATTAATCCTGACGCTAAAACTTAAAACTACTTACCTCAAGCTCCATTTGCAAAATTGGCATGTTAAGTTGGCCTCTTTTCCCTAGCCATGACCGCGTCCGTATTCCCCTCTTTCAATTCCTCCTCTTTTTTTTCAGCGCAGATAAAAACCACAATTGCCAAAGTGCGATTCATCTTGTTTACCAGTAGCACATGCTGATGACGTTTGATTATTCAATACTATCTTGCGTCGTAGCCTACGATTGAATAGGTGTCATCATCATAAAGTCTACATACATGCCGTACCCAAGTTTATTAGATCCATGTCATATTTGTAATGATCTTATAGGATTGCTGAAATCTGTAGGCATTACAATGATCATTGCTGGTCAACAAAAATGGTTTTGGAGTGGAAATCCATGCTGGTCTAAGCTGGACTTTTCAGCAGAGTCGAGTCTACACATGGCTTCTACACTGCTACATAATGAATGAGTTCATGTGTGTGTGTGTGTGTGTGTGTGTGCGCACAAGCAAGACTTGTATATCACACTACCACAGTGAGGTCTACCTCCAGAACGTCCCCTCTGGGTGAAAAGTGAAGTTTCATCTCATTATAATTCAGAAATGCTTGTACCTGCCGTAACACTATAAATTAGAAAGGTGGAAGTCACAGAGCTGCCACACTGACCTTATGCTTACAGTGCAATGCTGATGACTCACCAAGTTTGTTACATTCAGCATTTTAAAACTGTATTTATTGTTCTAATTATATTACAACTGCTGACTCCTTCATTACTGAAAGAAACATGCAAAATGAGGAAATATTTTTCAGATATTTGGATATAGACAAACATGCCTAAAAGTCTGTTTTTTTTAATTACTATTTTATTTTATACAGTATCTGTCAAATGTTTTTTTTTTTAAAAAAAACATTACTTTTTTTATTTATTTTGAAATAAGTCTCTTCTGCTCACCAAGGCTGCATTTATTTAATCGAAAATACAGTAAAAAAAAAGAAAAAAAAGAAGGTAATATTATGAAATATTATTACAAATTAGAATAACTGTTTTTGTATTTGAATATATCTTAAAATGTATATGTTTTTTCCTGTGATCAAAGCTGAATTTTCAGCATCATTACTCCAGTCTTCAGGGTCACATGATCCTTCAGAAATCATTCTGATATGATGATTTGCTGCTCAAGAAACATTTCTTATTTTTATCAATGTTGAAAACAGTTTTTGCTGCTTAATAGTTTTGTGGAAACAATGACACCATTCCAACATTTGTGGTAAGATTAAAAAAGAGAGAAATTAATAATTTTCTTAATCAAGGATGCATTCATTTGATAGCCAAAATTGATGGCCAAAAGTGACAGTGAAGTAATTTATAATGTTACAATATATATATATATATATATATATATATATATATATATATATATATATATATATATATATATATATATATAATGAATGCTTTAATACATTTTATAAATAAATGTAATAAATGCAAAAGTTCATTGAACTTTCTATTCATAAAATAATCCTGAAAAAGTTTCCACATTTCCACAAAAATATTAAGCAGCAAAACTGTTTTCAACATTGATAGTAATAATCAGAAATGTTTTTAAGCAGCAAAACAGCATATTAGAATGATTTCTGAAGGATGTGACACTGAAGACTGGAGTAAATGACGCTAAAAATTCTGCTTTGCGTAGCAGGAATAAATTGCATTTTAAAATATATTCAAATAGAAATCAGTTGTTTTAATTTTTAATAAAATTGCTGTGTAAATAAATAAATAAATACATTTTAAAGCAGGGGCAGAAATACTCTTCAGAATGACCCCTTGGTCAGATCAATCCGGGACATGAAATTACATGAAATGGAAGTTGCAATAGTGTTTTCTTACCTATTTTGTGTATTGAACAAAAAAAAGTGTAACTTGATTTTTTTTTCGTGGGGAATTGATTGGATGGTTGTGTATGCAAGAGGGAGCGGAAGTTATATTGATGAAAAATGACAAGGGCATATGAATTTGAAAAAAGAATAATGTGCACACAAGGGCAGAAGTTTGATTTTGACATTGGTGCGGACTTAAAAGCAGTCCGAAGAACAAAGAACGCCCCATCACTGAAACGGTCAAAGTCAGTCGACTCATTTAAATGCTTTTGATTGGCCACTGCATTCATGTGCTCAACTGACACGTCTGTGTTTGGCTTTAAAAAAGAGAGAAAGAAAAGACGTAAAAGGAAATCTTTTATATCTGCTACCTGGGCAGATATAAATGTAATAAAGACTTTTCATTCGTTTTCTCATTTCAAAATGTCTAATTTTCAAAATTATTGCTAGGGAAGATTCAGGTATTGGTCAGGACATGTCCCTAGCATCCCTATAAATTCAACGCTCATGTGTGCATCGATAAAACATTTATAATAAACACTGCAATATTCAACAACCACATCAACAACAAAAAATTGTCCATACTGATTTCATGGTGACTTTAAAAGTCATATACAAATTGCAGCAGTGCCTACAGCTTTGTTTGAATTTACTCATTACTCATTTATGAAAATGTATTCATTACATTGAAGAGAAGGATACACCGTGTCCACAAACCATATATATCAACTTCCCAGTGCATCTACATCTGACTCCCTTAGTGTTGTATGGTAATTGTGAAGCTTATTAAATTTGTGAGTGAGAATATGCATGATCACCTGCAGGCTGATGATTCACGCTGATTTTGCAGCTCATTCGTTGTTAAGATTAACAGCTCTCTGCTACATCTAGCTTGCATTAATTCATCGGGTGTATTTTATGATTTGCATTCTAAAATTGTGGGAGCATTAGCATCGTACGAGTGAGGTCGTATTAATTCGTACTGATGCTGTTTCATTGCCCACAAACAGAATGTTCATGCCTTTAAATTCCCAAACTGTACTTACCTCCTCTTTAAATGGGACAAGAATTAAGAGTGTCTATAATTTAAAAAAAAAGACAACTTTTTTGTGAAAGCTTTTTGTGAAATACTTTTGTATCATTTAAAAAAAAAAAATAGAGAACATAACTTAATTCAATTCTTCAAATATATATTTTTCAAGGTGAATTTTTATTTTATGTTTTATAAATAAATAATAAATTATTATATTTTTGTGGAGATGCACCATATCGAATTTTACAATTTGAATATATATACATACAGGATATACAGGCAGGATTAGTTCAAATTGAAATAAATATATATGTGTGTGTGTGTGTGTGTGTGTGTGTGTGAGTGTGTGTGTGTGTGTGTGTGTGTGTGTGTGTGTGTGTGTGTGTGTGTGTGTGTGTGTGTGTGACTTTATAAACACTGTATGACTGTAATGACTTTTATCATTATATCTTAAAATGTTTTATTAATATTTGAAAATGTTTATGCACTATATATATAGTGCATAAACATTGTCAATTATTAATAAAACATTTTAAGATATAATGATAAAAGTGTATGCCAAAAATTATTTGATTTTATAATTTAGAAAAAAATGATTTTATAATTTTGTTAATGGAATTCTTTTGTTATGATAACGTTAATTGTATCACTCTGACATTCTTGACTTTATGTAATTCATATTCATTATTAACAGTCATTATAAGTCATGTGTAGTATGGATTGAATGTTTTATTATGCATTTCATTTGAATTTTTTTTAATGAAAACATATTACTGCTTATGTGGCAGTAGATTAACATCATGCACAGAAATTATTAAAAACACAATCACACTGTAAAAATTATTTGTTGGTTTAACTTAGCCTGACCTGGTTGCCTTAAACATTTGAGTTCATTTAAACAAAAAAAATTGAGTTGATACAAAGAAAGACAATAGTTTATTCAACAGAAACTCAAAATGTTGTTATCTGAACAATGTTTGTGAACCTAAGCTGATTTGACAAAAGATTTGTGAAAAGTTCTTTTTCAGTGCAGTGACAGACAACACTCAGTCAATGCACTGATGTAAACTGAGAGACAGAGACAGAGAAACATCATGCAGTTATCGTTCCGCTAAATAATGACGCAGCAGCTGATTGTGACATTTATAGCCTTAGAGTAAAGGGATTTGTGGTTTTTGATGTCACTTTGAATTATAGAAGTGGAAAATTGATAGATTCATATTCTGTTTGTTTGTTTTTTAAAGCAGGGCTCAGTAGTTTCGGGATTTCTTCGCTGTATTCTCGCTTTTTGCTCGCAGGTTTCTCTCTAGAGCTCCCCCCACAGCTTCGGAAATAGATATTGACAACACTGTTGTAAAAACTCGTTGGCGATTCTCAGACACCAGAGGCTAGTAGATCAACGACATCAAAGCAGATTGGACATTCTTTAAAACATCTTCATTCGGGTTCAAACAGTATGAGGGAGCGCAATAATGACAGCATTTTAGCAGATTTCTTTTGGCCGTAAAGCAATTGTTTACATCGCGAGACCTGATATCACGCGATACTTCCTGACGCGGCGGCCGGCGGCCCGCCGGCTCAAAGTTGCAAGTGCGGATTTTCCGCTCACGGGCACCAGGGGGGTGCGAAACGACCACCATTCAACCCGAAATAAGTAATATAACCATTCCAATGACTCCGAAGCTGTTTAGTTAAGGTAAAAAAGTTACTTAGTTCACCTTTAAGAGAAAAAAAGGAATTGTATAATATAGATGTGACGGTGGCTGTTTCAGAGGAACGAGAGTGGGATCCAGATGCAGTAAATATTTATTCAAACAAACATAATAAAAGTAAATCCAGGCTAAACTGATAAATGCAGACACAGGCAAGGAAGGCAAACAAGACACACCTGAGAACAATCATGAACTAATCAACAAGAAAAACTACAAAGGACTACAAAACTTGGCACAGAACAGGAAATAGCCTAACAGAAGTCCACACAAGACAAGGGGAACACAAGACAGGAATCATGACAATAGAGCACATTAAACATATTGCCAATCTAGACAATTACAGTAATACAAGGTTTGCCTATATTCTAAATGAATGTTAATGAATATGATCTGGTAAGTTATTATACTAAATTATTTGAAATGAAGTCAATATTCAGGGATTGACTTGATAGGAAGGGTAGAACCTATGTTCCTGCCTACCCTAATATACAAACAATATATTAAATGTTTTTTTTTTTTTTTTTTTCAAACACACACACACACGCACACACATGTCTTTTGAAAAGAAGTCTCTCACCAAGGTGATCAAAAAGACTACTATTGTGAAATATTATTACAATTTAAAATGTAATTTATTTCTGTTAAGCTGCATCATAGGTCAGTCTTCAGTGTCACATGATCCTTCAGAAATCATTCTAATATGATGGTTTGCTTCTCATTTATCATTATATTGCTATCCAATTATTATATAAACAATATTTTTGCTGCTTAATATGTTTTTGTTTATTAGAATGATTTTTGAAGGTTCGTGTGACATTGAAGACAGGAGTAATGGCTGCTGAATTTCAATTGTAATAATATTTCACAATATATTTGATCAAATAAATGCAGTCTTGTGAGCACGTTTATGTTACTTAGTGCAAATATCTGAGAATTCTGGTGGTATTATTTAAATTTGTTTACATTAAAGTGTATCAAGAAAGAGAAGTGTTCAAAAAGAAAAAATCGATCATGCTGGTATTATGAGGTATCATATTAATCAGAGAAATTGCTGTGTTCTTTTTCATCTCTAAAGCATGTCTCACAAGGGTAAAGTCTTGACCCAGCCATCTGTGATCTTGTGTCAGCTCATGTCTGACTTTCTCACAGGCACAAGTCCAATAGTGTACAGCTGTGACCATGTCATTCAGTGGTTTGTTATGATCGGCACTGCGCACTGCAGACAGGGTGTCTCATCAACTTAACCTCATTAATATTCATAAGAGGACAGCGATATCCATTCATCCCCGTCTAGGATACCATATTCCACAGGAATGTCTTATAAAGCCCCAGAATGACAAGCAGAAAGAGGAAAATGACATTGTTCATACTTGAAGTTTGATGAACATTAGAGCTGTCACTGCTGTCCTCCAAATGCCTTTAGGTTTCCACGTGTGCAACACTGTTTATGTGCTCCTTCAGAGTGAATAATGCGTGTTTGAAGCAGATTTCATTCCTTGACAAGTCAACAGAGTATTTCATGCTCTTTCGGGGCAGGGGGGTTGGTTTGCTAGTTTGTTTTCCCTGGGTGCTCAGGACAGGATAGAAGTGCATGAGATGAATTAAGAAGCCAGTGGAAGAATCTCCCAATGGACTCTCTACACCCATTTAAACACTGCAGGAGCGAGTCTGGGAGAGCACATCAGCGGTGTTTTATTCTTAGCTTTAAGTGCTGTTCCCCAGTAAGCGCAAACAAGGCACAAGAGGAGCATGCTATGAAGAACAATGACGTTGATGGGAGTAAACAGGGCCTAAATGAATAACACAAGGGTTGGAGTCAAGACTTTTTCAGTGCAGCCAAGTCAAAAATGCATAGAAAGTCATAAGTGCTGTTGCTTATTCAAAAGGCTAGAGATTTCAAGCATGAACGCCGCCTCAAATCATGCAGATAAAGGATATGATACCCTGTGATATGATCATGGTGAAGTTATTTTTCATTCTTCATTAATACCCTGATATACTTCAAAGTAAATAGAAAAATGAGAGGCTTTAAGATGAATATGTACATTTGAGCTGCGCTTTCCTCCCAATAACGAAATAAAACACATGACAAATAGGACAGTGGTGAGAAGCCATGCTGTTAAGAAAACATCTGATCATAGCTCTGCAATTCGGCACTCCAGTCAAAACAAAACATTTATTTATATAGTGATTTATACAATAGATTGCTTTTGAAGCATTAAGTATTGAAGTATTAAGATGCAGTCAGCTTAGCAAAATATTGTGGGCAAAAAAAACATTGTCGAGTTTAGAAATGTACGGTATGAAGCACTGCTCACACAGTCAGTCCATTTCAAACCAAGCAGCTTTCTGTTGGTGAATACCGCATGACCATCTTGAACACTTTGCGAAATCAGCATTTGGAAACATTTCTCTGTCATGCAAAATTCCCAGTCGCGTGGATTCCTATTTGAATTTTGCCTGCGAAAATTCACCAAACAACCAAAAATGTGACTATGTAAGTAGTTTGTAAGTCTGTGTTTCCACCACAGAATAAATTCTGACTTTATATCACGCAATTCTGACTTTATAACACGCAATTACGACTTTATAACGCAATTCTGACTATATATCACTCAATTCTGACTTTATAACACGCAATTGCGACTTTATATCACGCAATTCTGACTTTATATCAAGCAATTCTGACTTTATATCATGCAATTGCATCTTTATAAAACGCAATTGCGACTTTATAATACACAATTCTGAATTGTGAGATGTAAATTCGCAATTGTGAGAAAAAAGTCCATACCTTTTTTATTTTTATATTCTCTGATGAAAACAAGCTTCCATATGTGACCTATATGTGATATGTTAAGCATGAAAAAAAGAAAAATTGTCAGTGTCACTTTCAATTAGAATTACAGCCCAATCGCTACTATAAAGCAATTCTCCACAGTGTTCGTGTTTTTACTTGCTTCTGACCTCGACGGACTACACACACAAAAAATTACGTTATCGCTGCAGACCAAGTTTGAAGGTAAAACGAACTTCATTTTGGCCAATAATTTTAATCGAAATGACATCACTCTGTCACTGATTAGGTGGCTATAATCAAGCACACGACGAAGGAGATACTATAGGAGACTTTAATTCAAAACTTAAACAAGGAAATATACAACCACATATCACTTTGAACTGAAATAATGCAAAACAAGGAACAGACTGAAACACAGAGCTTAAATACACTAAGAACAGGAAACGAGACACAGCTGGGGCAAATTAACTCATAACAACAGTAACCATAGCAACAAAGGAGTGGCGGGAAACAGAACAAAGGAAAACAGGGACCAATCAAAATACAAACAGAAAGTCTAGACAAGAACAGAAACGTAACACACACTAGTATAGGTATATCAGAATGCTTCATATCCATCAATAGAGATGGTACAATCGCAAAAACGTAGAGAAAAAAACAGCTTAGCGATGTGTTTTACCACGGCTCACGACATATTAACAACACATCAGCAATCACACAGCAACACCTTGGTAACCACCCATAACCTCTTTATCATGCAGAGAGCTTTGCATGGGCAAGCACCATGCAATTTATTCAGAAAGTGAGTTTTGCATAAGAATGAACATTCTTAAAAGAAAGAAGTAAACTGAACTGAAACTGAACCGACATTATTTTGATCACATGCTAGCAACAAGTTTTCACGACAACGTTCCCTCAGGGAAAACTGCTCAGGTCTTTTTGATACGATGACAGCAAAGTCAACACAGAGAACACAAAGACAGAGACAAGGATCTGAAAAACCATCAGCTTTTCACCTCTCCTGAACCCTCATGCACAACATTATTATATATTCAAATTAATATAAATTCTACAGTATGTTTTCTTGATTACACATGCTGATTTAATGTTTATTTTATTTTATAACAAGTTAAAATGTATTAATTTTGTTCTGAAGATGAAAAGTCCAATTGCATTATGGACGCTAATTTTTTTTTTTAACTAAGTGTTCATGCTACCTAAAAACATAAAGTTTAGTCAACTTTAAATGTGTTGTAGCAACAACTTAGATATTTGAGTTATCTTAAGTCAAATATATATATATGAAGAGTTCAGATGCAAAAGTGCCATCTGAAATTTTCTTCTAGAATGATCATTTTTATCAAGCTCGTATATTTAAGTTAAATAATTTCACTTAAATCTGGCAATGCAAATTACCTATTAATTGTCATTTAAGTGAAATTACTGAACTTAAATATACAAGCTTTATAAAAATGATCATTCTAGAAGAAAATTTCAGATGACACTTAGAGGCTTTTGCATCTGAACTCTTCATATATATATATATATATATATATATATATATATACACACACACACACACACACACACACACAGGCCTATTGGTTGATGTTGAAGTATGATCAAGTATTGATCTAAGTATTGAAGTATTGATCTAAATAGTCTTTATAACGAAGTACAAAAAACATGACACTTGTTAATAAAAATAATTGTATGTATACTATAATAATATATAATACAATTTTGTTTTAAAATGGATGGAAAATATAGTGCCTTGAAAATCTCTGCAGCTCGTCTGTCAAATGAAGGAAGGCTGTTGGAGTTTGTTTCCGATATTGACAAAAAGAAATATACTTTTGTATCTGAGTAAATAAAATTAATGTCATAAAATCATGATTTCATGATCTGAAGCTGGCTACTTGACAAATAAAAATTACAAACATGACACTTAATAAAATAATTTTATAAATACAATTTATTATGTAATGTAAAATCTCATTAGTATTGGAAACTTTCTACCTACCATTTCTTTTAATTAAAACTAACATTTATTTAGTTAGTTAAATCAGTAAGTTGGTGATCTGCCAGAGCCAAAAACAATTAAGTACTGTATTATTGTTTAAAAATGATTATATCAATATTGTAGTGCAATTTACACCACAATAATTACGTCCATGATTTCCCACTGGTATTTTCAAAAGCTATTTTACTTATTTACGAAGGATACAGTGCCAGGAAAATGCATGCTTGAAAGGAAAGGAAAGGAAAGGAAAGGAAAGGAAAGGAAAGGAAAGGAAAGGAAAGGAAAGGAAAATCAAAGTAAATATCACTTGTGAATAAAATATTTCCATGCAGAAAAAAAGGTCTGTATGTAAAATACATAAAATGCTAGCTGTGAATGTAGAATAGTAAGACAAATGACAGATAAAGTCAAATTTCCACTTCCACTTCCACTTCCACTTCAAGTGATGTGAACACTTTCAGAATGCCTCCAGTGTGCCAGTGTTGCTAACAGATGTTTGGTATACTCCCGTTGTGCTGTCACCGAACCTACGAACTGCATGGCCACAGGCAGCAAACTAACAATCAATCCAGCACTGTAATGTCATAATGCCTAGAGCTCTGAAAAAAGCAGGACAGGCACACTAAGCTTTTACCGTGAGCTATAGACCTTATTCAGAGCAGCGCCACAGGTATGAAAGAGAGGCTGAGGGATAAACTTGCCGTGTTTCCAATGGCATCCGCTGTAAAAAGCAGTATAAAGCTGCTAGATTACTTACAATTTTCCACAGCTTATATTGTCGGGAGTTTTTTGTCAACTGAAATTTCTTGGAAGGATGTTTTTCCAGTGTTTCATGAGCAGAACAATCCAAAAACACATTAAATAACAGTACAGCATTGAAGAGATGCATGTCTGTCCCTCACAGCCTCGCTTTTATTCCCATTAAAAATCAAAGATGGCGCAGCTGTGAATAAGGTCTATTGGAGAGCATTATTTCCAAGCACCCACAACATGGTAGTCACAACATTTTAGCTAAAAAAGCAACAGCACATGAAGTGTCCCAACTGTAAACAAATGAATATTTGAGTCAGCTTCAAATTTCCTCATTAATATTTCATCTGCCACAGCAGCAGAGACAATTATAATGTTTGCACTGAACGTGAAGCTTTGTTTACCTACTGTCTCTGATGCTAACGCTAGCCGCAGCAAGGAAAAGTGCCTTGTTCTTAGAGAGACCGTGAAGAGTCGCTTTCAGAGCGTTGCTCAGTCAAAGTCACATCACACTGTTATCTATCTCAGTGCCTTTCAGCAATCGCAGCATAGCTTCAAAACTGGCAAGAGCGATGCTGTTCGAGTTTGCGTGTGCTGCTGACTCATATTGGAAATAATGGGAATGCTACAGCTGTCACATGCGTCCCGGGAAAATGAAATCGTGTTATTCCGCACCCGGTGAACAGCCAGAATTGAACTAACAACATCCACCTACCAATGCAAGCAAAGGGGATCTGGTGTCTTTGCATGCATACGTGATATTTTTAGTGAACACTCTGCAAGCGCCGGTTTTAAAACAGTGTTCAGTGGTAAAATCGGGACCGAGCACCAGTTACATAAGAACATTACAACGGCTCATAGACATCCCTTTTCCACCACAATGAGCATTGCTCCAGGCCAGTCATTAACCTTGACTATGTGTTTTTCCAAACGGGGACCTTGTGAACTGTTTGTGTGTTGTGTCCGCTCAGAAATAAAGACCGGGTCAGATATCTACAGTTGAGAACCCTCAGGGGTCTGTGCTGGGCCCGTGGCTATTATTACTCATCACATTCTCATACTGGCACCGATGGAGAGCAAGGCATTTGACTATTCATAATACTGCATTTTACACTTGAATGGCCAGCACTGCAACGTCTTATGAATGAAAACAAGAGCCAAACTAAAAACACCTTAAAGGGATGGTTCAGAGTAATTTCAACCTAGGGTCCTTTGCACCAAGACCTCGAGCCAAACACCCCCCCAGAAGCTTTTTGGGCTTTTCCCAAATTACGGAAGTGACCTCGACGTCCGGGTTAGCGGTAGCATAAGCCATCAGGCAAGTGTTATTTAAATAAACTCCTGATGTACTTACAAACTTTCCAATGCCTCGTTTTATGAGTACAGAACCTATTTGTACTACTGTAGAAGTTTGGTACCATTCTGGGCATTTTTAGTGGGGTAATTTACGAGATACAACCTTGGATCCATTAGCGTCTGCACTAAGCCATACGGCTGATTTCTCTAAATAAGCTCTAACTTTAATAATGTTCGACCAAGGGAAAAAAAGCTTCTGGGGGGGTGTTTGGCTCGAGGTCATGATGCAAATTTGAAATTGAAGGTTGAAATGACTCCGAACCATCCCTTTAAAGGCAACCTCTGTGTGTACTGGCTTTGACTCATTCAGCTGTTGTGAGAAATGCATTGTTCTCTGTGTCAAATAAGCATTCAGAAAACATCATAACCTGTTAAGATTGCAATGCAATGAAATGCGTATCAAAAAATGCACTCATTTATGATTCATTTGACCTCAATATTTTGTAAAATGTGCTTCTATGCTGTTAATCCATCTAGTATCCAAAATCTACCTATTAAACGTGAAAATACAGTATATTCTTTGGTGACTGGTTGCTTTTACAAAACTAGTTAATTTTTTTTGCAATTAATTACAGCTTACAAATATAAGGCAACTGCGACTTCATGGTGAACAGGAGCATGAAATGGCTGTGATGTAACCTCATTGTGCTGTAGGATCTCAACGATTATCTGTGTCTGCACTATCCCTTGTATATTCACACATTAACTGTAGCACAGCTCACAGTGTTATATTTTATGCAGTTATTTTAAGTTTGTTTATCATAAATGTATATTTGATGATTGTCACCCAGTATGCTGCATCTTGATCTTGATCTAAAATCCGCATTTTAGAATGATTTCTGAAGGATCATGTGACACTGAAGACTGGAGTAATGACGCTGAAAATTCAGCTTCGCATCACAAGAATAAATATTTATTTATAATATAATATATAAGTATATTAAAATAGAAACCATTATTTTAAATTGTAATAATATTTCACAGGTTTACTCTATGTCTATATACATATATATATATATATATATATATATATATATATATATATATATATATATATATATATATATATATATATATATATATATATATATTACCAATTACCAACTGTTCTTTGGATTACACACGGTTCCCTCTGAGAAATCTAATCCCATCCGGATAGGAATGTTTGTGATTGTGTTATTGTATTATAGTTGTTCATATCTTCTCCTCATTTATTTTGACCTTCAACAAATATCGAAACTAAAGCTGAATTCCTGCATTCAGCATTTTCATTATGAGCTGAAACCTTTATGAGCCAACTTTCAGGGTAAAATAACACTTTACAAGGTTCAAATTCTGCTGGCATCCTGATTTAAAATGTGTATTAAATCAATAATAAGAGTCTGATCACAGACTGCTCAAAAAAGGGCACATCCAGAGAGCATTAAAGGGATAGTTCAACCAAAAATATAAACCACGTCATTCAGGTTTGGGTGATTAAATGATGTTTTTTAATCATTTTGGGGTGAACTATGTCATTGATTCATATCCAGGTGGGTCGTCAGGGGAGTAAGAGCTAGTTCTTGCCCTTGAGTTACTGAGACTAATATTCTGGTCTCCCCTATGACCATCCTTTTTAACTCCAGTTCACTCCAGGGGCCCGGTGACATGTCACATTACTCCTCATACCTGTCATTGTGCAAGCCTTATGGCCACAGAATGAAAATAAAGGTTAAAAAAAAGTGTTATCAATCAAAGGAGCTTAACTTTCCTTCTCAATAAAAAATGGGTAACACTTTACAATAAGGTTCATTAGTTAACTACATTAGTTAACATTAACTAATAATGAACTGCACTTATACAGCATTTGTTCATCTTTGTTAATGTTAATTTCAACATTTACTAATACTTTATTAAAATCTTGTTAACATTAGGTAATGCACTGTGAACTAACATGAACAAACAATTGATTAACTAACATTACATTACATTTACTAATGTTTAATAAACGAACTTTATTGTAAAGTGTTACCAAAAAATGTTATGTAAATAACCCAATTGAGGACACACTTCTAGCTGACAAAAGTGCGTCATTGATGGTGTAATCAATAAGGATTGATTTTCTGCAAAGAGCTGACCTTTAAATAAAAAATTGGCAGTGACATACCTCCTAAAAGATTCCGTGACACCTCGTATAGTGAAAATACACAGCAAACAAGATTATAAAAACAACATACACTTTTATTTAGCAAATAGAAAGGGACCGTTTTATACAAACTGTAAACTAGGTACTGTAATAAATTTGTTGGGTATACCTTGAAGAACTGCAGCACACATATGAACCTGTACAGAGACGGTCAGCGATTTTGCCAAGTAGGACATGTTCCCCGATCGACATCCTTGATAATCCTGGAACAACATTCATGTCAACCTATCAAATTTTTAGGTTAGGTTTGAGGTTAGGCATAGGATTAAAGGAATATACGGGGTTCAGTGCAAGCTCAGTCGTGATGTTGATTACAACAAAAATGAATTTCCGCTCATCCCCCATTTCCTTTAGGAAAAGCAAAACTCTAGCTTTACAATGGAAATGAATGGGGCCAATCTGAAAATAATGAAATACTCTGCTTCAAAAGTATAGCCACAATATGCATGTTAGCAAGATTTTGGTGTGAAAACTGTCTTACAGTGTCATTGTCACATCTTAAATAATGCATAAGTTTTAACAGAAGAATGCTTTTGTAAAACTATTGGCTTCACATTTCTGCTCTCAAATCCTTCGAAAAAATTGTCCTAATACACTTCCATTTAATGTGCCTTACTGTAACATTAACACAGAGTTAAGGTCTTTGCACACCGAGTCCGAAATTCTCTCAAATTTTCCCACGTTAAAAAATAAATACAACCTCACGTTGTGTCAATCATGTTTACACACTGCCTCCAAACCTATCATTTGTCATAAAAAAAATACATTTTCTGCATTTTTCGCATCCGTAGAAATAGCATTTTGAGAGGTCTTTTGACAATTCAGAGCCACCGTACAAGCAGACCCCAAAATCCAGAACTGTTCAGGATCAACTGGTTCACAGAAATTGGTGGTCTTCTTTTTAATATGTGGATCCAGTATCACTAGCAAAGCATTAAACTGAGCCACTGACATCCTGAAGTAAACTTTGAATCGCTCTGGATAATCCCGCAGCTCCTTGATAAGGAGCTGGAACTCTCCTTACTCTCTATGCAATCTCAGGATTGGATGGACCCAATATTTCCTTTCTTTTACTCTTTTTGAGATTTTTACAATAAAATCATCCTCACTGCTTGAAGACTCCATTTTGTAGTGTTCTCAAGGCAAGGACCTTTAAACTTATTTTCTTGGGAAATATGGTTGCTGTTGATTGAACTTGTGCTGAACCCGGAATATTCCTTAAGGCTGAGGTTGGGGCTTCAAAAACATTACCGACCAATCGGGTTTCAGCGGTAGATCATGTTAACGTCAGAACAATGTTGTTGCAGGACAAACAAAACATGTTAATCCAGGATCACATCCTACTTGATGGGATCACGGAAACCGGTACAGTGCTTTAACTGCATGACAAACCCACATGAAAACATCATGTACATTTGTTCCCTCTGCTCACAATTAAGGACTTAAAGATAAAAAAAGCACTTGTGTTCACATCTCTATTTTAACATCTTACAACACATTTTTTTCTCCCGTTTATGTTACAATGCGTATACTCGTTGACCATCTGAGATTAAGGTGTCAAATAGTCCTTTTTCTATCACCTTGGAATGAATGTCCATAAACAGTGGTACAATGCAGCTGATAAAATAATGTTTCAAGGGGGTTGTGCTGCCACCGTCACACAGTATTGTAAGTTCTTGCCATTGTCATTGCAGTTGAAAATGACAGCTCTCAACCTGAAAATCACTGGTTTGTGTAAGTATACAGAGCAACACCTGCAAAATCAAAAGATAAACCTGCAATCTTTGGTAAGAAAGGAAACGAGCAACTTGGTCCACTGTAATGTTATTCACTTCTAATTGAAAGACTACCCGTGGTTCCCCAGCAATCTTGGGAATACCTTAGCGTTTGCAAAAAAAGAAGCACCTGGGACTTTTCAGAATGTCACTGAGGTTCATTTTAAATGCTAATCACCTCGTTGGAGAAAATAAATCCAATATTGCTTAACTGTATACTGCCGAAACCAACCATCCTAAATATTTCAACATTAGCATTTGAGTTTGACACTTGAAGGTCATTTAGACAAAATTCCTGGAACTAAATAAAACGTATAGCTGAATATTTCCATAGCAGCATTATGAAGAACGGGTCTTTGACAGGCGGGTGAGTAAACAGAGTCTTTTGGAAAATTCCCTGGAGCAAATGTCCAATTTTAGACAAATATGTGTACTGAAGTCTCTGTTTATCTAGTCTCTCTCTCAAATTTGTCCAAGTTGCATGTACATATTCACTTACTATGTTACCGAACAGTTTGAGTTCATTCTGTCAAGCGTTTAGACAGAAGGAGAATATCAGAGTAAGAGAGAAGGACACTGGCAAAGTCCGCTGATCATGATGTCCTCAGCATTTTGGCACAGAGTATTATAGAAGGCAAAATATTAGAGATTTTCTCTCAGTTACATGAGAGTCAGTGTGAACTAAATGGGTTTCTATGATCAGCTAAAAATGTGTAAACTGATCTAAAAGCTACTGTCATTGATTTAGAGTAAATATGTTGGTCTGGTTTGTATCTTGCTTGCATTTTTTCCCCCCAATGCACTCTGAGAACAAGCTCATGCGTGTCAGTTCTATCAAATCCTGAAGTTCATGGGAAGCGCTCGATGGATGGTTGGCCCTGGAATTAACTTAGATCAAGGGCAGTTACGTAACTAAAAACGTAAAAAAAAAAAAAAACCCAGCTCAACAAATTATTAAAAGTGGGACAGCTGTTTATACGCCACAGATTCTGTTTGGGCAAGTGAGCAAAACTGGTTAAAGTGGTCCAAGGCAAATTGAGAGACAATGTACCTATGGATGTGACGTATGTTGGTAATCATACACCCTCCCATCTGACAGCTGGCATAACAGTTCAGGGGCTGGATTCTGCACAATAAACTATATGCATGATGCAAGATGGTTTTCATCCTGGATATGCTTGGACGCACTAGAAAGACCTACAGAGTGCTTCCTATGGTGTTTCCGGCAAGGTCACAACATCTTTCTGGGTGGCTGGACAGATGTGTTGCATAAGATGCAGTAATTACATTTTTCCATTGTGCATTAGTGGTATTCCACACTGTCCTAGAGCAAAGTTCATCCACATAGAGTTGGCAAAAGAAACGGTTTAAAGGCAGCCGTGGTGCCTGCAACTACTTTTGTATGTTTAAAGTGGATGGATTTAAAGAGGAAAAGCAGAACTAGGATCCACATGAGACGACTTCTAACATTTAAATACACCCTGTGATGGATACAAGTATATATGTGAGCATAATGACGATTGAAATGTAGGTAACGACCGGTGAGATTACTGCTGGGATCATATTTTCCCTGTGCTGTCCTGCACTGTGACATGTGTAGGGCTAATGGTGAGGAAGGGGGTTGGGAGAGTTCTTTGACATCTAAGCGTTAAAAATTACATCCAAATTTCATGGCCACTTCCACAGCTGATAAATCACATAGCAGAAAAATCCACTGCCCCCTGACTTCTTTGACATCACACCAACGCACACACAGAAGACAAGGTAAGAATGGCTACTGCTCTCAAGTCACATTATGGGGTGGTTTGCACATACAATTTCACAACTAGCAGCGTATGGAGATGTTGACTTAGCCAACTCTGATAAATGGTGAAAAATATAAACAACACTATGTACATTTTATTGTCGACAGTAGATGCAACCAAGTTTCACTACTTGTGAGCCATTTACGTAAACTCACCTACAAGATATTTTACTAGTGACCTAACTCTTGTCCTTATACTAACAACAGTAGTTTAACCACAACCACATGGGCATGCACATGTATACACATTTCAAATTCATCATATGTATACATATGCATACACGGTTTATTCACATTACTTTCCATTGATGTCTTGTGACAACTGACCTGTTAAAGTCAATAATAAATTCTGCGAATATTTTGCAGATAGTTATCCAGAATAAAGTGCCTTCAATTGGAACATTCGTTTGTTTTCCCGCAAGTTTCATTTAGTCCAAGAATTGTTATTAAGGTCCTCAGTGAAGCTTTTTTTGGATTCTGTACCGTATAGAAACAAGGATTCTTTGTTGGGGTCAAATCTCACCCAATCCTCAGCAGGGTACGGATTTGTGCTGCCCGTTTTGTGTTATGGGGTTGATCTTTTCTAGCGAGATTTCCGCATCGCTATCCAAGTTACCCGACATGGAAGGTGACAGTTTCTCAAAGGTCTTTATCCCAGAGTCGTCCTCCTTCTTCTGGGTCTCCTCCTCCTGGCAGAGGATACTGTGAGGGATCACATAGTTGCTGTTATTGCCCTCTTTGGGGATGTGGCCCTTAGGCTGATACTGAGAAGTAGACGGAGGGCCACCATTGTTGTTGATACTCACAATCTCTATAGCGTTGCTGCCCGGGCAGAGCCGATGACAGCCCAGCAGGATGGAGAACGCCTTGCGGAAGTCAGCATTAAAGGCATAGATTATGGGGTTGAGTGAGGAATTGGCCCAACCGAACCAGACGAAGACATCGAAGGTGGTGGAACTGATGCACAAGAAGTCGCTCTCGCTCTCGTTCGGGTTGCAGAAAGGAACCATGCAGTTCAAGACGAAGAAGGGCAGCCAGCAGAACACGAAAACACCCATGATGACCGAGAGGGTCTTGAGAACTTTGGTTTCACGCTTGAAGGACATCTTGAAGGAACTTTCGGACTCCATACTGCCGTTGTTACCCATGCTACTGTGGCGGTTCTTGGCGCTCTCGGCCGCTCTTTCTAGCGCAGAGATCCGGCGTATCTGTATCTGAGCGATGCGGTAGATGCGGGTGTAAGTGACCAGCATAATGGCCACAGGTATGTAAAAACTGATCAGGGAAGAGGAGATGGCATATGTCCGATTAAGGCTGGAGTCGCAGTTGTCTGGGGGAAGCTCGCCGTAGGTGCCGTTCAGCTCTGTGTAACTGGTTGTCTGGGCTTTGTGCCAGTTTAGCTGCACTGGGATGAAGGAGATAAGGATGGACAATGTCCACGCCACACTTATCATGATGAACGCCACTTTGGGCGTCATCTTGCGCTCATAGCGAAATGGGCTAGAAATGGCCCAGTAGCGGTCCACGCTGATGACGCACAGATTCAAGATGGAGGCGGTGGAGCACATGATGTCAAAGGCCACCCAGACATCGCAGAAGGCGCCGAACGGCCAAAAACCTACAATCTCGGTGGCCGCTTTCCATGGCATCACCAAAATGGCCACCAGCAAGTCAGAAATAGCCAGCGATATAACAAAGAAGTTGGTGACTTTTGAGCGCAGGTGGCGAAACTTTGTGACGGCAGCGCAGACCAATGTGTTGCCCAGTAAGGTGGTCAGGATGAGGAGTGAGAGAAAACAACCAGTCAGAACTCGCTTCGACGAACCGCGCTGCGACACACTGCTGTCCAGAACCGTGGAGTAGTTCACATCCATGGCTTTTTCACCGAGTCGAATGAGCAGTCACCCCATAATTCCAGACCAAACCAAGAGTGCTTACACAGGAATCGGAGCAACTAGTTGATCTGCTTTGTCCGTTGCTATGCTGACTGTAGCAGTCATCTTGCAAAACAAATATCATAATTTCAATGTTAAAATCTCTTGAAGAGCTCAAAAACGGATCCATGATCTCCCACAGACCTTCCCAATGAACATAATATGACCAAAAGAAGAAAAAAGACATACATTTAGACTAGTAATTACTTATAAATTGCTTATAAAAAATATTAGCATCAATTTAATTTCTGCTTTCATACCTTGTCAGTTTGTTCGTGGTCCCACAGCATACTCTCCAAAACAGGTTAAGCAAACATAGGCAGGCGTGATGACTAGCCTTATATATAAGCTTATCGATAGTATTGATTAGATTGCTGCTGCGTTGGTCTGATTTGTCCCCGCTAATGACAGCGCGTCCGTGTCATGTTGTTCCCAAAGCAGACTCTGTTACAGAGAGGGAACGGGTGACAGTTCGTTTGAGACACAACAAGAGACGCTCATTTCACATCGTTTCTGTCGAATAAAATTTCTCCGCTCCTTTTTTTTCCCAAGCTTTTTTGCCAAAGGGCTTCACTTAACTGGCAACAAAGTCCTCTTTGCGGTGCGCTCCTGTATACATCCAGTATTGTGTTGCGTTCAGCGCATCTCAATTCGAGCGCACTTCTCACGTTTCAGGCGTCCGATTTGTCCCCGTTCCATCTTGTGCGTTAAGACAAACATATTTCACCTATTAGTTTTCCTTAAAAGTGGTTTTAAAGCGTTTGCATCGGTCCTATAAGGAAAGGCTGTTGTCGTCCCAAGCACATCATGTGGAATTACAGCTCATACTCGCTCGTCTGGTCGCGCAGCATCACATCTGCATCAGCAGTGACAGTGGAGCATGCATATTCGTACAATGTCAACTTCACAATGCATTAATAAAAAAACAACAACAACAACAACTAAAAGACACTGAATAGATAAAAAAAAAACAACGATTCGTTTTAAAAGTATATGCACCGTTACATTTGCGTGTCTGTCTGCCTCTGGAGATTGATGCGAGTCTTGGGCATCATCGGGTTTGTTTCTGGCAGTGCAATAGTTTGCTTGAGTTTTTCAGAAGGCTTGCAGTCTACTGTGCTGGGCTCTAC
Source organism: Abramis brama (assembly GCF_963993115.1). Taxonomy (NCBI): domain Eukaryota; kingdom Metazoa; phylum Chordata; class Actinopteri; order Cypriniformes; family Leuciscidae; genus Abramis; species Abramis brama. The sequence goes on from NC_139977.1 coordinate 6,209,753, forward strand.
TGAAAAGCTCTGAAATGTCTGAGTTATGGCAAGTTATGGCAAGCTATTTTAACATGTATTTCTTCCAGCTAACTTGAATTTATGTTACTAGTAGCCTACTTCTTTTTTTAAATAATAGTAAGCAATCTAATTGTGACTAGTATCTTTTTGAATTCCTTTTCACAGCAACTTATTAAATACCAGTAGCCTACTTATTCCATAGTGACTAGTATATAATAATATTAATTCTTATTCCTTTGCAACTGGTCACTTTCCCATTAAATGATAAGAAACTGTTCCACTATTACTAACAAATTGCATTTTTTTTTTTTTTTTTTCATATGGCTTTAGTTCAGATATTCATTTACTATTCCAATTGTCACAGCTACTTCATCCAGTTTTACTCATAACGATTCATTAAGTGGCAGTTTAACTTTCTTTAGTTACTTTTAAATATTCAAACTATTCAACATTCTGACTATATATGACTAGTAAAAAGCACTAATGAGATCATAAATGTTACTAGTAACAGTTGTGATAGATATTAGTGTCTCATAGGTACAATTATCCAGCAGTAGCAAATGAATGAATACTAGTAGGCCTATTTAATACATACTGCTACTGAAAAAAAAACAAAAAACATGCTGGTCACTTATGGATTACTTACTATCAATATAAGGGCTAGTAACATAAAAATAGGTCATATTTTGTCTGATATAGGAATACACATTAAGAAGGCTTGCCATACTGAAGTACCTCCAAAACCTTCACAAATCGATTTTTGAAATATTCATGAACATTTCATTTCTCTTGGCCACAAAATAAATACACCATCCACCATGCATCAATTTTGTTGTTGATTTAAAGGGTTATAAACCAATACACCCTAGTAATCAATACATTGTATGCTCTTTCAGAACATGCCATTAATACTGATGAAATAAGCGTAAAACTAAAGCAGTACAGGTTCATTTATGAAAAGCAGGGCTTAAGCAGGCTTTTTGCATATGAAATGGCTCAATGAGGCCATCTGCTGGAACAGATTATTTAGATATGTGAATTGGTGTCAGCCTGATGACTGCATAGAAATTCTACAATCCCCCTCTAACTATATTTCTATTTGAAAATCTTTTCACATTGTGAAGTAAAATGGACATAGAAATGTAATATTGGTACATGTCCAAAAAAACACAAAAAAACATGATAGTAGTACTTTTGGTACATTTTGTCAATGGAAATAGAAAATGGTCAAGTAAATGTTTCAGTGCACACAATTATACATATTTAAATCGCTTATGTGTTTTCATAGGATGTTCAATCCTAAAGCAAGTCAGATGTTCAGCTTCATCCAGCAGAACATTAGGTTAATGACAGTACCTTGCACAGCGCCTGCAAATACAGTTCCTGGGTTATTAACTCAAATCCTACGGCTTAACACAAACCCTCTCATTGGACTTGCTTGACACTGAGTACATGGGGGTCAAGCTTTCCATTGGTTTCAAAAGGAAGATTTGATAGCCATTCAGTTAGAAGGATTTTCAAGCTCATTTATCCCTTGCACAAAAGTCAGCAAGAATCAAGTGACAGTTTCAGGCCACAGCACAAATGAGTCAGTGTTATCGGAGCGTTGATAGAGTTGTTATATACCTTCCAAAGGTGGAGTTCCTTGGTTCCTTGTTCTGGCTTGGCAAGGACAGCGAGGTCGAAACTTTAACTTTATCTAAAGCGTTATCAAGTATAGGCTTATAATCTCCTGAAACGTTACGGTTGTGTCTGCTAAGGCTACCTTTGACAGATAATGATATGAAATTCAGCTGATAAGACACTATATAGTTGGGGGAAAGATCTGCCTTCCTGCTTGATATCTCTACATGCTCTTCAGCTGATTGTTTTCCTAGAAATTCAGTGAATTCAGTGAATTACAAAGAGGTCCAGGAAGAGGAAAGACAAACACAAAGCTGTTCAGTCGATGCTTGAGTATATCAGAGGCACCATTATTTTTGATGAGCAATCTTCACATAGAATGAGATGGCTAGACAGCTGGGATTGTTTCCTCAACTTAACTGTGTAAAACAGAAAAGGATATAGTTTACTTGGTTATTTTCCCTATGCCCATGGAAATGGGGGTCCATGAACACCTGGGGGTTTATGATGATGTTCAGCAGCATTACTGGTAACACTTCTATTTTACAGTGTCTTTGTTACACACGTTACATGTACTTGCTATAATAATAACATGCAACTAAGCAAGAGCATGCTGTTAATTAATATTACTCAGTCCTTAAATGTATAATTGCACTGTAACAAGGACACCTAAAATAAAGTATAGCTGCATTATTATATGTAATTAAAGCATGTTTTTTTATCTATAATAGGACTAAGTATTTGGCAACACTTTACAATAAGTTTAGCATTAGTTTATTTAAACGAATTTACAATGAATGCACAAAGATGAATAAATACTGTAACAAATGTATTGCTTATTAATGAGTGAATTAATTTTAACTAAATATGCGTCATTGTAAAGTGTTACCAAGTATTTTAACAGATTTTTTTTTTTTTTTTTTTTTTTTTTTGTTGCACATCTTACTTTACAGCCTGACTCTAAGCTCATCTCAATTCGGTTTATTCTGTAGCTTTTAAAACAATCAATTGAAGCAAATATAAAATGAATCCCGAAGATGGCAAAGAATGTTAACTCTAAAAAAATCAAAAAAGCTCCAAAAGGGCAAAGAAGAAAAAACATTTTGGGTTCCCCAAATAACCTGTCTATGAACAGTTCTTAAAATATCCTTCTTTTTTCTTTTTTTTTTTACTTGGTGTAAAGAACATTTTAAAAATATGAAGAAAATAACTGAGAAACTAGGTCAATACTGGCATAGCATTATGTTTGTTTGTGTGCTTTAGCGGCTTCTTTGGCTATTTCCATGGCAAAAACAATTTTTGAGTTATAAAAATTTCAAAGAGAAACTAAATATAAACATTTAATATACCTGTATAGCATAATGTACAGTTTGTTAATGTTATAAATGGAAAATACTACCAGTATTACCAAGATAATGGATCAGATTTACGATAAACCTAGTGGGTGAAACCAGAGATTTTTTACTCTGGGTAATTAAGCAACGACCCCAAACCCTCTAGAAACTCCCCAAAACATTATAGCATTATGGCAGTGGGCATTTCATTCAACTGTAGAAGAAGAACCACTCACATATTCTTGTTCCTTCTTCTTTATTACTGTCTTTGATTTTGATCCCTGTCTGAGATGGAAGAGCTATAGAGTTTTAACTAGATATTCCCTAAAAATAAAAATAAAACAGATCACAAGATATGCGACAAGGGCGGTTTACAGGTATATCCTCTAAAATAAGACTTTAGTGACTCAATATTCCAGTTCCAGTGCCATATGATTTAGTTTTTTTCGGTGGAACATAAAAGTGACATTTCTGAAGAATACCATGGCCACTGTTTTCAATATAATGAAAGCTGAGGTGGTCAAGCTCTGAAAAGGTCAAACACCATAAATGTTTTCTGTATGACTTGTGTGCTATGTTACAAGTTGCCCGGAGACACACATTAAGTGTGTGAAGAGACCAAAATTTATTCATTGATAATATCCTCCTTCACCACCTCTCAAATCACATTCATACACTTGAGTATGCGCATATTAAAATTGGGCAAGGCACAACATGAGAACCAATGACGTTTACCATTATATACATCAAACCTGGCATGGCATAATATTTGGATTTATATATAATTTACATATACACAAAATGAAGGTTCTTGTGACAGGACCGGAGTAATGGATGATGACATTTCTGCTGAAATATTTTGAAATATTATTCAAATGGAAAATAACTTTTCTATTTTAATCTATTTTAAAATGTAATTTATTCATGTGATGGCAAAGTTGAATTTTCAGCAGCCATTACTCCAATCATTGGTGTTACGTCTAGAGTGGCCAGCCCAATCCCCAGACCTTAGTCCAATAGAAAACTTGTGGGGTGACATAAAAAATGCTGTTTTTGAGGCAAAAACCAAGAAATGCAGAGGAAATGTGATATAGTGCAATCGTCCTGGGCTGGAATACCTGTTCACAGGTGCCAGAAGTTGGTCGACTCCATGCAACACAGATGTGAAGCAGTTCTCAAAACCGAGGTAATACAACTAAATATTAGTTCAGCGATTCACAAGAAAGCTAAATCTTCAAGCATTTTTCAGTTTATACAGTAAATGTTTGACTTTGTAAAGAAAAATGCAGATACTGCTATTTTTTTGAACAGCCTAATATTCCCTTTTCTTCACTTTCTATAAAGTAATAACAAATTTGATACATTTTTCTTCGTGTTTTGATTTAGAATAGACTGTGCAGTGTTCCCAATGGATTTGCATGTATAACAATATAAAAGTTATTATAAGGATTTTGAGCTTTACACACTTTTTTAAACACACTGATATTTTGAACACAACTATATATATATATATATATATATATATATCAAAGGCTGTCAGGTTTTTTGTTGTTGTTGTTTGTTGGCATTTGCTAGAATCCATGAAATCTGATGTATCTGAACAAGATGTCAAGGACCTCCAGCAAAAAAATAGGCCCACAACATTAAAGATCCAGCAGTATATCTAACCATGGGCATGGGATACTTTTTATCCCTTTTGCACCAAACACATCTGGTGGGTTTGCTGCCAAAAAGCTTGTTTAGTTTCATCTGACCATAGAATCAGGTCCCATTTGAAGTCTCAGTCATGCCTGACAACTGAATATGCTGGAGTTTGTTTTTGGATGAGAGCAGAGGATTTTTCTTGAAACTCTCTCTAACAACATGTGGGGATGTAAGGTCCGATAAAGATGGACAAAATTCCGAAAAGGTTGATAATAATATTCATTATTAAATAAAACAAACTCAGGTAATCCAACAGGAGACAACAAACGAAACAGTGTGCCATGCACAAACTATATATATATAGTTTTATAGTCAATTGCTCTTATTGAGTTTAAGAGCAGTAACTGGCACACTGGTGCGCAGATTTGTACCATTTTCTTTCAACCTCTTCATTTGCACCCGTTGTACTGAAATACACTTACGTTTTCTCGAGGAAGAAATTGCTAATCATTTGGCTTGTCTAAAGAAACTTTCAGCCGCCAAGAAGAGCAAGGACCTCATTTAAACAGGTTAACATGAGCCACCCTGATGTTTCCTCTCATCAAGATCTCTTCCAAGATGGCTAGAAGTCATACAGGGGATTTTTGAGATACAAAGAGTCCAATTTCACATTACCACCCACTGCTAAGAGCAATGTCAAGCTTATGACTTGGAACATCAAGGACCACAAATCCTCTTTGACATGTCAGCACATATCTGACTCTGGGTCTCCGGCGGGTATTAGACGAGTGCAGAGATTCAACATCGAATTCTAATCCTCCAAATGAGAGTTTCCGTATTACAACAACCGAGCGGCTATAGTGGATTTCACGTAAAAATCTTTACGTCCATTATTAGTTATGATTGGTCTGTGTATTTTTATGGGATGCTTGGTTTGTATATGGTCTGTGGTATAGGCTATGGTCTTTTGAAGATTTTCCCTCAGGCTCACAATAGACCTTGAAAAAATTGAAAAGCCCATGAGGCACCAGATGCGCTTTTCTCTTGCGGTAATAATTCTCTTGAGTGTATCGTTTTAAAGAGGATAGATTCCCTGGAGAGGGCTATTCATTCTTCCCTCAGTGCCTGCTAACAGATTTTTGCTTTAACCTTGAGAAAGCACTGTTTTCTCCTGGCAACATGTTTTACAGATAATTTTGATCATCACCAGCACTTTCCTTAGAAAAAAATAATATCATGTTTTTTTTTTCTGTTTTAAAAAAAGGCAAAATTATGCAGTATAAGCAGGGGTGCATATAACTGGTGTGCATGCATGGTAAAAGTAAACGATGCACAGCAGAAAACGTGCAGGAAGCGCTTTTGAGTACCACAATGTTTTTTTTTTTTTTTTTTTTTTTTTGGAGACAGGGACACGTTTACTTACTGGAATAGGATTTTTCTTCATCTCTGGTAAGATAGCAATCATGATGATAAGTGTGTTCAGTAATTATTAGGGGTGCAACGTATCGCAGTTGATCCGTGATCCGTACGGACCAGGCCTCACGGTGCAGCACACATGTGATTCGCGGATTAACTGCTAAGTTTAACCATCATAGAGTGAAAGTTTATCATTTGGATGTGTTTGTCTTGCCAATTTACACATTCAAATGATTTTTAACGCACGCGCATGCAGAGAGAGAGAGAGAGGCGCGTTTCAGACATCGCTTGAACACCGAATTTCTTCCTCTTTCACATTTACTTGCGCTTGAATGGACACATACACACAAAATTATGTCAAAACTGTCTCGGCAAGTATTCTCTCAGTTATGTCATAAGTGAACATTTGAGAAAGAAACCGGATGTGTGTCAGTATATTCGGTCCATGCATTCGATCTTAAAGTGACAGCAGCCTAATATTCCTGCTGTTGTCTATCACTAATGGTAATAAAAAAAACAAGTCAGGACAAAAGTGATGACGGCAGCTTGTATGATAAGTAAACCGCTCAAAGTGTGAGTACCAAGCAGCATCTCCAAGTGCTCCCTTGAGAACCAGACGGAAAAAAATGTGTGCACCCCCTGAGTATAAACAGAGTTCAGCTGTTTATTTATGAAAAATGTATTTGTTGGCAAGATAAACTTTCCAATCTATCCAGTAACATATTTAAACATTTTTTTTTGTACTTAATAAAACATAATATTTCCATATTAATCTGCTGCAAGTTAGGTTGCTTGCCAACTACCAGTGGGTTGCAACACAAATACAGAACTTGATTTTTTAAATTTGGTACATCAATATATTTATATTTTATACGCAACAATGTATAATTATGAAAGTGCATGTGAAGAATATGTACAGTGGGGAGAACAAGTATTTGATACACTGCCGATTTTGCAGGTTTTCCCACTTACAAAGCATGTAGAAGTCTGTAATTTTTATCATAGGTACTCTTCAACTGTGAGTGACGGAATCTAAAACAAAAATTTAAGTAACACTTGCCTGACGGCTCATGCTACTGCTAACCCGGACGTCGAGGACACTTCCGTGATTTGGGAAAAGCACGTAAAAGTCCTGGCAGAAAGCGATGCATAAGGATGTAGTGTAACAACGACTTATTCTTTTTTCCGAAGTGTTGACAACTTAGTGTTAACTAATAATTGTTGAAAACTGGTATTACCAACAAAATATTAGTGCATTCCTGGAACTGGGCATTTTACATGCTTTTCCCAAATCACGGAAGTTGTTTGGCTCAAGGTCATGGAGCAAAGGACCCTAGGTTGATTTTACTCCGAACCATCCCTTTAAATTAAACTAGAAGTCACTCCATTTCTATTCCTTTGTTGTCTATGATGCCCAAGTCAAATAATATAGTTGTGATGTGCAAACTATTATGCATGTTATCTAAAAAAGATAGGTTTCTCAAGAGGTCTGCTCAGTGTCACCTCAATGCCTGGAAAGTGATGCTTCAGTTAACCTTGAGAAGGTCTTGTTGAGAACTTCTATTGATTATATTTTTGACATCATTTCGTTCCTGGATCCTGGATGGATTTCAAGAGCACAGTGTCAGGAATAGTCTGCATCCTGTGTGTTCAGTGTGCCTCATACACCAGTAAATGGATCGGACAGGTGTGTTGATTGACTATTCACACACAAAATGAAGTCACAAGAAGTCATTCTACATTTTGCCTCTCCTGGCTATTTGAAAATGATGGTCAAATCAGGTAAAACATCAGCAATGAGTGTCTTTCTAAAGAATAGTGGGTTAATAAGTCTCATTATCTGGCAAATGATGTTTCTTTGTTGCATTTTTAGTTATAGCAGTTCTATTTTAATATATTTTAAAATGTAATTTATTCTGTGAGGGCAAAGCTGAATTTTCAGCATCATTACTCCAGTCTTCAGTGTCACATGATCCTTTAGAAAAAAATCGAATATGCTTATTTGCTGCTCAAGAGACTTTGCTTATTATCAAATGTTGAAAACGTGCTGCTTAATATTTTTGTTGAAACCATGATTTATTGTTTTCGGGATTATTTAATGAATAGAAATTTAAAAATAACAGCATTTATTTTCATTTATTTTTATCAGGTTGCCACATACAGTATGGCAGGAAATAGATGAGACTGGTATGTGAGTGAAAACGTTCCTATTCACACATGTTAAATTAAACTAGAAGTCACTCCATTTCTATTCCTTTTTTGTCTGAATATGATGCCCAAGTCAAATAATATAGTTGTGATGTGCAAACTATTATGTATGTTATCTAAAAAAAACATCAACATCAAGAGGGCTGCTCAGTGTCACCTCAATACCTGGAAAGTGATGCTTCAGTTAACCTTGAGAAGGTCTTGTTGAGAACTTCTATTGATTATATTTTTGACATCATTTCGATCCTCGATCCTGGATGGATTTCAAGAGCACAGTGTCAGAAATAGTCTGCATCCTAAATGGAGTAAATGGAGTGGACAGGTGTGTTGATTGACTATTCACACACATAAAATGAAGTCACAAGAAGTCATTCTACATTTTGCCTCTCCTGGCTATTTGAAAATGATGGTCAAATCAAGTAAAACATCAGCAATGAGTGTCTTTCTAAAGAAGAAAGAAAGACAGATCCGCCCCACATTTGGGCCGTGTGGAATCCACGTGTACCAGATGTGGGCCGGATCTAGGCCAACGCTATGCTGCTGTCTGGGATGATCCTTCAGAAATCATTCTAAAATGCTGATTTGGTGCTCAATTATTAATAATGGTTCTTATCGTTATCAGTGTTGAAAACGGCTCCTTTTCGAAGCAGAACTTTGATGCTGCGTCATGGAGTTGATACTATGGGCTGGAGTTGATGGAGTTGCCTGGTCACGAGTAAACATGCACCAATAAATCATTGGCAGATGGCAGTCCATGACGTCACACGTGGAGCGCCCGTGAGGATAAAAGAGTGCCTGTAATACACGTCATCAGCTTTTTTGTCTTCAGCAACCGCTTGTTTGTATGTGTGTGTAAGATAACACTGGAGCGTGTTTAACTCCCAAGGGAGCTGGATGTGCTCATTAGGATGCATTTACGGTAAGAAGCTCTGTTATTGTTTGATTCTCTCCCATGTTCACCATAAAATGCGATTGTAAATTTGGACTAAACCGTTCAATTCATATGGATTAGTTTTACGATCTCTTTATGAACTTTTTGAGGTGTCAAAATGGTAGTTGTCTAGCTGTCAATGGAGGGACAGAAAGCTCTCAGTTTTCATCAAAAAGAAGTTAATTTGTGTTCTGAAGATGAACGAACGACTTGCGGGTTTGGAACGACATGAGGGTGAGTTAACAATGACAGAATTTTCACTTTTGATTTAACTATCCCTTTAAGGGAGCTGCAACTGTTTTGAGTCGTGACGAGGGAGCTCCCTACTCACTTGATTTTTTCTTTTAAAAAGGGTTTAGGCCACGTGTCTGCTGAAGTAACACGGCAGCTTCGATTGCAGGGTCGCAGATGGGTAGAGTAGAGGTGGATGTTGTCAAATAAGTCCTCCGCCTCTGCTTACCACTTTGCGGCTCATTATAGGATATATGCGGAGGCAAGACAGGCCTGTGGGGCCCTGCACATCATGAATTTCACTACGCAGTGCTGTCAAGAGGTTGCATGCTCTTGTACGCTCCCCTGTGGATGGTTGCCTGGTGGTATTCCTCCTTGTTATTTTACACTCTATAACAGGGGTCGGCAAGTAACTTTGGCCGCGGGCCAATATTTTTTTTAGCCAGTAGATGGCGGGCCAGCTACACAGAGTAGGCCTATGGATACAAATTAAATACTCTTATGGCTCGTTTCCACTGAGCAGTACAGTACGGTACGGTACAGTACGGTACGGTTCGGGTCTGTTAACCATGATCTGGCTAGCGTTTCCACTGCCAACAGTACCCTTACTTGATAGGCGTGGTGTTTCGATCGACGTAATTTTCGCGCGAAGAAGAACATAGTAAACTACAATGGATGACATACAGCAGATCTTGTTCTTGCTCCTCGACATGTTTGTCACAAGAAGACAAGCGCCGACATTAGGCTTTTCTCAATATTAAGTACGCAAAGTTTGTACTTGCCATGTGCGACTCACTCCTACATGCACATGGTACAGCGCGTTCTTAAAAGCGTCACTCAGCTCGCTCTGCTACTCCGGTTATCTCTGTTACTCTGTATGTACAAATTTAAGCAACAATAAAACGAAATATGTTATAAAACACTACTCTGCCTCTTTTCGTTTTCATTTAAATAAATTAAACATTATAGGGACACAAATGTGGTTCATGCGCAACGCATATTGATTATTCACTGCACGTTATACGTTATTCTATTTATAACAAAACGATTTAAAACACAACCCTAACGTTACCTCTTTTCGTTTAAATAATAAAAAAAATTACACATTACAGGCAATATATGCATTTGTACAAATGTTGCAATAAACATCAGTGATAATCTTGTAATAAGAAAATGACAAGAAACCATATTTCTTTTTGTAAAATTTCAGTTTTATCAATAATAGCCAATATAAAAGTTTAAGTAAAAGGTACAAGAAGCTATACAATAAGAAATAAAGCAAACAATTCAGTCAAATGTCCAAATGCTGCGCTAGTCTAACATTACAACAGTAAAGTTAAATACAAATAGCCTATAATATGAAACTAAACTTAGCCCTCAGTCAAAACGATTGACAGGGAACGAATTATATATTCACGAGACCAAAGATCGCCCGTTAGGTCTGCACAAGACGAATTATATCTCATGTTTAACCACTACCGTCGGAGTCATCGGCGAACGTCAGAAGAACTAACTTAGCCGAGGAAAGGCTCATCCAGCCGGGAAACATGAGCGCCGAGCGCCCGCTGATCGCATGGATCTCACAACCGGGGAAAAACAAATCATCTTTATAAATAAACCACAGATTAGAGCTTTAAACAACTACATTCTCGCCTGAAAAACTCTTAAAATTACATTTCGTGACACAGTAACAGTATATTATATTAAACTGTATATAAAAAAATGGCGCTTCTTATGTTGTCATTCCCCTCGTAGCACGCGCAAGTGACGATTCTCTGTCAACCAATCAACGTCCTGCAGTGAGTCTAGCTCCACCTTTTAGTACCGTACCACTGTGCTAGGTACCCCAACGGAAGGGTACCCAAAAAGTGGTACGGTACGGTTCGGCTTTTTGGTACCATTCTCAACTTTTGGCAGTGGAAACGCAAATAAAAGGGTACCGACCCGTACCGTACCGTACCGTACCGCTCGGTGGAAACGCGCCATTATATAGGCCTATAATCGCAGAATATGATGGGTCCGTCACCGTCCGTGGATCATTCGTTCAATCATTTTTTTTTTAAATTAAAACCAAAAATAAAAAGATGAAAAACGACTTGTTTTTCCATTATTTATTTCCTGAACTAAAATGAAAAAAACGAATAACGACGGGTTTTCTGATGTTCTGATTGTGCTCAGATCAAAAATAGAAAAAATGAATTACTGGATTAGACAGATTTAAATTTTTATTTTGAATTTAACACCTTAGGCATATATCAAGGAAATCATTTTAAACAGATCAAGTACTATTGTGGTAACAGAACAGATTACAGCCATTTTAATAAAGGTGAGAATCATGCCTCATTCGCTTACAGTCCGACTTTTGAACTTTATTCCTTTTTTTATTATTATTATTATTATTATTATTATTTATTCGGGGGGCACACATGCACACCTAAGGTTTAAGGAGGTCTGTCAATATAAATATTAGGCTATTTTAACATTGTAGGCCTACTGTCAGCAGAGAAAAAAATGCCACAGAAAAAAATTTGGAAATATAAATAACATAAATTAAATAGGACAAAGCCTATCACTCAAATTTCTAAGCAACATAAACGAAAATCATATTGCCCTACTGACAAATGAAGTAGGCTATTTTCTGCCGAACTATTTCAAACATCCTTGCAAAAAAAAGAATCTTGTTGCTCCTCAGAGCTAGGTGTAGCCTACAGGTGGTCAGAATTAAGTGTGGATGCGCTGTCCAAAGGTGTATGGATGGGCTATTGTCAGTCAGACCGCCCGCTCCGTCCAAAGTACACCAGAGTTGTGACCGCTACCATCTTTTGACGCGCGAATGGACACAAAGTGGTCAAGCGTATAACTAGACGCGGCAGGCGCGAATTTGACGTGCTATTCGCGTCCGGTGTGAACGCACAGTTATACTTTAAAATGTAATCCCGCGCCGCATGATTCCCTATATGTGCGTTGCACACGGCGGTGAAATCGCCGCACGACTACGGCTTTTCTCAAGTATTGGAAGAGTTTTGTGCAGCATTTAGGACTTCCAAAATAATCCGGCGGGCCAGAAAATATTGCTGGCGGGCCAGTTTTGGCCCGCGGGCCGCCAGTTGCCGTTCCCTGCTCTATAACTTAGACGAGTGAATGGAGTCTTTTATGGATCCTGGAGAAGTACCTGCTAGAGCACTCTTTCTTAATTGCTCTAGGCATTTAAGTAGAACTGAAGCTCCCCTGCGGTTTCCCTAGGGGTTGAGCTTTGATGGTGAGAGTCTTTGGCAATAATATTATGGCGTTCTCATATTTGCTTCCCTTCTGAAGAAGATGAGGGTTGCATTCTCCCCCCTGGAAGTAGTGGTAATATCGAAGGTTATAGTTTATATTGCCCCTTTGGTAGGCTACTCCTTAAGGGCTTTGTCGAGGTGCTGAGCTCAGCCATATTTTCTAAGAGCTCTGCTCTTGGAGCCTTATAAGACTGACGGCTGTCCCGCAAGTGAGGGAGTAATGTTTTAAAGGCTGGGACTTCCCTTACTATAAAGCATAGAAGCTTGGGTATCTTCTCCTACTATTGGAGGATATTGGCTTAGGGAGTGGTGGCACTATATACAAGTCATTTTGGATGTGCCCTTGGGGTTGATGCACTCTGATTCGTAATCAGTGGAGTCAATTTATGATATGCCCATTATATTTGTGGATATTCACAGCTTAGATTCCCTAGGCAGGCATTCCCTTAGCATTGCGTAGTGGGTATTGGTTCTCCATAGTGCCACCTCCATGATGCATGCCTTGTTGCCATGCCTAGGGCTTGTCTGCACATCTCCTTCAGGCAAAAGTGTTGATGACGTGTATTTCGGCCGCACTTTTATACTGATGGGCGCTCCAGTTGTGACATCATGGACTGCAGTCTGCCATTGGTTTATTAGTGCTTCAGACCCCGGTCATGCTGATGCCATCCCCATTGTGTCAACTCCATGACGCAGCGTCTCGTTTCCCTTGTCTGGGAGCTGGGGTTACATACGTAACCTAGACGTTTTCACTGCTTTAAATTTGAATGATTTTTTTGGGGAAAATTTTTCAGGATTCTTTGATGAAATTAAAATTCAAGAAAACTACATTTCTCCTTTGAGATTTATATTTTTTTACCATTTAAAAAAAATATCCAGTGTGCAGCAGTTCTATGTGCGAAATGCCTTGTTGATGTCAGAGGTCAGAGGAGAATGACCAGACAACAGTATCGGAATGAAAGGCAACAGTAACTCAAATAACTGCTCGTTACAACCGAGGTCTGCAGAAGAGCATCCCTGAACACACAACACATCCTACCTTGAAGCAGAAGGGCTACAACAGCAGAAGACACACCGGTGCCACTCCTGTCAGCTAAGAACAGAAAAATGAGGCTACAATTCACAGGCTCAATGAAATTGGACAATAGAAAATTGGAAAAACGTTGCTTGGCCTGATGAGTCTTAATTTCTGCAGAAATTTGGCATAAACAACATAAACGCATGGATCCATCCTGCCTTGTATGAGCGGTTCAGGCTGCTGGTGGTGTAATGGTGTGGAGGATATTTTCTTGGCACACTTTGGGCCCCTTAGTAACAATTGAGCATTGTTTAAACACCACAGCCGACCTGAGTATTGTTGCTGATCATGTCCATCCCTTTATGACCACAGTGTATCATTTTCTGAAAGCTACTTCCAGCAGGATAACTGTCACAGTGTCTGGTTGGTGTTCCCTGGGTGTCCACTAGAGGTCTTTTCCCCACACTGTTACATCCACTCATGAACAGCATTTCCCATCATCCTTGTCTGTCTTATCATTGATCATTGCACTCAGCTGTTCCCACTCACCTTGTTAGTATCTGTGTATTTATACCCTGTCTGTTCAGTCATTTTCATGGAGTCCTTGTATTATGTCACCCTGCACTTTGGAGTTCTGTTTACGTTGGTTTCTTGTTTGTTTCTCGTTTTGGACTGCTTTGTATGGACTTTGACCTTTTGCCTGCCTGGATTAAGATTACGGATGACCCTTAATAAACTGCACTTGGATCTTACTTGTTTGTGTGCATCTCGTGACAATAACGTGGCATGTCACAAAGCTCAAATCATCTCAAACTGGTTTCTTGAACATGACAATGAGTTCACTATACTCAAGTCTCACTCACCAGATCTCAATCCAATAGAGCACATTTGAGATGTGAAGGAACAGGAGATTCGCATCATGGATGTGCAACCGACAAATCTGCAGCAACTGTGTGATACGATCATGTCAATATGGTCCAAAATCTCTGAGGAATGTTTCCAGCACCTTGTTGAATCTCTGCCACAAAGAATTAAGGCAGTTCTGAAAGCAAGGGGGGGTCAAACCCAGTACTAGCAAGGTGTACCTTATAAAGTGGCCAGCAAGAGTGTATATACTGTGTGTGTATTATGGATCATGCCCTGGATCATGTGTATATATACACACACACACACACTAACGTTATACAGAAACTAGTGAGAGACTGAACAAAATTTTACCCCAAAAAATTGGTATACAATAAAAAGGCCAACAAATTCCATAGCTCTTTTCACTAAGTCCAGTAACCAACCTCGAAACTGCGCAGAACACCCTAACATCCACCTAGCAACCACACATAATAACCAAGCTGCTTATTAATATGTGAATCAAGTAGCATACAACCATGTAGAAATACATTTATATCATAGAGAGGAGCCCTAAATAACCTCATGCATTGTCAATGTCAAGCATCACACTAGAAACCACCCACTACACAGACAAGCACCACTCACATTTTCCGGTTATAATTATCAATTTTATTTTCTAGCTTTAGTGACCTCAAGTCAATATGATAGACAGTGATGATATTCATATTGGCTTTTGGCTTTAGACTATCACTAAAGCCAAAAAAAAAAGAAGATTAGATATGGTATTTGCACTGAAGAGCAACTTCAAATGACTTTCCCTGTCTAGTAAGACAGGACTTGCTCTCTAATCAGTCTGGGAACCAAGAGGAGGCAAAAGCAGACATTTGTCGAAGTAATGAGTGTCCCTAATGACACTAAGTTCATTTAATTTGTCATCAGGATGGTAATAATTGGACTCCATTATGACCTTGGTGCCGTAATTAAACTGATGCCTGGTGATATTCTGCACACTGGCATGTAGTTGTCAGTAGTGATTATCAGTGATGAGAGAAAGGGAGTGACAAGCTACAACTTTTCTGGCAGCCCACAAAGAAAAGCCTTTTTCAAAGGCAGCTACTTTTTCTGAGAATGATGTGTCATTAGAAAAGCAAAGCGATACAGACAGGTCTATTAGCAGGCCAAAGACATACGAGGTGGGAGATCAAATTAATCAAACTACTTTCTACCATTTAAATGTGTGCTAAATTGGATAGGCGAAAGGGCCCGCATTTCAAACAGCAACCGGGCCGCCGTTTGACTTGAGGCTTTCTGGCAAACAAGTGACCTTGGCTTTAATCATCAGCCGTTTCAACTTTGATGTTTTGACTGACATTTCCGGCAATCCAATTTACACCCGTTCACACTTTTAACAGCCGGTCAATTGGTCCAACGCGGTCCAGACATATTTTATTTGGAAAAATATAGATTTTTTTTTTTTTTCACCACTGCTCAGCCACCAACCAAATTAATCTTGTTCAGAGATTAAGCATTGTGTTTAATCTCTCGCTTCACCGAGCATTTTCAGATGATAATTGGCTGTTTTTTTTCCTTGAGAAGATGTAACATTTCAGGGGAAATTGGGAATGATGAAAATTGAAAGCAAACACTTTGATGATTTACATAAATCATCATGATAATGGAGTAAATCAACTGATTGTCAATAGGAAATGTAATATCTCTATCCGTACCCTTAGGCTGTGCCTGCAAAATAGAGGTTGCTCTATGTTCTCTTTGCATTTGAACATGGTTAAAAATAGCCCTGGATCATGTGACAACAAATATCATGTGACGGCAAAGAGCATTTGGCAGGAATTCAAGCGTAGAGTGCACATTGAATATGGGGTCATATAAGCAATATAACTGTAATGAGATTTCTACTTTCACTACTGACCTTTTTCATTCGCCCTTTCCTTCTGGCTGATTACAAATAATTTGCGAATGATTTTTTGACAGTTTCTCTGGCTGTAGAATTGTGTTGGTCTTGCTTTCCAATATATCTGTAACCTGAATGAGGAGAAAATAGATGGCAATCATTCTGATAACAAGTGAAACAGTCACCTTTCTAGCTGCAGCTTGGTCTTACATAAAGAACTTTCAATTTTCAATTATCTTTGGGTCAGCATGAACATGTGGCCTGCCTCTTTGAAGTAATCTTTAATATTATATTTATCAAATATTAATTCAAAGAAAATTCCTAGTAATCTATATTTTTTTTTATTAAAAGTACAAAGGTAAATGTACGTTTTATGTAGGTCTACATGCTGAGATAGTATATAGTAGATGATATTTCATATTGGAGATATTAAGGTATCTGGATTATTTAAAAGATATGCACTGCAATATCTATGCATGGGCAGCTACCTCAGCAGTTTCTACTTGTCCTAAAGGAAATGCTCGACTACTAAATTAAAAACACCATCTTTCAATCATCATCATTAAAAAATGCAATCACCATTGTTTTAATGTTTTAACACCTTCAAACTTCAAGCTTTCAGAGCCACATCATAGTTATTGAACATAGAACAAAGATTATTGGAGGCGTTTCACAAGGAAATACTATTCAGTCTTTTCCAATGAGCCTGGGTTGGATACGGTTGCCAGGAAGTTGTTAGGTGGTTGCTAACTGGTAGAACACTATTTATACTATTTATAATGGTCACGAGATTTTATTCTTGATTCGAAATACATTATTAGAATATAAACTTGTCCTAAAGAAAATGCACAACCCAAGTCAAAGAGCCCAGGATGCTCCTTCAATGTAAATCTTTTTTAGTGTTTTGACCATTTATTGTTCAAAATTGGGCCGCAACAACCCGCGTAATTTCTGTCTGTATAACACAAACGGTGCGGGATGAGTTAAGTGATTAAGTTTAATACGCTCATCTTATGAGTCTTCAAATGTTTGATCTATTTTGAAACAACTTCTCAAATACTTTAGTGGTGAAAAAAGGAAGTGATAAAAGGCCAAATAAACAAGTCTCTTTGATCATAAAACCTCAGCTTTATATAACTAGCAGTCTTTGGTCATTCAGTCAAAGCCTTGAAGGAGTTTTTTTTAAGTACCATCAATTTATCTGAGATTCTAGTCAGATGAAAAATAATAACTTGGGGGGACTGGCAGAAGTCTCACCCGGGTCACTGACATCTCCTCTCATCTCCTGAACTCACTGAAGTTCTGGTCTTTGATCCCTAGCTAGTATGTAGCACCTCACGCAGAACGCTCATGGCCACCCATGTGAGATATATGATATTCTGCTTTATGCAAAATGGAGTAGTGGAATGAAACTACTGCAATGTTAAAGTCCCTTTAAGGCAGGCCAGTCTGCTTGGTGGCCATTTTCATATCATAAAGCCCCTAGGCAACTATTTCCAGCCTTGGAAGTACTGATTGAAAGAGTAAAGTTCAAACTCTACAAAACTGTTGGTCAAGTTTAATAACGTATTTCAAAACAAGAATAAAATCTTGTGACCATTATAAATAGTGTTTAATGAGTCAAATCATGAAACTAAATAGTAGAGCTAGAGTAAAATAGTCCATTAGTTTTTTAACTGTAAGGTGGGATTTTCATTCCTAAAGTTGCCATGATGTCTCCTTCAGAATTCTTGGGAGAAATAAACACACTTATCTTCTGGATCCACTTTCAAGGTTTTACATGAGATCCCCAAAAATCAGATTTTTTTGCCTGATTTGCTATATTTTATTTATAGAGAGAAAGGCAACAGTGAAAACGGTCAAACAACAATGGGCCAGACTCAAATCTTTGTAACCTGTATGACAAATGTGACAAAGACATTCATAATGTTACAAAAAAATCTATTTCAAATGCTGTTCTTTTGAACTTTCTATTCATAAAGAATTCTGGAAAAGTATAACAAAAATAGCAGAAAAACTGTTGTCAACATTGATAATAATAAGCAATGTTTCTTGAGCACCAGATCTTGTCTCAGCCTCAGACGTCACGCCCGTTGGCTGAACGTCTGATGATTATGGCACACTCAACCGGAAACACTTTAGGATTTTCAAAGTCGTCATCTGATTGGTTCAATAATACAGGACGTCCGGGAGACGTGTGTGTTGCGTTCTTTAATGGCCCGCCTGGAAACAAATGCTGTGACACCAAACCCCCTTGTGGAAGAAAAACGCTGTCGTGTTTACAACTGTGACAATGAGCACTTACCAGGATCAACTAAACGCTGGATTTTCGTGGCTCCATTGTTCCAGTAAATGTGCACAACATTCATGAATGAGTAATTTATTAAATGTACGCCGGTCTGTTATTGTGGGGGCATTGACTTTCACACCCCTAACATGACGCGGAACAAAACTAACTGTAATTTTCTTGGGCGGTCCTTGGCCAACTAAAGCTGTGATAGAGTCCAGACCTTCTGCTGTCAGTCTGAAGGTTTGGCCACGTGAGACTACACCAGATGATTTCTGAAGGATCATGTGACACTGAAGACTGGAGTAATGATGTTGAAAATTTAGCTTTGCATCATAGGAATGAACTACATTTTAAAATATAATTATAGGGAGAAAAAAGTTATCTTAAATTGTAATAATATTTCACAGTATTACTGTTTTTACATTTACTTGTTTGTTCAAAAAATGCCGTCTTGATGAGCATCTGAGGCTTCTTTCAAAAACATTAAAAACATCCCAACCAGAAATCTGGTTTCAAACCAGTTTCAGGCACCCCAAAATCACATCTAATGACAAGCGAACCATTGAGATAATTATTATTATTTTTTTCAAATTAATAATGCTTATTTCCCTGTAGAATAATCACACTGTAAGTTCTTTCAACCAGTCTACCAGACACTGCTTTTAATCTCCCAATCATCTGGCTTTAAATCGCATGCCCTAATGCCTTCTTTTCTCCATATAGACAGTTTTTTTTTTTTTTTTTTCACACACAGCCAATGTCTCCAAAGTCAGAGCAGTGAAATATGGTATCTGTCTTGGCTGAAGCTTGTTAAATCAGTGTTAGTGAGCTGCCTCCTCTCTCGCTGTCTCTCTTTTGTGTAACAGAGCATGTGTAGTGTCTGCTAGAAACCATCCGAGTCCCAACAGATCCAGCTGATTTGATTCCCGACCCACCTCGAAATAACTTCCTGCCCACGTACCGCACTTCACCTGCCTGCGCTTTTGTTTCAGGATCCTGATAAGGAACTTTGTATGTGTGGGCTTCAGGTACTGTATACCTTTATAAGTTTTATAACATTGCATACTTGTAACATATATTCAGTTATTTTTGTCTTAGTTTCATTTTCATGGACCTTCAGTTTGTTCCTATCCATTTTTTTGCGTTGTGTTTCTTTGTCTGCCTTGATTTGAGTTTGCTCATGTGGATAATTAAAGACTTTCTTAATCTGATCTTCTTCTTTATTGTGTGTTCTCTGCAACCGTGCATGACAGAAGACCGGACCAACTATGGACTTTGCAGCACGGTTTGCTGCTTTGACCCGGACTGGCCATGACTGAATCTGCAGTTCTGCCAACGCTGAAATCTTTGTGTTGGATCAGGGCTAACTATCACCACCCAGCAGACGTCCCCGTCCCCAGAGCTCAGCCCGTCAGATACTACGCCAAATCAATCCTATTCAAAATCAATGTGATAAACAAGTTAGGTCAAAAATAATATAAAAGTAATCGGATTAGATTACCTTAAATGTTTATTGTAATGGATTACGTTACTAACTACAAATTTTGTCATGTAATTTGGAATCGGTAACTTAGTTTGTATGTAATCTATCCAGCACTGTATATGCTTTCAAGTACAGCTTTAGGGGCTGTTTTCATGGATAACTATATTACATGATCATGACAAACTGTATTATTTCCAATACAAAATTTGTGTTAGATAATATCATGACCGACAATGTCTCACAAAAACAAGATGGCCAAAGAGGATTTTTGTTTTCACAAGCTTGTTTTATAGAGCAAACAAGAGCCAGACAGGAAATAGAAACTAATCCATGTTAATTTCTGCTGCTTTTAAGATATAATCTTGTAACTTACTCATTACTTCATAATCGAATCACATCCAACCTCATTTCACTGACTCATTTCAACTATTTGTTCCCCCACAGCTGTTAAAATGAAGTGGCAGCCCATGGAGGTTTGAAGGACACTCTTAAAAATAAAGGTTTTTTATTGGCATCGACGGTTCCATTAAGAACCTTAAACATCCATCGCACAAAAGATTCTTTATAGTGTAAAAAGGTTCTTCGGCATATTAAAACATTCTTTACACTAAACAAAAAGGGGGAAAAGGATTCTTTTAAGACCTGATCACTGAAAGTTATTGCTAAAATGTTTTTTGTTTTTTTTATGGCGTCGCAGCAAAACCTGCCTTTTCGAAACCTTTCTTTTTAAGAGTGTAAATAAATATAGTGCACCAAAAGCACATCAAAGAGAAAGCTTCCCAAGTTATGGTCACACATTATTATTTATTGCAGCATTATTAAAGAAATCACGTAGTAAACTGTGGTCGAAAGCACTTATCAATATTAGATTTCAACTTTGAGGTTGTCCTGCTAAGCCATTTACTGTATAAAATGGACAATTAAACAGCTATTTAATGCAATGATCTAAACAGAAGTCAAAGCGAATGAATCAAAAGTCACTGCTGGTTATGCATTTGGACATCCAGTCCTGGAAAAATGTGAAACACCGACGGATGAACGTCAGCTCTTGATTAGTCCTCAAATGAATCTTGCGAACCATGACTTTGTCTTTTAGACAGTGTTCTCCGATCTTGCAAAACAACATAAAGGAAAGAAAAATACACATACCTGAATACATCATTGGGCCAACTTTCAAGTCACATATATGTGAGAGACAGAGACAGACAGAGAGAGAGAGAGAGAGAGAGAGAGAGAGAGAGAGAGACAGAGAGACATCTCGCTTACCGAATTCTGAAGGAGAAATCTGATGTTGTGCAGTAAGAGTCGAAGAGCAGTGCGAGATTCGACAGCGCCGTCTTGATCAGTGATTTCTGCTGAAACTAATGTCTTCAGAAGCTCTTGAGCAATGAACTCTTTACAGCTGCACATCTGAAAGAAAATATACAGTATATGATATCTTCAAATGTCATATTTCCTCTACAGGCCTGTTAAGCTACTCGAAACTCACCTCTCCGCTTTCAATATGCACATTCGGCATGTAGACTGTGTTCATGTCCTTTAAAAGATGCAGAAAATTATAGTGTTGGTCTTTAAAAAAACGGTTTATTTATAGTATAAATGCAGAAATTTTAAGTGACAATTGACAATCTTTTTTAAGGGTGCGTCTCAATCAGTTTCCTAGTTCAGTAGTCAGGGCACTGATCAGGGAGTCGGCCATTTTAAGAGCTGTCTCAATCTTTCCAGTGCACTGAAGCGTTCGCGTCATATAAGTCCCACAATGCACTGTGAAAACCAGACCTGTAGCCTAGGAGTTTCTTTCTTTTGTTGAACACAAAAGAAGATATTTTGAAGAATGTTAGTAACAGTTGATGAACCCCACTGACTTCCATAGAAGAAAAAAATACTATAAAAGTCAATGGCTACCATCAACTGCCTGGTTACTAACATTCTTCAAAATATCTTTTGTGTTCAACAGAAAA
The DNA here is from genome assembly GCF_963993115.1 of Abramis brama. NCBI lineage: Eukaryota > Metazoa > Chordata > Actinopteri > Cypriniformes > Leuciscidae > Abramis > Abramis brama. Next base: position 6,231,928 of record NC_139977.1, read on the forward strand.
AAGAAACTCATACAGGTTTGGAACAACATCACAAAATATTTTTGGGTTAACTATTCCTGATGGAAGTTCGGAAGCACGAAACATAAATCATGTGAGCCAACTCACTACACATAATGACACACGGTAGATGTTTTAAAAATACAAACCATTATTAAATCATATTTCAGCATAAACCTACATCGCTAGACAGGTAATGAACATAACATTTATCATTTATTTACGGCTGAAATGTTTCGCGTATACATAACAAGAAAAGTATGTATCATAATATACTTTAAATAACATTAAAACATAATATAATAAAGATCTCAGTGCTGCTGTTGTTCATAAACACCAGTAGTGATGTTGCATAGAGAGGGCGTTGTCATACTGTCCTCACAGTGTCCGAATTAATGTACACGATATAGGCTACTGGTTCACGGCCTAGAAAGCTAGGAGGCTGATTGAGGCTAAGTAAGATTGTCATGTTTATGTTCACTGAGCATGTTACTTACAAATGTGAAGAGATGTGCATAATCCATGAGGTCTCTGAGGTGGTAAAGTGCCTCACGTATCGTGTCATCCCCCTGAGCCATGTGCTGCAATGCTATAAAGACAAACAGCACAGTTGGAACAGTTTTTGGGACCTGGGAATATATATATATATGTCTGTGTCAATTAGTGAATTAGCATGCTAATTCATTCTAGAAACATGCTAGCAGCACTAATCCAAACATCTATTTTTTCCTGAGAGACTGTATTGCCTTCAAAACCTTCAAAATTGAAACTACTTTAAACTTCAAAGTACTTGCAATTGAACATCTTGAAACGGCTTCAAACGGAAGTTCATATTAGAATGATTTCTGAAGTATCTGAAGGAAAGCTGCTTTGAAACTATCTGTTTTGTTAAAAGTGCTATGAATGAAGGTGACTTGACTTGATCATGTGACACTGAAGACTGGAGTAATGATGCTGAAAATTTAGCTTTGACAACACAGGAATAAGCTACATTTTAAAATAGAAAACAGTTATTCTAAATTATAATGATATTTCACAAGGTTACTTTTTTTAAATAATCTTAATTTTTCATTTAAATAATCTTAATTCTTCCAAACTGTAGATTCTTGTTTTTATTATATCCTCACCCTCGTGACTCTACTCACTCTCTTCAGCTGGAATCTCATTTGAGCCTCTTTTATTATTATTTTTAATTTTTAATTTTATTAAATGCCTGAAGAAAAGAAACGAAACACCACCGCCACCAAGTGGACGGATGTGGTGATGACAACGACAATAAACTTTAAATGGGAAAATGTGCCTGCCGAATTAATGTGAATATAAACAAAATATGTAGAACAATTCACATTGCTTTTAAATTATATGTTTGTATAAAATGCAATTGAGAATAATGAGCTATTACAGAATTTTGTCGTTTTGGAAAGCCAACGTAATATCAAATGTGACTCCACACATCAGAATATGTACTTTTCACCTGTTTCACACGGTCAGTAAATCAATGTGAATGATATGATCCTACTTTGGAGTACTTACAGACAAGAAACAGCATGAGAGGGAAGATTTGAGCGATTGTGGGTGGAGGTTTGCAGGTCCGTGAGCCTTTGAAATTATTGAATACGCGAACACGATTCGACCATTTCGCACATCCTTAAAGCTGAAAGCTCTTCTTCGTCCACATCTACAAACCAAACTTTGGTAATGTTCATGTTGATACTGTTAAACTAACCAACAGTTTCTTAAGAAAAGTTGCATCTCGTGACAAGAGCATTTGATAAGTTTTGAGAATGTGCTGCTAGAAAACCATTTTAGTTCTGAAAGCAAAAATAATAATCTTACAATGGCTGTGTTCAAAATAGCACTACTTCAGCAAATCCTGTTTTAATGTAGGCTATAATATGAGAAATACTACAAAGTTCACGGTTTTAATTCAGCTGTTGGAATTTACATAAAAAATCAAAACAGTGCATGGAATTGTAATATGGTCATGGGACTTCTGGGAAAATAAGAGAATATAATTTATTTTTTTTCCCTCAATATTATTTAATTATATATACAAATCACAATTGTTTGTATTTTATCTATTCGTTATTAAATGAAAAGAATCGCTGTTAAGATTTTTTTTTATTATAATAAAATTGCATTGTGGGATATGTAGTTTCTAGATGATTCTCGTGACGCTGAGTTTTGCGGAAGTACGTCACTGCGCCGACGCGGGAAACACGCGACTGACTGAGACTGACTGCCTGCAGTCAAAACAAACTAGTACAGTTTACGTGGAGTTTACTGCGTTATTTATTCTGAGTGAGTTATTTTAATAAAATGCAATGCTATTTTAGAGCCGTGTTAAATTATTAATTGAATTTTTGCCAGCCCAGCTGCAATGTAACGTTAGTACGACTGTGTTTCAAGTAATTATTTGTACAATCTAATCAACTTCACAGGCTTTCCTTAATATAGGAATAAATTGACAACATCACTTTCAAGTTCTGGTTATTAAAATGCGATTTTTTAATTGTGTGCACTGATAATTAATTAGACTTTTGTATCATTTCAAGGCTACAAGTCAAAGCACTGGTCCAAAATGTCAAAGATTGAAAAGATGAGTATTCTGGGAGTGAGGAGTTTTGGAGTTGAGGATAAAGACAAACAAGTGATCTCCTTCTTCAGCCCTCTCACGGTGCTTGTGGGACCTAACGGAGCTGGAAAAACGGTTTGTATATTGCTGTCAGTCAGTGTGTGTGTATAATTGAAATGCTGGTAATGAGAAGAGTGTTTAGAAGAGATTCACTCAAGCCACCCCAGGTGTATATGATTTTTTTCATTCAGCCAAACACAATCGTAGTTATGTAAAAATGTCCTGGCCCTTCCAAGCTTTATAATGGTAATGTTACCTTGTTTTTGAAGGCCGAAAAAATGCATCCATCCATCATAAAAGTACTCCATACGGCTTCAGGGGGTTAAGAAAGGCCTTCTGAATTATTTATCTTTACCTTTGTATTCAGCTGTGACAGTATTCAAAAAGGACAACATATACTGCACATTTGTGGTCTGCTCTTGCAAATATATTTATGATATATCCCATGAATAATTCACTGGAATCCACCCCATGTTTTTTTCTCCCCAAATCCTCACGTCTTTTTCCAGGTTTGTTTTCACACGGATGCTTTAAAATGTAATCATCTCCTCTTTTTACTTCTAATCCCTATTAGCAGTGTTTACTGAAGTATTTCTAAGGCAGGTAAAGATAATATTCATTGTCTGTCGCAATGACTTACATCGCTTTGGATTTTTATCACTCAATGTTCCAGTTAATGAACATTTTTGATTAAGGTAACGCATTAAATAATACAGACATATTTTTCTACAGCGATATGTAACACATCCGTAATATTTCTGTGGAAATAATCGGGGGTTATTATTATGGTCTGTTGTAGTAATTTGTTAAAGCTTTTACACTTTTAACTGTCCTTTCGATGTTTGATGGTTGAAGGGTGAGTAGAATAACGTCATCTCATTGTACCCAGTTTTTGAAAATGCTTTTTATTGCGTTCATAGAGTGAACTTTTAGCTGATTGTTTTTCAGTTTAACAGAAGTTACTCCCAAAATTCACACTTTGCGTCATGGGGCGCAAGAAAAAAGGTGGATATGAACTATTTCTTTTTATGAATTTCCAGACCATCATTGAGTGTCTCAAATACATCACTTCAGGAGACTTTCCACCAGGAAGTAAAGGAAACACATTTGTCCACGATCCCAAAGTAGGTCCTTGACAGGAGTAATTCAAGTAAACAAATCTAAGCTGTAATAGAAATGTTCTGATTTACAGGTATTTTTGCTTGTGTTATTCAACTTTTGCAAAAACAGGTTGTATTGTCCATGCAAGAGTGTTATAGATAGTGTTGTTCTGTTGTAGGATGCTCATGAAACGGATGTACGGGCACAGATCAGACTCCAGTTTAGAGATGTGAATGGCGATGCTGTGGCTGTCCAGAGGTCTATGCAAAGCACACAGAAGGGCAAGAAAACTGAGTTCAAAACCCTTGAGGGTGTCATTACCAGAATCAAGTAAGTTTTGTTTTTTCAAGTCAAGTCACCTTTATTTATATAACACTTTTTACAATACAGATTGTTGAAAATAATGCAACAAAGTTTGTTTCTGCTGTACAGCAGATCTAGAAGAAAATAGTTTCATTGTCAAGTTTAAGTAAGTTCAGAGTTGGTTCATTTCCGGTATACAAATCATTAGTTATTAATTTTGTTAATTTATATATACAGCAGCTCTAGATAAAACAGTGATGTCATCGTCCAGCCTAGTTCAGTTCTCATATAATAGCGTCAGTGACGGCAGATCAAGAATATTGTTCAATATTAAGTTGTCTCTTACTAATCTCTTATGCGCACCAAGGCAAAACTACAGTAAAAATAATAATACTGTAAAATATTATTTTCTATTTTCTATACTCTAGACTGTGACCTTTTTTCCTGTAAACTGTAAAATATATATTTATATTGAATTCTGTTATATTATTAATGTAGACATGTACTTCTTTATTACAGTAAATATATTAAAGAAGTAATGGAATATAATAACAGTATTTCTTGTTTTGTTTTTAAGATATATGCATTTTTTGCTTTTGTATTTATACTAAATGTGTTTAGGCTATTATAACAGATATCATATAAACCATATAGTTATTTTTGCATGTTAGTTCAACTCAAATTACTTTCAAAGGTGCATTTTAAAAAACAAAAACAAATAACATGTACAACTAATAATGATGAATATTATTATTAATTATTTTTGGTGCTAGAACTTGGTGGATCTGATGCTACTGCGCTCAAATGTACGTTTAGAGCCCTGATAATATATTTAAAATGTAATTTATTCCTGTGATTTAAAGCTGAATTTACTCCAGTCTTCAGTCTCACATGATCCTTCAAAAATCTGTTTAATATGCTGATTTGCTACTCAAGAAACATTTCTTCTTATTATTATATTTTTGTGGAAACTGATGCATTTTTGTTCAGGATTATTAGGTGAATAGAAAATAATAAAAACAGCATCAGTTAGAATATAAATGTTTTGTATCATTATAAATGTTTTTACTGTCACTTTTTGATCAGTTTAATGTGAAAAACTTTTAATGGTTTGTCTATTTATTTATATGTGATTTAAATTAATATACATTTTTAATATAAATTAATTATATTTGTGACATTTTGCTATCCATAACATTTACTTTTTGGTGTTTTTTTTTCTCTTGTGCATATTTTTATGAAACAACAGTTTCCTTTGTAGAACTTTAGAATCTCTTTTATTTATTGATTTATGTGAGGAGGTTGTAGACTGTTGTTTTAAATGTCTTGTGCTGGAATTCATGAGGTTTGCCATTTCTTGCTTCCACTTGGCTCTTGAAAAGTGTACATTATGGTCCCTGTTTGAAGCACTCATTTGCTTGTTGGATGTTAATACATCTTGACCTCTCTTGATGTCAGGCACGGAGAGAAAGTGAGCCTGAGCTCTAAATGTGCTGAACTAGACCGTGAGATGATCTCATCCCTGGGCGTCTCCAAAGCTGTCATCAGCCATGTCATCTTCTGCCACCAAGAGGAGTCCAACTGGCCTCTCAGTGAAGGGAAAGCCCTCAAGCAGAAGTTTGATGAGATTTTCTCAGCCACAAGGTATTTTTATCTGGACAATGGCTTTGTCACTGAAGCTTCATTCATTGAAAGGGTCATATTGTACTTTTTATTATTGTTCTTCTTTTCCTGAGGTCCACATATGACTCTTTTGGTAAAATTTGCATCATGTTTTAGTTTTTCATTTGACATCCTCTCTCTGAACCTTAGAATTAGACGGTCCCCTTCACAATTGCTTAATAGGCAACAGCACTGAATGCCTTTAATTTTTGTCTAGTCATTTTTGTAGCAATAATGCTTTTGGAGTGTGAAGGATGTTTTCATTCAGTTTATGAGTTCATCAAGCCATTATTTTATTTCAAAAGATATCTTTTATCTCTATTCTTGCCTCATAGATATCTCATCCCCATGACAGCATTTTTAATGAATCATACCCCTAGTAAATATGATCAAAAATGGCTTTTGATCTTTCATTCAAAAAATTGGCAAAAATCTAACCTTTCATTGAAGTAAAATAATTGAAAGTGGGGGGGAAATCACATTATGAAATAAATGTTTTTCTCCAAAACGCGTTGGCCACAATTATTGGCACCCCTGTTATTAAATACCTTTTTGCAATCTCCTTTTGCCAAGATAACTGCTCTGAGTCTTCTCCTATAATGCTTGATGAGTTTGGAGAATAACTGACAAGAGATCACTCCACTCATCAGGTCAGGGAACTGGGACGGTCATGACAGAAGCTTCATTTTGTGCTCCCTAACACATTTTTGTGTTGATTTTGATGTTTGTTTTGGACCGTTGTCCTGATGGAAGATCCAACCATGGCCCTTTATAAGATTTCTAGCAGAAGGCGTCAGGTTTTAGTTTTTTATCTGATGATATTTGATAGAATCCACAATGCCATGTATCTGAATAAGAAGTCCAGGACCTCCAGCAGAAAAATAGGCCCACAACATATAAGATCCAATGGTATATTAAATTGTACACATGGGGTACTTTTTATCCTTGTGTGTACCAAACCCATCTAGCGTGTTTGCTGCCAAAAAGCTCTTTTTTTAGTTTCATCTGACCACAGAACCCTGTGTTGTTTGAAGATCCAGTCGTGTCTGACCACTGAATATGCTGGAGTTTGTTTTTGGAGGAGCGAGGAGCATTTTTCTTGAAAACCTCCCAAACAACATGTGGTGATGGAGGGGTTGTTTGATTTTTTTTTAAATAGGCTTTCTGACCCCAAGACTCAAGTAATCTCTGCAATTCTCCATCTGTGATTATTGAAGAGTCTTTGGCCACTTAAACTTTCATCCTCACTGTCCATTAAGACAATATAGACGCACGTCCTCTTCCTGGCAGATTCGTAACATCTTTAGTTGATTATAACTTCTTAATTATTGCCCTGATGGTCAAAATGGGGATTTTCAATTCTTTAGCTATTCTCTTACAGCCACTTTCTATTTTGTGAAGCTCAACAATCTTTTGCTGCACATCAGAACTATATTCTTTGGTTTTACTCGTGATGGATGATTAAGGGAATTTGGCCTTTGTGTTTCCTCATATATAAACTCCTGTGAAACAAGAAGTCATAGCTGGACAATTTCATGTTCTTAGTTCCTGGTGTGCTAAAAAAGGTAAATATTAATGGGAATATACTTCAGAAATATTTTACTCATAAAAAATTCTAGGGGTGCCAATAATTGTGGCCAACGTGTTTTGGAGAAAAACATTTATTTCATAATGTGATTTCCCCCCCCACTTTCAATTCTTTTACTTCAATGAAAGGTTAGATTTTTGCCAATGCAGATTGCAACCGATGCAGATTTATTTTTTACAGTAATTTTTGATCATATTTACCAGGGGTATGTTTAATTCTGACCACAACTGTATATGTGTATATATATAACATTAAATGATATCGGCCTACAAGAAAACAACATCATCCCCTTCCAAAGTCTTTTTTAAAACTTTGATATTTGTATATAATTATTTATTTCCCCTTTTGTTTAATGCATCTTTTTACCCTATAAATGACTGCTGTGTATTATCTACACAATATATGTTTTGTATTTACTGTAAATTCTCAACAATCATGCCAGAGAAGCTTTGACTCTATGGGTCTAATTCTGTAGGCCTACACCAGTAGATGGCGATAAATGATTGTCTATTTAAACAGACTGTTTTTGCACATTGGCTTGTCCTGTGGCGTCATTTACTCATATTAAGTTGGCATTGCAAATGAATGGCTGAAAATAACCACAGCCTTTTGCTTAAAGGTACATTAAGGTATTGGACACCCTGAAGACGTTGAGGCAGAAGCAGGCCCAGACTGTTAATTCCTGCAGGATGGAGCTCAAGTACCTAAAACAGAACAAAGATAAAGCCCTAGAGATTAGAGAGCTGCTGTCCACTAAAGAGGCTCAGCTTTCTTCCTCCAAAGAGAATGTCCAACGCATCGAGAATCAGATTGACCCACTGGAGGTGAGACACCAAGAATTTGTGACGGCAATTTGTTGGCTGATCCGGTTTTCTTTTTATTTTCTGTGGGATTTTAGAATAGAGGTTTTCCATTTTTGAGATCTGTGGCAGTTGATTGTTTTGGATAATGAATATTTAAAATTGTATTTAATAGAGGCAGGTGTATGGGTGGGCCGGTAAACATGATTAACCGGTACAAATTTTGGACTAGCGTCTCTATCGCAGTTACACGCTCACGTCACGTTGCTGTGCGACATGGTCACGAAAACGTATCATTTGCATGCGTTTTCAAGCATTAGCCTTGAATGGTTAAATACACAAAGTAGTGTCAAAATGCCTGTCTTAAAAACATTAATTTATGTCTTAAGTGAAAGTAAACAGCTGAGAAAGAAAACTCATGTGTAACAATATATTGGGTCAGGGTATTCGGTCTTAAAGTGCCTTATATTCCTGCTGTCTGTCTTTCATGATAATCAAACTACAAAAGAGAGAAAATCTCTCACTGACTAAATCACTTTTGTACATTTAATAAGAAGAAACCCATTGAAGACTATAGTGTTTTTTTTATACATTTGATTATACAGTTTATGTAGCATTTCTTATTTATTTGTTCTGCTGTAGCTTTTTCTTTTTTTTTGTTTGGTCATATTGCTTGGAAATTGGTTTCTTATTCTTATTTTATCGCTGACTGTTTACATGTCTTCAGTGAGCTTGAGTTTTTTTTTTTTTTTTTTTAAGGCTAGTATTAGTTTTTTGTGATATTGACATTGGTGACAAGAATTATGACATTTCTATGGTTTCAACATTTTTGATATCATAACCTAAAATGTAAAGCTTTTATCGTTATCATGTAATAAAATTACTTATATCCTGATATATGATTTTATTCATATCGTTGTTGTCTTTGGCAGCAAATTCATCCCAAAAATATATGTTTTACATGTATGTATTTACATAAACATGTAATAATGTGTATTTTTAAATAATCCAGTCATTTAAATTCTTTATTAATAAAAAGGTCATCAAGATTAATACTTTTTTTCTTTTTATTTGATACTTGTTATTTACTTATTATTTTGATACCAAACTAAAAGATAAAATTGATCCTAAATTATTGATAACTCTGACATCAGTGCAAAAACAGAAGCTTCACATTATGATCAGTTGAGTTAAAAACGAAAGATAGATGAGTCCCACTGTAAAATAGTCCAAATGTGTGCTTGTGACTGCACATGAGTTGAATTTTAGCCCATACACTCATGCAGTCATGTGATGTATATTCACTAAACACACTTTCCCCATATTTTCAGAACCGACTGAATGACATAGACAGCAGCCTCAGCAAAATAATGAAGTTGGATAATGACATCAAAGCTCTGGACAGCAGGAAGCAACAGATGGAGGATGATAACCGGGAACTAGAGGAAAAGATGGAGCAGGTAACCCAAGGTTTTGTTTTTTTAAACATCAGTCATCAGTTATGAAGCTTTCACTGCTTCTCAGTATTAGTCATAAATGCCAGATAATGATCATGTGAAAGCAGAGGAAGTGTTTTGCATAGAAAACATGTACAGGATGTTCAGTAATTTAGGGTTTTGGTATATTAACTGCTGCTGTTCATCTGATGTTGGAATGAGGGGTTGCGTTTGCGTTTGCTTGCTTATCTTTGTCATTTGTTTAATATTGTTTAAAAATAAAAGAGGTCCATCCACTACGTTTTCTTACTAAAAGCCATTCAATTTTCTTAATTTACCTGAGGGTTCTTCTGGACTACTGGGGATCCAAATAAACTTTTTATGTGTTAGTTCTCAACAGTGCTCCCATTGAAGTAACATTAGTGTTGATGCTTTGGTCCACTGGTTGTCAAGTAAAGTCAAGTCACCTTTATTTATATAGCGCTTTTTACAATACAGATTGTTTCAAAGCAGCTTTACAGAGATAACAGGAAAATAATGCAGCAAAGTTTGTTTCCAGAAGAAAACAGCGTCACAGTCCAGTAAGCTCAGTGATGTTTCATTTTTGGTGTAAAAAGTTATTCATATATATATATATATATATATATAGCAACTCTGGAGAAAACAGTGATGCCATCATCCAGCTCACTTCAGTTCTCATATAATGGTGTCAATGCAGGCAGATCAATAATATTATTGAATATTAAATTAAATGTCCCCAAGTGACAGTTTTGAGTTCAACCTGAGTCATGTCTCGATTTATTCCTCCCCTCTTTCTCTCCCCAAAGGTTTCTTCTTAAATTGTAATAAAACAGAGAGAAAACCATCAATATTAAAAATGTCTGGAGTCTGTAGAAATGTAGAGTTGTCAGCATTACAATGAAACGTAATACCATGTTTTCAAAACATATCACCTAAAGAGAGCATGTACGGAAAGAAAAACGAAGGGCCTAAGACAGAGCCTTGCAGCACACCGTGTGTTCATTCCTTGGGGCGCCTTGACTCTGTGTTGTGCTGTGTTTTTAGGTGTTTCAGGGCTCAGATGATCAGCTGCAGGACATGTATCAGAACCACCAGCAGACTGTCAAAGAGAAGGAAAGGAAACTTACGGAGTGCCAGCGCGAGTTTGAACGGGCCGGCCGAGAGTGCCAGAGGATGAACCGCATCAAATCTGACTTGCTAGTTGAGCAAGGTAGTCGTTTGCTCCTTTGCTATTCATTTATTGTTGTGTGGTGGAAATGTGTTCTCTGTATATGATCAAATGGTTGTTTCGTTGATTGTAGTATTTAAAAGAGTCAATAGAAGAATAGTGACGTCCTTTTTTTAGTTTACATCGCAGCCTGATTTGCTACTTGCTTTTGTAAGTCACAGGAAGGTGGTATTGGGTAGATTCACTAGAGTTTCAACAAGCAGCTATTTTGATCTGTTCATGACTTCTATGATTAAGTGGGAAAAAAGTATATATTAGCCCCATTAAATAACACAAGCACTTGGTGTGGCAACCTGCAGGCCACACACAAACATGATCATGACCTTTTTAGAAGTTCTTATATAAAGTGCTCTCGTCTCGAGCTTTTGGCAACTTGGCGTTAAACACATATATTTTTGCTTTTATCCCACTTTGTGGCCTTCATCATTTATCCTCTTTTTAAATTGAAATTGCTACTACTGCAAAGTTACTTCACTTAAGAAATTTAGATTTTATAGATTAGTTATTGCAGTCCTAAAGTACACTATACTTATAGACATGCACTAAAAACTAATACTTTCACATCGAGTGATTTTGCTCAAAATGCATTTTTAGCAGGAAAAAAGTTTATTCTTTCTCAGAACTGTTCATCGTCATTGTTTCTGTTCATTTGAAGGCCGTCTGCAGTTGGAGGCAGATAGACACACACAGAACATTAAAAGGAGGGACACCCAGGTGAAGAGTTTAGCGTCTTCCCTGGAGTTGGAGGGCTATGATCGGACACCTCTTAACGAAAGACAACTCCAGAGCTTCCACAGACAAGTCAAAGAGAGACTGGACCAGGACACTGAAGCCCTCAACCAAACTATGGTAGATAATTGAACTGCAGGATGTCATTTACCACCCAGTTCACGCTCTTTTGTTATATATATTTTGCATTGCCAGTTTTTATACTCTTTATGAAGGGGTCCAATATAGAGACATATGTAATGTTTGGGTAACAGTAACCCTTTAATTATATTATTTTTGTATTATTTAATGCTTAACAGAAAATTCTACAATCAAATTAATTCAGATATTTATAAATATCCTGAAACTTTTATAACTTTTATATATATATACAGTGAGGAAAATAAGTTTTTGAACACCCTGCTATTTTGCAAGTTCTCCCACTTAGAAATCATGGAGGGGTCTGAAATTGTCATCGTAGGTGCATAGACATAATCAAAAAAATAATAATCCAGAAATCACAATGTATGATTTTTTAACTATTTATTTGTATGATACAGCTGCAAATAAGTATTTGAACACCTGAGAAAATCAATGTTAATATCTGGTACAGTAGCCTTTGTTTGCAATTACAGAGGTCAAACATTTCCTGTAGTTTTTCACCAGGTTTGCACACACTGCAGGAGGGATTTTGGCCCACTCCTCCACACAGATCTTCTCTAGATCAGTCAGGTTTCTGGGATGTCGCTGAAAAACACGGAGTTTGAGCTCCCTCCAAAGATTCTCTATTGGGTTTAGGTCTGGAGACTGGCTAGGCCACGCCAGAACCTTGATATGCTTCTTACAGAGCCACTCCTTGGTTATCCTGGCTGTGTGCTTCGGGTCATTGTCATGTTGGAAGACCCAGCCTCGACCCATCTTCAATGCTCTAACTGAGGGAAGGAGGTTGTTCCCCAAAATCTCGCAATACATGGCCCCGGCATCCTCTCCTTAATACAGTGCAGTCGCCCTGTCCCATGTGCAGAAAAACACCCCCAAAGCATGATGCTACCACCCCCATGCTTCACAGTGCATGGTGTTCTTGGGATGGTACTCATCATTCTTCTTCCTCCAAACACGTTTAGTGGAATTATGACCAAAAAGTTCTATTTTGGTCTCATCTGACCACATGACTTTCTCCCATGACTCCTCTGGATCATCCAAATGGTCATTGGCAAACTTAAGACGGGCCTTGACATGTGCTGGTTTAAGCAGGGGAACCTTCCGTGCCATGCATGATTTCAAACCATGACGTCTTAGTGTATTACCAACAGTAACCTTGGGAACGGTGGTCCCAGCTCTTTTCAGGCCATTGACCAGCTCCTCCCGTGTAGTTCTGGGCTGATTTCTCACCTTTCTTAGGATCATTGAGACCCCACGAGGTGAGATCTTGCATGGAGCCCCAGTCCGAGGGAGATTGACAGTCATGTTTAGCTTCTTCCATTTTCTAATGATTGCTCCAACAGTGGACCTTTTTTCACCAAGCTGCTTGGCAATTTCCCCGTAGCCCTTTCCAGCCTTGTGGAGGTGTACAATTTAGTGTCTTTGGACAGCTCTTTGGTCTTGGCCATGTTAGTAGTTGGATTCTTACTGATTGTATGGGGTGGACAGGTGTCTTTATGCAGCTAACGACCTCAAACAGGTGCATCTAATTTAGGATAATAAATGGAGTGGAGGTGGACATTTTAAAGGCAGACTAACAGGTCTTTGAGGGTCAGAATTCTAGCTGATAGACAGGTGTTCAAATACTTATTTGCAGCTGTATCATACAAATAAATAGTTAAAAAATCATATATTGTGATTTCTGGATTTTTTTTATTTAGATTATGTCTCTCACAGTGGACATGCGCCTACGATGACAATTTCAGACCCCTCCATGATTTCCAAGTGGGAGAACTTGCAAAATAGCAGGGTGTTCAAATACTTATTTTCCTCACTGTATGTATGTGTATATATATATATATATATATATATATATATATATATATATATATATATATATATATATATTATATAACATATATTTTCCAAAGTTCAATATTAGTATTGTAACAAGTTGCCATTTTTTTATAATAATTTCTTGTTTTCAGCAAGATATGCAGGAGAAAGAGGCACAGAAGCAGCAAAGCATCGATGATCTCCGTGATAAGAAGACCGGTCTAGAGAGAACCGTTGAGCTGAAGAGAGACATACAGGCCAAGAAACAACAGGAACTGAAGAACATCAAGTGTGATCTCCAAAAACTGGAGGGCTCCTCTAGCAGACTGCAAGAGCTGGACACTGAGCTTCAGAAAGCGGTTAGATCTGCACTACACCACTAAACTTGCTTTGAGCATTAAGCCCAAAGTATACTTAGTTTTCTTTAACGCGTGCACTAGTATAGTGTATAGAGAAGTGTATTTAAATAAATTATACAACGTAATCTACTAGGATTTGCGGTTGTCAATTTACTGGTATTTGCAACATTATTTAACGGCCACAAAAAACATGTCTTGTCCATTTTGTGCTTGACATGTCTGCCACTCCCATCTGCGCTTTCTATGGGATTACAGTCTCACGCTAATTTGCCCTGTTTAGTAAATCTGGCCCAAAATCTGAAAAATAAATTGTAGAAAGAAAACAGAAACAGAACTACCATCATTGACACCCTGCATTGCTTTTGTATGTGTTTTTCTTAATGTATGTGTGTTTATAGGAGCGAGAGCTTGATAATGCCACGCAGGCCTGTACTGTGGACAGTCTGAAGGCAGAAGTAATCGATCTACAGAAGGAGAAAACTGAACTGGATCAGGCCCAGCGCAGACTGGACCAGGAGATGGAACTGCTCAACACACACACCAGGGCACATGCAGAGATGGACATGCTCAAGAAGAACAAGGTGAACACACACATCATTCTCGCCCGCAGCCATATCACCTGTAGCCCAAGACTGGTTCCCCACTGAAGCTGAGCAGGGTTGAGTCTGTCAGTACCTGGATGGGAGACTCCTGGGAGAACTAGGTTGAGGCCAGTAGGGGGCGCTGCTCACCCTGTGGTCTGTGTGGGTCCTAACGCCCCATTATAGTGATGGGGACACTATACTGTCAATAAAAGCACGTCCTTCAGATGAGACGTTAAACCGAAGTCCTGACTCTCTCCAGTTGTGGTTGAGGAGAGACCGTATGTACAGTATTGTACAGTAGTACATTAGAAAAGCGCTTTATAAATGCTTCATTCGTCCATTATGATAACACCTTTATGCTTAATTCTGAAACAAATGCAGCAAACAATAAAGGGTGCAGAGATGACAACAGAACCAGGAGGGTTAATTCGCTCTTGGTTCCTTCAAAATGATTTCCTATGGGGTTTTGTTATGAGGTTTTTCAATTTACGAGTAAAATAAAAGCCTGTGGTAAACATAACTTGATGATACTAAACTGCACATCTGAACAACACAGAAACATCCAGGATTCAGCTAATAATCTCGAGATACCATAATATATCCTACAAAATGTGTTAAGTTCTAGATGTGTATGAGTTTGCCAGCACAATGTTTGCAGTATATAACTGTAACACTAGATGTCAGCACAGTCTTTCTGCAATTTCCTGACCACCTAATATCCTCCAGTGTTTTATAAACACTTCAGTTTGTCATTTATACATCACAAAAAAATAACTATTTTTAACAATAGGTAAATTGTGTTAAATTTCAGTTTCAACAAAAAAAGTTTAACTGATGCCTATTAAAATGAAAACTAATGCTAGGTTTATTTTAAAATGTTTGATGGGGCATCAAAATAGTTTATAACATTCCATGCTGCCTAAAGCAAGAAATGAAAATGAATGGTCAGTCAAACACATAATTCATTACAAACATTAGTCATCCATTTCCTGTTATGCTAATTTTTCAGATTAATTTCTTTCATTTAAGAGATTATAGATTTAATAGATAATTATTTATTTAGGTCATGTGCAATCTATAAAATTTTTCCTTCAGAAATTATGTGTTCATACTACTTTTAAAAAGCAAGAGTGTTTACAATTTCACAGTTTACAGTTACGGATTAACCAAATTATTCCCATTATTACATTTATCAAAATGTGCTGAATCAGAGCAAACTGTGAGATATTAACTGGACGTCACTTATAACAAAAGACATTCTTTCTAGGCAGTTATGGCAGTATACAGAATATACAGCACATTAATGTCTGGATAGTGTGATCTATACTCATATATAGCAGTTTTATGATCAGTGCTTATGCCAGTCAGAGGCTTGCAAAGTGACAGCTTTATCCAACTAGAAAATAAATAGTTCATCTCTGCTTCGGATTCCAGATGGAGAAAGAGGAGCAAGTGAGGAAGATCAAGTCGAGACACAATGAAGAGCTGGTGTCTCTTCTGGGACACTTCCCAAGCAAGAGCGAGCTGGCAGACTGGATCCACTCCAAAACCAGAGAGATCAACTCCACCAGAGAACGGCTCAGCAAAATGAAGTCTGTCGCACTTTGATTTGTTTTTCTGCAAACGTTTATTACAATAAGCTAGAGAATGCCATAAATGATGATGCAGTGTAGTTTTCAAATGGTGACGTTTAGCTTACACAGACATGTCTAAAATAGGTCTGTCTAGCAAATATGGCAGATATGACTTGCACTTGTAGTAGTGTACATAAACTGTTTGTAAGTTCACACATGTCAATAAAATACATGTTTATGTGTAAAATAATATCGGAGAATGTACGATTTTCCAAATGCTGTATTTGCACAATAAAATGTAATTATTCTCCAACTTTAACAGTGCAGAAATAATTCCCAATAAATGTTAATACATCCTTTGCAGCCTTCAGATAAATTAACTAGCATCACTAGACAAGACTTTTCATTTTTATTTTTCCTAGTAAGGAGCTTGCATCTGGAGAACAGAAGAAGACTCACTTCATGGCAGAAATCAAACATAAGGAAGAGCAGCTGGTCAACTATGAAGAGAGACTTTTCAACGTGTGCGGCAGTCAGGACTTCCAGTCGGACCTGAGCAAACTGGAGGATGAGCTGGAGAAGTCCTCTAAACAGAGAGGTATGCTCTCACAAAACATTTCAGATCCACACTAAATCTACATTCTGTGCTCATTTTGTAGGCAAATCTTCAGAATAATGCAAAAAATCATATACATTTGGTAGAAAATGCTAATATAATGGACAAATCATACATGAACCCGTTAGGGTCGAGGGATGCGTTTTGTGTATGATGGCCTTTGAATTCTGCTGAAGTCTTTGAAGCTTTTCAGATGCAGATTCTGTGTTGGCCTGCTTGACGGTAAATTACTGTTTATTGGTAAACAGGATATAGACTTTCTTTATGCCAAGTATAGCAATGACTGTTGATATGAAGTATAAAGCTGGGACCCACACAGCTGAGTTTATGTAGTCCACAGCAGTTACACAACCCAGTATGTGTGCGAATTCAGAACATCCCTGGTTTTCTCAGTCTTCCGTGTTTTGAATGTGATTATCGGAAGTGTTGGGGAAAGTTACTTTGAAAAGTAATGCATTACAATATTGCGTTACTCCCTTAAAAAGTAACTAATTGCGCTACTTAGTTACTTTTTTGAAAAGTAACGAGTTACGTTAATTTTGCGTTACTTTTTTTGCAACTGGGCTAGGCTTGTTTTTTTTTTTATAACAAAAAAGTTATATTTTTGGGCAAATGTAAAGACCCTTTCACACCAAATGTGAAATAATAAGCCTCAGGCTGAAGGAAATTCACGGCTGTACAGTAGAGGGCGCAGCTCAAACTAACTTATCAGCTCTGCTGCCATTTCTGGATAACGGAAGAATAGGATGCAACACTTACTTTAACGCTCTGGGGTCTGAGCTGTTTTCTGGCCCTGGAGGTGTTCTGACATGCTCTGACATTTGTGCTTATTTCTGTTACTTGTGACATTTTCATGGCTAAAGTCTGATTACACTGTATTTAGCACAAACTCTGCTACAATAATATATCAGCAGCATGTATGTAAAAGTTTGTAGTTTTGAGATAGTGACATTTATGCGTGGTTTGTGAAAATACAAAAAAAAAAAAAAATTCACTGAAATAAGGCCATGAAACCCATACTGATTATTTCTTCACAAGACTTTTGAAAATTGTATCACGTAGCCTAGAATATTTGCTCCAAAACTATGTGAAAATCATCCTGACTGCTCATTCAAATAAGACAATATATTGATTTAAAATTTGTAAGATGTGTTTTCTGTAAGAAAGCTTTATGCGAAGAGGCGTGATCACATCATTAATATGTATGGCTTTCACACCTGAGAAAGACAAAGACCCTCCCCTAATGGCCCTATTAGGAGCTATCAGGCCCTATCATTCTGAGCAACCTTGCACAAAGAATGAGGAGAATTAAAAAAGAATGGCTTTTAGATTGTTTGGATTTATTTACAACACAACATAATCCAAAGATACACAACATAATCCAAAGATACACAACAAATGACAAAAAAGCACATTATTGAAAACAATGATCCAAAGACAGAAACCTTTGTGCCATTCCTAAAAACATTGTACATACCTTTCATTTCCAAGGTGTTTGATTTTCACTTTACCATGTTCATGTACAGAGACTCATGTGAATGTTGAAGTCAGCAGGACTCCTCAGTGGAGCATCTGGTCCCTGTAAAAAAAAAAAAAAAAAAAAAAAACCTATAAAAAAAAAAAAGAAACTATAGGGCTGCACGATTTTGGGAATAGATTTGAGATTTTTCTGGTTAAAATTGCTTTTTAAAATTCACAGAATACACACACAAATGTTTCCAACAATGTATAATGATGCTGCATAAAATAATAATAACAATAGCCTATAGCAGCCTATAAATCTTCCAAAAGATTTCAGTAACAACTACATTAGAGAAAAATATATTGATTGATTACCATATGTTACTTCAAATGTTTCCATTCGTTATGATGATATGAAATGAGATTAGAAGCCTTTGTTTGGTGCGTTTTGCTTTTCAAACCCACAGCGCGCTCCAAAATATGATACATTCAAACACAGAGCGCACTCCAAAATATGATACATTTAAACAGAGCGCGCTCCAAAATATGATACATTCAAACGCAGAAACTGCGAATCCAAAATATTAAACATTATGGTTACCATATTACACATATCTACGTTTGAGCAGATATCCACAAACACAGTATAGTAAACACGGGTCTAAATATTATAATATTCACCTTATATCTAGCAACATTTCAACTGCAATGTGAAGTTTATGCAACAATAACATAAACTAATAAGAATTTCTTACCTTACATCTTTCTTGTCTTCAAATCGCGTTCTTCTTCTGAGGTAAACCCAATGTAAGCTCACGGCGTGTCTTTCAAACTCGACGAAAAGCAGAGACTTTTCCATGTGGACGATTTGCATGTCAATCTCTTTTGCGCGTGTGGGCGTGGTCGAATTAAAAATAATGAGCAAGGGTTTGAGAAGCTGGACATCTTGTTGGTTTTATACATATTACTTAAACAGAGAATATTTGTTTTCAGTTTGAATCCGATCATTTAAAAGTACACACTTAAATGTTTATAAAGATATATGGCTCATAAATGTGTGACAAGTATTCGCTGAGTTTTGTTTCAGTTTATAGACGTGCTCAAGAAAAAAAAGTTCACCGCGACGGAGAGGTAGAAAGCACAGCTTGTTTATTTTCTTTATTTTACAAAAGCACAATGTTTTGATCTGATCGTAAGTGGACACATACAAAAGTAGAAATATCACAGATTCTTTTTTCATATTTCTTTTTTCTTTATAACCATAAATGACGGAGTAATTTAAGTTTATTGTGCTACTATGTGAAGAAAATCCAGCAAAACGCGGTGGCGCGTTTTTCCGACCTCAGAGGGTTAACCAATAAAAACAAAAAAAATCTATAGTCATTTTTACTTATGGTTTAACTGAATCATCAAAGGTCAGAAGCAAGTACATTGGTCAATAAAGTGAGATCAAATGCATAAAAATGTATGTTTTATTTAACATATTTAGTTATTGAAGGTTTGCATAGTATTCTGATTTTTGAATTGTGAGAAATATTGAATCTTTTTTTGTGCAAGTGAGATGAGTAAATGCACGCTCACTTTTAGTCTAGAACTACAATAAGCATTATGTTCACACAGCACACAAAAACACACACAACGCCTCTGCACTTACTCATGATTCTCTCAACATGGGGACAAGAGAGCTGTCAGTCAATAAACTGAAGTAGTTTATTGAGAGTAGTCAAGAGAGCTGTCAGTCAATAAATTTACAGTCAATAAAGACGAAGTAACGTCTCCGTTCCCTACTCAGGGAACGAGGGTTGCATACGTAACCGAGACGTTTTGTTGTGGCGACGAACGGGGTTTCGCTTAGAAAGCCTCTCATCTTCGAGAAATAAAATAAGCCAATGGCAAAGAAATGCCATGGGTCTGCGTAATTTGCATTGCGCAACTCCGCCTTACCTCGTGGGTATATAAGGAAGTACGCTGGCAACATGCAGATATGTTTCTTCGCTGAGGAGCCGAGACTGAACTCTGGCAGGGAGCTGGCAGGGAGACGTAACATCTCCGTTCCCTACTCAGGGAACGAGGGTTACATACGTAACCAAGACGTTCCCTTTCGTGGTCACTACGAGTTACGTTGTGACAACGAATGGGGTTCCCAGTCTAATCACGCCACCTCGGCTGTCTTCCAGTGCCCTGTGCAAGTCTGAGATCCCTGTCGTGAGACTAGCACGGACAAAGGACTCCTACTTAACACAGGAATACCAAGGTACACTGGGAAGCATATCTCAAATATGCAAATATGAAATATGCAATCAGTGCCAGCCCGAAAGGGGGGGACTAACAGAATACACATATGGAGAATCCACTGGGGTGTCCAGCCGCAGGTGGAATATTTCAACCCCAGGGGTGGCAAGGTGGCTTGCCAAGGGAAAGACGCATGCTCAGAGAGGCTTACAGTGGAAATTCACATGGGGGTCGCCCAGAGGGGGAACCATGCACATGACGGCACCTAGCCAATCGCGAAAGCTGCCGGTGGCCTAACTCTGGGGTTGACGTCAACAGTGCTGGAGGAAGTCAGGGCCTCTCGGGGAGGCGCACCTGAGGAGAACAATCGTACATATCCAGTCCGTGGAGTGGAATGGCGAGCAAGCGAAGACACCTGAGCGGGTCCTAGTACCGGCTGGTTGAAGCGAGTACGTGAGAGGACACTGGCTCCACTCGGAGGTTATAGAACCTGGCAAATGTGTTAGGTGTCGCCCAGTCTGCAGCTCTGTAGATGTCTGTTAGCAAGGCGCCATACGCTAGAGCCCAAGAGGAGGCCACAGTGGGGAAGGAGGCCAAGAGGAGTGGGCCTTCACCCCAAGGGGGCACGGTCGACCTTGCTGCTGGTATGACAAAGCAATGGCGTCCACTATCCAGTGAGACAACCTTTGCTTGGAGAGAGCCTTTCCCTTCCCACCATAACAGACAAAGAGCTGGTCTGGGGTCCTGAAACACTGCGTTCTGTCTACGTAGGCACGGAGGGCGCGTACTGGACAGAGCAGTGCCAAGGCTGGGTCTGCCTCCTCCAAGGGCAGCGCTTGCAGGTTCGCACTTCCTTATATACCCACGAGGTAAGGCGGAGTTACGCAATGCAAATTCCGCAGACCCATGGCATTTCTTTCCCATTGGCTCGTTTTATTTATCCAAGATAGGAGGCTTTCTAAGCAAAACCCCATTCGGCGTCACAACGTAACTCGTAGAGAAGTAACTCAGATATTTTGTTAGAAATTTTAAAAGTAATACGTTACTTTACCAGTGGCTTGACAAAGTAATCTATTTACGTAACTCAAGTTGCTTGTAATGAGTTCCCCCCAACACTGATTCTCATTATCTTCTTGGCAGCCATGCTGGCGGGCGCCACCGCCGTGTACAGTCAGTTCATCAGTCAGCTGACGGAGGAGGGTGAGCCCTGCTGTCCCGTGTGTCAGCGTGTGTTCCCCTCAGAGGCCGAGCTCCAGGACGTCATTAATGACATGCAGTCCAAGCTGCGGCTCGTCCCAGACAAACTGAAGAACACCGAGCAGGACCTGAAGAGGAAAGAGCGCAGGCGTGATGAAATGATGGCACTGAAGCCCATCAGGCAATAACACTTTTCTGGACATTCAGTCATCACTTTATTTATTTATCTATCTGTCTATTCCTCAATCTGTTTATCACTTTAACTATCCATCCTTTATGTTTATACATCCATCTTTTACTTCAGCTATTCATGCATCCATCCATCATTCACCTGTTTATCCCTTCATTCCCCATCCTTCCATCCATCCATCCATCCATCCTCCTGTTTACCCCTTCATTCCCCATCCATCCATCCATCCTCCTGTTTACCCCTTCATTCCCATCCTTCCATCCATCCATCCTCCTGTTTACCCCTTCATTCCCCATCCATCCATCCATCCATCCATCTGTTTATCCCTTCATTCCCCATCCATCCATCCTCCTGTTTACCCCTTCATTCCCCATCCTTCCATCCGTCCATCCTCCTGTTTACCCCTTCATTTCCATTCCTTCCATCTATCCATCCATCCACCTGTTTACCCCTTCATTCCCCATCCTTCCATCATCCATCCATCCTCCTGTTTACCCCTTCATTCCCCATGCTTCCATCATCCATCCATCTGTTTATCCCTTCATTCCCCATCCTACCAACCATCATCCACCTGTTTACCCCTTCATTCCTCCATCCTTCCATCCATCCTTCCTCCTGTTTACCCCTTCATTCCTCCATCCTTTCATCCATCCTTCCTCCTGTTTACTGCTTCATTCCTCCATCCTTCCACCTGTTTACCCCTTCATTCCCCATCCTTCCATCTATCCATCTAACCATCCACCTGTTTACCCCTTCATTCCCCATCCATCCATCCATCCATCCATCCACCTGTTTACCCCTTCATTCCCCATCCATCCATCCATCCATCCTCCTGTTTTCCCCTTCATTCCCCCATCTTTCCATCCTTCCAACCATCATCCACCTGTTTACCCCTTCATTCCTCCATCCTTCCTCCTGTTTACACCTTCATTCCTCCATCATTCCATCCATCCTTCCTCCTGTTTACCCCTTGATTCCTCCGTCCATCCTCCTGTTTACCCCTTCATAACTTTTCATTTCCCACCCTTCCATCCATCCGTCCTCCTGTTAACCCCTTCATTACCTATCCTTCCATCATCCATCATCCTCCTGTTTACCCCTTCATTCCCCATCCTTCCATCCATCCATCCATCCATCCATCCATCTACCTGTTTACTCCTTCATTCCCCATCCATCCATCCATCCATCCATCCATCCATCCATCCATCCATCCATCCATCCATCCATCCATCCATCCATCCACCTGTTTACCCCTTCATTCCCCATCCTTCCATCATCCATCATCCATCCATCCTCCTGTTTACCCCTTCATTCCCCATGCTTCCATCCATCTGTTTATCCCTTCATTCCCCATCCTACCAACCATCATCCACCTGTTTGCCCCTTCATTCCTCCATCCTTTCATCCATCCTTCCTCCTGTTTACTGCTTCATTCCTCCATCCTTCCACCTGTTTACCCCTTCATTCCCCATCCTTCCATCTATCCATCTAACCATCCACCTGTTTACCCCTTCATTCCCCATCCTTCCATCCATCCATCCACCTGTTTACCCCTTCATTCCCCATCCATCCATCCATCCTCCTGTTTTCCCCTTCATTCCCCCATCTTTCCATCCTTCCAACCATCATCCACCTGTTTACCCCTTCATTCCTCCATCCTTCCTCCTGTTTACACCTTCATTCCTCCATCATTCCATCCATCCTTCCTCCTGTTTACCCCTTGATTCCTCCATCCATCCTCCTGTTTACCCCTTCATTCCTTTTCATTTCCCACCCTTCCATCCATCCGTCCTCCTGTTAACCCCTTCATTACCTATCCTTCCATCATCCATCATCCTCCTGTTTACCCCTTCATTCCCCCATCCTTCCAACCATCATCCACCTGTTTACCCCTTCATTCCTCCATCCTTCCTCCTGTTGACCCCTTCATTCCTCCATCCTTCCATCCATCCTTCCTCCTGTTTACCCCTTCATTCCCCATCCTTCCATCTATCCATCCAACTGTTTACCCCTTCATTCCTCCATCCTTCCATCTATCCATCCACCTGTTTACCCCTTCATTCCCCATCCTTCCATCTATCCATCTAACCATCCACCTGTTTACCGCTTCATTCCCCATCCTTCCATCATCCATCCTCCTGTTTACCCCTTCTTTCCCCATCCTTCCATCTATCCATCATCTACCTGTTTACCCCTTCACTCCTCCATCCTTCCATCCAGTCTTTTTCCCGTTTATGCCTTCATTCCCCATCCATCCATCCTTCCTCCTGTTTACCTCTTCATTCCCCATCCATCTGTCCACCTATTTACCCCTTCTTTCCCCATCCTTCCATCTATCCATCCATATATCCATCCATCCACTTATTTATCCCTTCATTCCCCATCCATATGTCCACCTGTTGACCCCTTCATTCCCTATCCTTCCATCTATCCACCTGTTTACCCCTTCATTCCCCATCCATCTGTCCACCTGTTTACCCCTTCATTCTCCATCCTTCCATCTATCCATTCATCCATCCATCCACCTATTTACCCCTTCATTCTCTATCCTTCCATCTATCCATCCATCCACCTGTTTACCCCTTCATTTCCCATCATTCCATCTATCCATCCATCATCCACCTGTTTACCCCTTCATTCCTCCTGTTTACCCCTTCATTCTCCCTGTTTACCCCTTCATTCTCCCATCCATCCATCCTTCCTCCTGTTTATCCCTTCATTCCCCATCCATCTGTCTGCCTATTTACCCCTTCATTCCCCATCCTTCCATCTATGCATCCATCCATCCACCTGTTTACCCCTTCATTCCCCATCCTTTCATCTATCAATCCATCATCCACCAATTTATCCCTTCATTCCCCCATCCATCCATTCATCCAGCTGTTTATCCCTTCATCTGTCTATCTATCCATCATCCACCTGTTTATCCCTTCATCTATCTATCCATCATCCACCTGTTTATCCCTTCATTCCTCCATCCTTCTATCCCATCCATCATCCACCTGTTTATCCCTTCATTCCTCCATCCATCATCCATCCATCATCCACCTGTTTATCCCTTCATTCCTCCATCCATCTATCCATCCATCATCCACCTGTTTATCCCTTCATTCCTCCATCCATCATCCACCTGTTTATCCCTTCATTCCTTCATCCATCTATCCATCCATCATCTACCTGTTTATCCCTTCATTCCCCCATCCTTCCATCATCCATCCTCCCTCCTGTTTACCCCTTCATTCCCCATTGTTCATCCATCCATCCACTTATTTTATCCCCTTATATTGATATTGATGAATATTTTTTGTCTTGACAGGCAGTCCATAGTGGAGCTCCAGGAGAAAGAGCTGCCAGAGCTCAGAAATAAACTCCAGCGTGTGAATCGAGACATTGAGAAGTTGAAAGGAGATACTGAGGAGCAGGAGACGCTGCTGTGCACACTGATGTCTGAGGAGGACACCGCCAAGGCCTGTCTGCAGGACGTCTCCCTCATGGATCGCTTTCAGGTCTAAGCTCATCTCCAGCCAGCCCAAACACAGAAAATAAAACGTTAATAGTTAGATGACTGCTTGTAATTTGCGAGCGAGTTTAGTCATCATCAGTCTAGTCACTAATAAACAATAATTACGTGTCATCTTAAAAACATAATTATAATGCCTAGGATTCTGAGGGATTACAGATAGCTGTCAACAAGGCAATAGCAACGGACCGGACAACTTAGCCAAGCTTCAGATTCGCATGATAAAGTCCCGTCCTCACCTGTGCCACGGATCATTATTGGCACATTACACAGGA
Organism: Abramis brama; assembly: GCF_963993115.1. NCBI lineage: Eukaryota > Metazoa > Chordata > Actinopteri > Cypriniformes > Leuciscidae > Abramis > Abramis brama. The sequence goes on from NC_139977.1 coordinate 6,257,392, forward strand.
ATTCAGGAAGAAAATATGAAAATATAGGCAGTAGAATGTATCTGTAGACACAAACACTGCTGCACACTTCTAGTGGACCATAAACCGTGATTGAGAGGCATTATTTTTGTATTAGTCTATACTTATTTTTTTTTAGAAAATCCTGCATAACTGCACCTTTAAGTCTGATTTCATACATTACAGTTTCAAGGTCCAAATGCTCCTTTGGATCCCAAAAGCAAACAAACTGTGCTAATATATACTCATGGTGTGCTGTACTACTCCTGAAAAAATCACGATCTTAACCTTTATTTCCATAGAAATCTTAGTTGGCCAGACATTGACAAATTTTTTATGAATCATTACAATTTTGGTGTCCGGGACAGAGTCCAGAGACACTAGTGTTCTCCTTGTTTTAAAAAAAAAAAAGCTTAAAGCTTAAAGGTGTGCTATAAATGAATAGTTCTCATAAATGGCTTTCGATATATTATTCTTACTTGAAATGGAGTATAAACTTGGACGCAACAGTAATGGATGTGGCACAACTTAACAAGCAGTATTTTTATTGAAGTGTGGGTAATCAGAATGTTTCCTGTCATATGTAGCTTGACCTGAAGGATGTGGAGAGAAAGATCGCTCAGCATGCAGCCAAGCTTCAGGGAGTTGACCTCAGCCGAACCATGACGCAGGTCAGCCAGGAGAAACAAGAGACCCAACACCGCCTGGACACCAGTACGTTCAGCTCTTTATGTAGAATATAAAACACTTTTTGTGAATCTCATGTGAATGTACATTCTTGTTCAAAAGTTTGGGGTCTGTAAGAGTTTTTGAAAGAAGTCTCTTCTGCTCACCAAGGCTGCATCTATTTGATCAAAAATACAGTAAAAACATGTGGAAAATTATTACAATTTATAATGTTTTCTGTTTTAATACATACAAAAATAGTAGTGTAATTTATTCCAGTAATGGCAAGGCTGAATTTTCAGCATCATTACTCCAGTCTTCAGTGTCACATGATCCTTCAGAAATCATTCTGATATGCTAATTTGGTTAAAACAGTTGTGCTGCTTAATATTTTTGTGGAAACCATAATACGTTTTTCAGGAGTCTTTATGGATAGAAAGTTCAAAAGAACAGCATTTCAAACCGCAATCTTTTGTAACATAATAAATATATTTACTGTCAATTTTAATCTGTTTAAATAGGCTTTTGCTGAATTAAAGTAGTCATTTCTTTTTCTTTTTTTTTTATCTTACTGACCCCAATCTTTTGAATGGTTATGTACATTAATTTAAACATTTGTCATTTGTTCTTTGATATTCTTATTTTATATTTATGTAAATTTATAAGGGAAATTGTATATCCTGGGTACTGTATCAACAGATAGACAGAACAACCAACCCAGATAGATAGATAGATAGATAGATAGATAGATAGATAGATAGATAGATAGATAGATAGATAGATACTAATAGTAAAAGGTCTTTTTTCTATACTTTTAATCACTTTCACTTCTTAGGAAAAATAAGCATGCTTTCATTTAAACTATCATTTTGATCCTAGTTTTATTTTACATTTAAGATGGATTCACTTTAATCTTGTTGCTCCATTACTTTAAACTCTGATTTAAATCTCAGTTAGGGATAATCTTTAAACTTACAGATCAGCAAATCCTTTATTAGCTTTAAACTTTGCTTAATTTAATCATTATTGGTGCAACCCACCAAAATGCCCTGTTTTAATAAGGCTTAAGCCTAGTCCCAGTCTAAAATTCATGTTTGAGCTGTTTTAACTGAAAGCAACTTGCACCGACATATCTTAAAATATATCAGTACCATTGTTTTTTCTCAAGATTCACACCAGTAATGTTTTTTTCTAAGGCATGTTAATAAAAGCTACTTAAATGTCCTAATTTATCTAAGGCCTAATCCTGGCTTAATCTATGCCTTAATGTTTTAAGTTTTAAAGTAGTTATTTGCTGTTGATGTCATGATAAATAATCAAATGTCCTCAATTTATTTTGAAAGTCTGAATGCATTAATGTAATATAATAATGTAATATAAAAGAAACTGCATGCATTATTAATATAAAATAAGTATTAGCAAAATGCTATTGAAATTAATTTTAAATGTAGCATTTCACACCACAACAAATGTCAACAAAGTATTTTATGTCAAATACCCAAATACTGGTAAAATAAGTTCTAACACCTACTGTATATGACCCTGTTTATCACTGTGTCTCCATGTGATGCTCCTCGTGTTTAGCCTGCAGTAAGATCGAGTTGAAAAGGAAACTGATCCAGGACCAGCAGGAGCAGATCCAGGCCTTGAAAAGCAGCGTAAACGAGATTCGTGGAGAAAAGCTCCTGATCTCCAGCAACATGCAGAAGCGTCAACAGTTGGAGGAGCAGTGTGTGGAGTTTTCCACTGAAATCCAGACGCTCCAACGAGACATTCGAGTGAGGAGCGCCTCTCCACTTTAATGTGCCTTTGATTCATAATGAGAAAAGTTCCCTTTCATAGGTTCACTCGATGCAGCGTCATTAGCTGACATTATTGAAACACCCTCCAGGTATGACGATCGTCTGAAACCTGTACAATCACACCAATTCATTGGCTGATTGTGCTTGCACCGGTCACTAAGGCATGTGTCACCAGGATGTTATCATGGCATCGCTCATCATCAGATTTCTGTTCTTCAGAAATCTGAGCCATGTAGTGGGTTTCTTCTGATTTGAATGGATTCGTCGTGTTTGGTGGCCTTCATCATGTAGATTATTATCCTCTGGGTGAACACAATGGCATTTCGTAAGTATGTGGCTCTGTGTCCTTTTTTATTACGAGCGAGGACTCTCTCTGGGCTATCATCATGCTCAAGCCGCCTTTAATGACTTGTCAGCACTGCAAGAATTTTAAAATGAAAGTGCTTAGTTTTTTTGTTTGTTTTTTTCCGAGGAAACAATGATTGGACATCCCCCTCAAACTGGTTCTGCTATTGCTAAAGTGCTGCATGACCTAAAGCTTAGGGATCCGATTGTTGAGTTTGGGGAGAGTGGAGGCTATGGAGAGTGAGCCAATGAATTTCTATGTCATGCTTTCCCTATCGCTCTCTAAATTGCATGCTGAAAGCCTCTCCGGATGAGTTTGCACATGATAATTTGTGTGCAGATCTGTTAGCTCGTGGTGCAATATATTTCGGTTTGGAGAATCATTATGATTTTTTTTCCACAGCCGCTTCGGATTCTGAGTCCTTCTAGCAGCCAAGAAGTGTGTTCATCTTTATCCTGCAGTGAGTTATTGGATGTTGTTTCTCCCACTGTGGATAAGCTTGGAGGAGACAACACAGCCTCTGGCTCAAGATACATGAGCAATTCTAGGCCACCTAAAGCATATCTGCCCTGCAGGCCTTTATTCTAGGATCTCCATCAGGGTATATCAATCACAAACTCAGATGCTTCTCAGAGTTCACCACTATCTCTGAAACTGTGTCTGAGATGTAGGTGGTTGAAGGTACACTTGTTCCTCAGATTCAAACCAAAGATTGGTTTGTTACGATCTATCTGTAGGATGAGTATTTTTGTATTCAAATTGTACAGAGGCACAGGAATTTCCTCAGGTTGGATTTTACCAGTTTTGTTTTTTCTCAATTGGCCCTGGCTCTCCTTATATTCATGAAATGTATGAAACATGCAGGTTCTAAACTACTTTGATCATTTAAATTTGGTTCTGATTTGCGGGGCCTTGAGTTGAGACTAAACCTTCAGAAAGGGTAGGATACCCTCTACGAGGCACATATGTGCCTTCAAGTGTTGTCTTATTGCATCGTGGTGCAGAGATTGACAGTTGGATCCGATTCACTGCCTGTGGATTGACCCTCTGGTTTTCTGCTTTATCAAGGTGTGAGGCAGCCAAGACATTTCTGCTCTGACATGTTCCCTCATTGGATTTATCTTTTTCTCCATTTGAGCCAATGGAATCAGCTTTAGAGAAGAGTCTGAAACTTAAGACAGTGTTGTTATTGGCTCTGTCCAGTTACAGAATTGCACCGGTGCGTTTATCGACCCCAGAGAGTTAAAGGTCTGAGCAGCTGATGTTGCATTGGGTGAGAAATGCTATTTGTAAAGCTTACGAGGCGTGTGGGTTATCTTCACCTCTGGAAACTTTTATCAGATTTTATAATCTTATTAACCTGACCCCAGGTTCCCAGTTTTGCTGTGTTTTGGTTTTTTGCTTTTTGCTTGAGCGGGGTGTTATTTATTCATGTTTGTCAGTGTTTTGTGTTTATGCAATCACAGACTGATAAACCAGCAGTTACCTCATAGTGTAGTGCTGTGGTTTACTGTTCCCATAGCTTCAGCTCCTGACTCAGCGTTAAATGAACCCATAAAAGGGAACATCTATAGATTACTTATGTATTTATTCAGTAAGATTGCATCAAACTGATAAAAAAATGACAGTAATATACATTTTAGTATAATAGTATAATGGCTGCTGAAAATTCAGCTTTGCCATCACAGGAGTAACTTACATTTTAAATATATATTAGAATAGAAAACAGTTATTTGAAATTGAAATATTTCACAACAGTTTTTTTTACTGTATTTTGATCAAATAAATGCAGCTGTGGTGAGCATAAGATAATTCTTTCAAAAACATAAAATCTTACAGACCCCAGACTTTTGAACGATGATGTAATCATATTTTTACTGGTATGTCATGATTTGTGTTTATTAGGATGCAAAGGAGCAGATGTCTCCTCTAGCTGCAACTCTGGAGAAGCTCCAGCTGGAGAAACAGGACATTGCAAAGCGCAGGATGCAGAAACGGGAAGAAGGGCAAGAAAAGGTGTTGGTTAATTTGTTTTTGCATTTGTGTTTTAGGTTTCATGTGACTTATAATTTATGTTTACTGTGAAATTATTCACCACAATGTATTACATGAAAGGTTGTGGATTTTTACTTTAATGCAAGACAAAGTTATTGCTTATGATCAGAGTTGACTAAAGCTTTATACTTTCTTTTAGATAAATTCACTCAAGGAAAAAGTTAAAAACTTGACCCTCCTTGAAAGAGAGATCACCAAGTACATTGAAGAGGGCAAAGACAGCTACAAAGAGGTACGACAAAATAATGTGCATCTCTTAGCTCTCATTTCCTAATAAATGCAAGAAAGTTTTCTCATTTATTTTCTTTTTTTACTTTTTCTTATTTAGCAAAAAGAAACTGAGCTACAAGAGGTGGATAAACAACTACACGAGGCTGAAAAACAGCGAGAGAAGACCAATAAAGACATGGGCGACATCCGACAAGATATTGACACTCAAAAGGTCAAGCAAAGCGTTTTTGCTTTTGTTGCATAAGCCTAGATATACAGTTGTAATCTAAATTATTCAACCCCCATTGCAAATCAGGTTTATTGGCAAAATTTACAGACTTTCAGCTGTTTGCAATGAACAAATCAAACAAAGGTAATTTAAATAGCTCAACACAACAACGGATATTTCCTACTGACACACTACAGCAAAAGATATAAATAACTGGCTTAAATACATTTTTGGGGGGTGAAAATACTAAAGTGCCTAAGACTTTTGTACAGTACTGTATATATAAGTGCGTTTATTTACTGGAGTAATTGTACCTAACATTATTTTTTTTTTAATATTTTTTATTTGTAATAATTTCATATTTATTCTTCAAATTAATGTAGAAACAACATAAAGACAGTAGCCTATATTTTAAATATTTGTTTAATGAAAGAAGGCCAATATCACCGATACCTAAACTGCTATTGATGTCTCTATGAAATAGATTTTTTCTAAATTTTAGCCATTAATTATAGGCATTTAGCATTACAGCATAATTTAATTATACAATATAGCTATTAATTTCCGTTTTTAATGATATATGATTTTGTGATTTTTAACAGGTTCAAGAACGCTGGCTACAAGATAACTTGACCTTACGGAAGCGTGTGGAGGAGCTGAAAAGGGTGTCTAGAAAACGTGAGGCTTTGCTTAAGGAGATGGGAAACATGCAAGTCGTGCAGTTGCGCAAGTATGAGATCACTTATACCTCTTATATACAGCTACCAAGTGCCAGTTAGGAAGTCCTGATGATGTTTAACACTTCCTGAAGCTCAGAAGACTTTATATGCTGAGTATGTTCTTTGGTTACCATAACTCTAAATTAATCTCTCTCACCAACTCATAGATTTTACTCCTTGCTACTTTAATGAAACCTAGTTTGTTTAAAGGGGAACTATGCCGTTTTTTTAGCTTAATTTACCTTAACTGAACAGCTTTGGAGTCATTGGAATGGTTATGACTTTTTTCGGGTTGAATGGTGGTCTTCTCGCACCCACCTAGCACCTGTGAGCGGAAAAACCACCCTTGCAACTTTGGGCCGGCAGGCCTGACCTCAGCGTCAGGAAGTATCGTGTGATATGCCAAAACTGCATAGCGCCGCTTTAAATGTTCACAAAGGGTGAGAGTTCAAATTAGTGTGTATCTTAAAGAGTGTATCTTCTGTTGTCAAGTGAGCGGCGAGAAGTGGAGCGAAAGTTGGATGACCTGAAAAAGAACCGCAGTGTGGCTGTCGGTCGGCAGAAAGGCTACGAGGATGAGATCCTCCGTTTTCGTAAAGAGCTCAATGAGGATCATTATAGCCGGGCTGAGGATCTCTACAGAGACAAAATGATTGTCATGAGAACAACAGAGTTGGCCAATAAGGACCTGGACATCTACTATAAAGCTCTAGACCAGTAAGTAGGTTTTGCTATCGGGGGTTTTCTGAAGGGTAATTTCAAGTAGCGGTTTGTCAGAGTGTGTAGGTTTGGTTTTGATGTGGTTTGGCAGAGAACAAGAAGCAACAATCAGCAACAGGCCATGTGTGCGATGACCTAGACTGAAGGAAGTCTGACTCAACTTTTAGCACTAATGGTGCAGTTGAATCATCACTAACTGGTGGGCTTAATATCACAGGAACTCCACAGAAAGATGCTAAAATGCTTACCATGTTACAACCATTGCTATGGTGATCTTGCCATGTTTAGGTCTTGATAATATAAGTAAAATAATGTTGTAATGTATAGAAAATTTGGTCCAAAACACTATATTACACACTATACACATTTTTGTTTATTTATTCAGAAAATACTAAGAAATCATTCAGAAAATACTAAGAAATCGTTCAGCAGATGAGATTATACAAAGCATTTTACGTAAGAGAAACATAGAAAGCAATTTTTCATACAAGAGCAAACAATAATCACTGCAATACCCAGTAAAGTTAGAGTAAGCTACAACATAGGTAAAAATGCAGAAAAGTAATAAAGAAAGCATAATTTTATTTGCAGGAAATGCCTTTGATTGTTATTGTACTTTAAAGGGCTGATGACATGAGAAATCAAATTTTTCAAAAATTGAAATCAAAAATCAAATTTTTTGAGAAATCAAATTTTTATTTTTCCACACAATTGTGGGACTAGTACTAACACTAAACTCAGGTCCTTGTGGAACTATACTGTTCAGATAATATTTTAATGTTGATTCTCTCCTGCATGAAGATCCTGGCTAAGTGGTTCGATGCACAAGCACTGACCACTCAGTTATAGTTTACGAGATCTGTGTACAATTTACATTAATTTGCCTCGTCCAAATTTGAGCTCATTTTCATTGGTCTCTGTTCTACACAAATTTACAATTTTAGCAATAATGATAAAGCATTGAGCATTATTATTAAAAATGGTGGTCAAAATGATGTTGCTGGTTTCTGTTGAGGAATATACAGAGGAAGTCACAAATCATTATCGTTGGTTTAGATCGGTATCATCCTGTGTCTTCACAGAAGTTACATCAGCAGGCCTGTGGTTGTCTGAATCGTTCTGCCGTCATCAGCCTATCTACAGTGCAGAGGCGTTATCCAGCCGTTAATCTTCAGTTTCTTATTCTTATTCTTTAAGATATCGAGTTTAAATTGTCAATGACTTTTCTTTACTTTATAAAAGATCACAGTTGTCAGTATAGTCATTTCACTCCAAATATTGAATAATCAGTACTTGAGACACAGTAACTATAGTGGTCTATTAGTCACTCATTACTGCTCCATTGTGAATAAATTAATAAATCAACAGCATTTATTGCATAATCTCTATTTTAGACTGTATTCAGTTTGCACCAGAAATAGCAGTTGTTTGGCCAAATTGTGCAACTCTCTTAAAACCACAACAGATTATTTCAAAGTTTCAGGGTTTGTCACATTGCTTCTAGCAAACACCGGATATGGCTTATCATTGAATAAAATAAAATAACTTCAGTGAATTTGGATATTTCAGTTAATATTGCATAAAATAAGAGATTTTATCCCCATTTTGTTTGTCGACTACTTTTGATGTTTTATGCACACTAACAAAGAAGATAAATTTGTAACACTTTACAATAAGGTTTAATTTGTTAACATTAGTTAATCTATTAACTAACATGAACTAACCATGAGCAATACATTTGTTACAATATTTGTAAATATAAAATACAGCTGTGCGTTGTTTATTAATGTTACCTTACAGTGCATCAACTAATGTTAACAAATACAACTTTGGATTTTAATAGTATTCGTAAATGTTGAAATTAACATTAACAAAGATTAACAAATGCTGTAGAAGTGCAGTTCATTAGTTAGTGTTGTTAACTAATGAAACCTTATTGTAAAGTCATCATCATCTTCTGCTTATCCGGGGCTGGGTCGCGGGGGCAGCAGTCAAAGCAGAGATGCCCAGACTTCCCTCTCCCCAGACACTTCCTCCAGCTCTTCCGGGGGGGACACCGAGGCGGAAGACATAATCCCTCCAACGTGTCCTAGGTCTTCCCCGGGGTCTTCTCCTGGTGGGACGCGCCCGGAACACCTTCCTGGGAAGGCATCCAGGAGGCATCCGGAACAGATGCCCGAGCCACCTCAGCTGGTCCCTCTCGATGTGGAGGAGCAGCGGCTTTACTCTGAGCTCCTCTCGAGTGACTGAGCTCCTCACCCTATCTCTAAGGGATCGCCCAGCCACCCTGTGGAGAAAGCTCATTTTGGCCGCCTGTATCCTGAATCTTGTCCTTTCGGTCATGACCCATAGCTCATGACCATAGGTGAGAGTAGGAATGTAGATTGATCGGTAAATAGAGAGCTCTTTCTTCACCACGACAGACCGGTACATCGACCGCATTACTGTAGAAGCTGCACCATCTGTCTGTCAATCTCCCGTTCCATCCTTCCCTCACTTGTGAACAAGACCCCAAGATACTTGAACTCCTCCACTTGAGGCCGGAACTCTCCACCAACCTGAAGTGGACAAGCCACCCTTTTCCGACTGAGAACCATGGCCTCGGATTTGAAGGTGCTAATTCTCATCCCAGCCGGATGGTTTGCCAGAATCTCTTCGAGGCCAACCGGTAGTCCTTCTCCATGGCCTCACTGAACTCCTCCCAGGCCCGATTTTTTGCCTCCACAACCAGCCAGGCTGCAGTCCGCTTGGCCTGCCGGTACCCATCAGCTGCCCGATAGGACTGCTCCTTCAGCTTGACGGCATCCCTTACTTCCGGTGTCCACCACCGGGTTCGGGGATTGCTGCCTCGACAGGCACCGGAGACCTTACGGCCACAGCTCTGAGCGGCCACGTCGACAATGGAGGTGGAGAACATGGTCCACTCGGACTCAGTATCTCCAGACTCCCTTGGGATCCGGTCGAAGCTCCACCGGAGGTGGAAATTGAAAATCTCTCTAACAGGGGACTCAGCCAAACATTCCCAACAGACCCTCACAGTACGTTTGGGTCTGCCGGGTCTGTCCAGCTTCCTCCCCCGCCATCGGATCCAACTCACCACTAGGTGGTGATCAGTTGACAGCTCCACCCCTCTCTTCACCCGAGTGTCCAAGACATACGGCCGGAGGTCGGATGAAACGATGAAACGACCACAAAGCCTCCGGCCTAGGGTGTCCTGGTGCCACGTGCACTGATGTAAACCCTTATGCTTGAACATGGTGTTCGTTATGGACTAGCTGTAACTAGCACAGAAGTCCAATAACAGAATACCGCTCTGGCTCAGATCAGGGGGGCTGTTCCTCCCAATCACGCCCCTCCAGGTGACACTGTCGCTGCCCACGTGGGCGTTGAAGTCCCCCAGTAGAACAATGGAGTCCCCAGTCGGAGCACTTTCCAGCACCCCTCCCAGAGACTCCAAGAGGGCCGGGTACTCTGCACTGCTGTTTGGCCCGTAGGCACACACGACAGTGAGAGACCTATCCCCGACCCGAAGGCACAGGGAAGCGACCCTCTCCTTCACCGGGGTGAACTCCAACACATGGCGGCTGAGCTGTGGGGCTATAAGCAAACCCACACCAGCCCGCCGCCTCTCACAATGGGCAACTCCAGAGTGGTAAAGAGTCCTTTCTCAAGGAGTGTGGTTCCAGAGCCCAAGCTGTGCATGGAGGTGATCCCGACTATCTCTAGTCGGTACCTCTCAACCTCACGCACAATCTCAGGCTCCTTCCCAGCCAGCAAGGTGACGTTCCATGTCCCTAGAGCTAGTTTCCGTGTCCAGGGATCGGGTTGTCGAGGCCCCCACCTTCGACTGCCGCCCGAGTCACTTTGCACTGGCCCCTTACGGTCCTTCCTGCAGGTGGTGAGCCCACGGGAGGGCGGCCCCACGTCACTCCTTCGGGCTGAGCCCGGCCGGGCCCCATGGGGGGAGGTCTGGCCACCAGGCGCTCACATACGATCCCAAAACCTGGGCCTGGCTCCAGGTTGGGGCCCCGGCTGCGCCGTGCCGGGCGATGTCACAGTCCTTGTTTTAAATTCCATCATGGAATGAGGAGGGATGGTAGTGTCGAGCTAGCCTCCATTTTGTTTGACAATACTTCACGTCAACGTCAACAAGAAGTGATGTCACCCAACATCGCTTAGAGCACCTTTAATATGTATTGATCTGCAAGTAAGAAAACTTTTTATTTTATTACCTGAACTTGTAATACATTGATAATTACTGACTGATTACTGATTGATAATACTACTGATAATTGCTGATTAATCAATAACAAAATATGCCATATAGTAATGTGTCATGGTCCTGGAATTCGATACAATACCTTGAAAAATATTCTATACCATTTTTGATACTACAGGGAAAACTGCCATATACCACCACCACAGATAATTTGTTCTCATAATTATTAGGGGCCAAGCACCGAAGGTGCGTAGGCACCTATTGTATCAGTTCCCGTTCTTATTATTAGGGGCCAAGCACCGAAGGTGCGGAGGCACCTATTGTGTTTGTTCCGGTTCTTATTATTATTCTTCCTTCTTCCGACTGGGAGTCTATGGCAGCCCATAGAACCGATTGCGGGAAAGTTGTTTTGGTTTGACATTCTGATAGAGGACAGTCCCAACATTAAATACACCAATTTTGGTGTTTCTAAGTCATTCCCTCTAGCGCCACCACCTGTCCAAAGTTTCACTCATATTTTGCTAATAAATTTTGAACCGTAAGGCCAATCAACAAAATTCTTCAAATTAAATTCTGAAAATTCAATGAATTTTCCTAAAAAGCTACTTTTTCAAACTCGTCCTAGACGGTTTGTCCGATTTGCACGAAAATTGAACCAGATCATCTTCAGGCAGTGGTGACAAAAAGTTATTGAATTCAAGTTGATTCGTCAAACCATTTTTGATAAACGCTCGAACAAATTTTACGTAGCGCTTGCAAAAACAGTCGTAAGGCTGTATCTCCGCAACGCTTTATCGTATTCAGACCAAACTTGGTACATGTCATCACAAGCATGACCTGAGGCAACATGCTGCGTTTCGGCGCAGCGTCACCTACTGGTCCGGAGATATGAAAAATGGCTATTTTTGTTTATAACTTCTGAACAGTTTGTCCAAAAATCATAAAATTGCTCTTGTTAGATTCAGGGCATCATGCCGAGTCGACTGATATCCAATTTTACCATATCGGCCATTTTGACTGTCGGCCATTTAGAATTTTGTGCTAAAATGCTGTATTTTAAGAACGCATGAATGGATTGTTACGAAACTTGGTATGGGTCATCAGCACAATGTCCTGAAAGAGCCTGAGAAGTTTCGAAACAGCGCTACCTAGTGGTGAATTTTTTTCTTCAAATGCTTATAACTTTGGGTGTGGTCGACTTATTTTCACGAGACTCATATCATTGGACTCCTGAATCGTTGCCGAGTCCAACGATACCAAATATGCTAGGTTTTGCCTTACGGTTTGTGTAGCGTTGTGATTTAGCGCTTAAAAAACATTTGGCTATATCTTCGAAACCGCTAGTCCGATCGAGACGAAACCACTGTCAGAAGTTTGGAAACATAGGTCGATAGCTATACGTCAATGCCAAAATGTGAAAATATTGATAGTAAGGGGTAGTAAAATCCAATCAAAGTCATGTGTCAGTCATGTTTTTCCATATAAATGTCTATAACTCCGAAGTGAATTGAGATATTTTCACCAAAATTGACACACATATGTATGGGCTCACTCTGAGGACACATACAAAAAATGGTGGGACTGAGCCTCTTGGTGGCACTATAATAAAACAAAACATGAAATTCCCATTGACTTCAATACAGTTTTGTGAAATAAAATTCTATACTAAACAAATGCATTGGTCTAATTTAATTAAAAAAAAGAATGTGCCATCAACACCATCCCCTGAAAGTACCCAACATATTTCGAGACAGCGCCACCTTTTGGTCAAAAGTTATAACAAAATTTCTAAAAATGCTAATAACTTTTGAATAAATCTGGCTTTTGAAATGCCACTGGTATGAATAGATTCCTTGGGTCAAGCCGAGAACATAGATGCCAAGTTTTCCTTATTTGGCCAAACTTCCTGTCCGCCATCTTGATTTTCATTCAAAACATACTTTTTAGAACTCCTCCTACACCGTTTGTCCGATTTTCACCAAAATCAAATCGTAACATCTCCAGACCGTGCCGACTAAAAGTTATGGATTTCGTGTCGATTGACGAAACCGTTTTCGTATAGCGCAGCAGCAAAGTTGAGGCATGATGCTAAAAGCACTTTTCAGGCTTTATCTCTGCAATGCCTTGATATATTGACACCAAACTTTATATTTGTCATTGTCAATTTACTCTGACCACATCTCATCAGTTTTGTAACTGCGCCACCTATTGGTCGAAAGTGGTAATCCATTAAATCATATTTTTATTTACTGTTTCTATGATTTTTCAGGCATTTTGCCTAAAATTCTTTTTAATGTCTTTAATTGCTCATTGCTGCAGTTGGTCTGACACTTTCAGCAATGTTGGCATGTCTTGTCATCTGATTGTGCTTGGCCCCGATAATTGCTGCTTGCAGCTATATTTTGATAATTGGGGTAGTTTTGTGTAATAGCTTACACACAGCACAGGGAGGCTTTATTTGAATTGTTGAACTGCATTTACAAAAAAAGACAAGTAAACAGTCAGTAATAAAATAAGAATAAATAAACAAATTGCAAATGATAGCACAAATAAGTACAATAGAATAAAAAGACAAATGAAATAAACATGGATTTAAGTTTTTCAGGTGGGTCTAACTGTAGCATTCTGGTAAGAAATACTACAAAAATGTAAGTAATTGTATGTAAAATAACACTGGATAGTTTCCATTGTAAAAATTAAATGCATGATTAACATGACAGCAGCAGGTTTATTAGGCTGCTGACACTTAAGGGCTTATGCACAGATCCAATATACTGTTACACAACATGCGTTTTCTCTCACCTATTTGGGTTCCAAGACTGACCGTATTTACCTGAATAGCAAGATGGGCATTTTGACAATTTTGTATGTATTTGGCCATTTAAGCACAAAAAGCCACGAAAAAGAAGTACATGTGGTACTCGCGAGCTGATTGAGAGGCAGCTTTATGGTTGCACCACTTATATAGATCAGTGGTGCAATGCGCAATACAAGCACAATTCAACTGGAGCAAATGTTTTTATGAAATGTAGTGGAATAAAAAGTACAATATTATGCTTTGAAATGTAGTGAAGTAAAAGTAAAAGTTTCCCAAAATAAAAATACTCTGATACAGTACAGATACTTGAAAAATGTATTTAAGTACAGTAACGAAGTAAAAATATTTACTGTCCACCACTGGGATAAAATTGAGTCACTAATTAATAACCTGAAGTAACGTTAACTAGATTAAAAAGTTCGTCGAGACAAACTTTAAGTTGGCTTGAGAAAGCTGGACCAGAAAGTTTGAAGAAGTTTAAAGCAGTTTGGAGTTTAAAGTAGTTTGAAGTTTAAATTAATTTAAAGTTCAAATTAGTTAGAAGTTTAAAATAGTTTAAAGTCTAAATTAGTTTGAAGCTTAAATTAGTTTAAAGTTTAAATTAGTCTAAAGTTTAAATTAGTTTAAAGTTTAAATTAGTTTCAAGTTTAAAGTAGTTTAAATTTTAAATTACTTTAAAGTTTAAATTAGTTTGAAGTTTAAATTAGTTTGAAGTTTAAATTAGTTTGAAGTTTAAATTAGTCTAACGTTTAAATTAGTTTAAAGTTTAAATCAGTTTGAAGTTTAATGTAGTTTACAGTTAAAAAGTTGTTGGGGGTTTTCTAGTGGGTTGCTAGGGTGTTTTGGGTTGTTGCTATGGTGTTGCTAGGCAGTTGCTAGGGTATTCTGGGTGGTTGCTAGGGTGTTCTGGGTGGTTGTTATGGTGTTGCTAGGCGGTTACTAAGGTATTCTGGGCGGTTGCTATGGTGTTACTAGGTGGTTGGTAGTTGTTACAGATGGTTACTATGGAGTTTTTATAGAGTTCTTAGCATGATCTTGGCATGATTTAGCACTTAACTAATTGCTATTAGCATGTAGCTATTCACTGCTAGCATGTGTAGCATGTTGGAAGTGCTGTTTGCTAGCATGAGTCAAAAGAGCCAAACCTCATCTCTATACGATATTCTGATGCAGAGATATAGGTCTTGTAAAACGGTTGCTAGGGTACTCAAGTTTGGTTGCTATGGAGTTGCTTGGGAGCTGGGAGCTTTAAACTTAAGAAGTTTAAAGTGGTTTGAAGTTTAAAGTAGTTTACGAGTTTTTGAGTTTTGCGTTTATAAGTTTAAATGAGTTTAGAGTTTGTTTAAATGAGTTTAGAGTGTGTGTGTGTGTGTTTACACACACACACACACACACTCAGAGTTTATGAGTTTAGAGTTTATAAGTGTACAAGTTTTTGAGTTTAGTTTATAAGTTTAAATGAGTTTTGAGTTTATAAGTTTAAATTAGTTTACAGTTTATAAGTTTAAATGAGTTTACAGTTTATAAGTTTAAATGAGTTAAAGCTTAAGTTTGAAGTTTAAAGTAGTTTAAAGTTTATATTAGTTTGAAGTTTAATTTAGTTTGAAGTTTAAAGTAGTTTAAAGTTTAAAATAGTTTGAAGTAGATAGATAGATGAGTTTATTAGTTTAATTGAGTCTCAATGGCTTATATAGTATATAGAACGGCAGTTTGAATAAGTCTTCAAGGTGTTTAGATTTAAATTTTTGTCGGTTGGTCAGTTTGAATCTAGATTTGAATTTTTTAGAACTCCCCAATGCAAGTCAATGGGAGTTTTTCCGAGTTTTGATCGGCATTTTTAGGAAAACCGTAAGTCCGATCAGTCTGAAAAGATAAAGCAACTCGAGTCAGAATAGTCTGAAGGTCTGAGCCGAGTTTGGAGTATGTAGAGTTAAAGCTCTAGGAGGAGATAGGGGATAAATTTTTAGTAAGAAGAATAATAATAATAACTAGATGCGAAAGTTCGTCGAGACAAACTTTAAGTTGGCTTGAGAAAGTTTGGACCAGAAAGTTTTTTGCTAGGCGGTTGCTAGGGTATTCTGAGTGGTTGCTAGGCGGTTGCTAGGATATTTCTGGTGGTTGCTAGGGTCTTTTGGGTGGTTGCTAGGCGGTTGCTAGGGTATTTTGGGTGGTTGCTATGGTGTTCTGGTTGGTTGCTAGGCGGTTGCTAGGGTATTCTGGGTGGTTGCTAGGCGATTGCTAGGGTGTTCTGGGTGGTTGCTATGGTGTTGCTAGGCGGTTGCTAGGGTGTTCTGGTTGGTTGCTAGGCGGTTGCTAGGGTGTTCTGGGTGGTTGCTATGGTGTTGCTAGGCGGTTGTTAAGGTATTCTGGGTGGTTGCTAGGCGGTTGCTAGGTGGTTGCTAGGGTATTCTGGGTGGTTGCTATGGTGTTGCTAGGCGGTTGCTAGGATGTTCTGGGTGGTTGCTAGGCGGTTGCTAGGGTGTTCTGGGTGGTTGCTATGGTGTTGCTAGGCGGTTGCTAGGGTGTTCTGGTTGGTTGCTAGGGTGTTCTGGGTGGTTGCTATGGTGTTGCTAGGCGGTTGTTAAGGTATTCTGGGTGGTTGCTAGGCGGTTGCTAGGTGGTTGCTAGGTTATTCTGGGTGGTTGCTATGGTATTGCTAGGCGGTTGCTAGGGTGTTCTGGGTGGTTGCTATGGTGTTGCTAGGCGGTTGCTAAGGTATTCTGGGTGGTTGCTAGGGTGTTCTGAGTGGTTGCTATGCTGTTGCTAAGGTGTTCTGGGTGGTTGCTATGGTTTTGCTAGGTGGTTGCTAAGGTATTTTGGGTGGTTGCTAGGGTGTTGCTAGGCAGTTGCTAGGGTGTTCTGGGTGGTTGCTATGGTGTTGCTAGGTGGTTGCTAGGGTATTCTGGTTGGTTGCTAGGCGGTTGCTAGGGTGTTCTGGGTGGTTGCTAGGGTGTTGTTAGGTGGTTGCTAAGGTATTTTGGGTGGTTGCTAGGGTGTTACTAGGCGGTTTCTAGGGTGTTCTGTGTGGTTGCTATGCTGTTGCTAGGTGGTTGCTAGGGTATTCTGGTTGGTTGCTAGGCGGTTGCTAGGGTGTTGCTAAGTGGTTGCTAGGGTATTTTGGGTGGTTGCTATGGTGTTGCTAGGCGGTTGCTAGGGTGTTTTGGGTGGTTGCTAGGTGGTTGCTAGGGTGTTCTGGGTGGTTGCTATGCTGTTGCTAGGCGGTTACTAGGGTATTCTGAGTGGTTGCTAGGCGGTTGCTAGGGTGTTTGGGTGGTTGCTATGGTGTTGCTAGGCGGTTGCTAGGGTGTTCTGGGTGGTTGCTATGCTGTTGCTAGGCGGTTGCTAGGGTATTCTGGGTGGTTGCTATGCTGTTGCTAGGCGGTTGCTAGGGTATTCTGGGTGGTTGCTAGGCGGTTGCTAGGGTGTTTTGGGTGGTTGCTATGGTGTTGCTAGGCGGTTGCTAGGGTGTTCTGGGTGGTTGCTATGGTGTTGCTAGGTGGTTGCTAGGGTATTCTGGTTGGTTGCTAGGGTGTTCTGGGTGGTTGCTATGGTATTGCTAGGCGGTTGCTAGGGTATTCTGGGTGGTTGCTATGCTGTTGCTAGGCGGTTGCTAGGGTGTTCTGGGTGGTTGCTATGGTGATGCTAGGCGGTTGCTAGGGTATTCTGGGTGGTTGCTATGGTGTTGCTAGGCCGTTGATAGGGTATTCTGAGTGGTTGCTAGGCGGTTGCTAGGGTTTTCTGGGTGGTTGCTATGGAGTTGCTAGGCGGTTGCTAAGGTATTCTGGGTGGTTGCTAGGCAGTTGCTAGGGTGTTCTGGGCGGTTGCTATGGTGTTGCTAGGTGGTTGGTAGTTGTCACAGATGGTTACTATGGAGTATTTATAGAGTTCATAGCATGATCTTGGCATGATATAGCACTTAACTAATCGCTATTAGCATGTAGCTATTCACTGCTAGCATGTGTAGCATGTTGGAAGTGCTGTTTGCTAGCATGAGTCAAAAGAGCCAAACCTCATCTCTATACGATGTTCTGATACAGAGATATAGGTCTTGCAAAACGGTTGCTAGGGTACTCAAGTTTGGTTGCTATGGAGTAGCTTGGGAGCTGGGAGCTTTAAACTTAAGAAGTTTAAAGTGGTTTGAAGTTTAAAGTAGTTTACGAGTTTTTGAGTTTATAAGTTTAAATGAGTTTAGAGTGTGTGTGTGTGTGTGTGTGTGTGTGTTCACACACACACACACACACACACACACACACTCAGAGTTTATGAGTTTATGAGTTTAGAGTTTATAAGTGTATAAATTGATGAGTTTATAAGTATAAGAGTTTTTGAGTTTAGAGTTTATAAGTTTTAAATGAGTTTAGAGTTTATAAGTTTTAATGAGTTTAGAGTTTATAAGTTTAAATGAGTTTAAGAGTTCAGAGTTTATTAATTTATGAGTTTAAGAGTTCATAAGTCTATGAATTCATGAGTTTATAAGTTAATTAGTTTATAAGTGTATGAGTTTAGAGTGCATTAGTTTAAATGAGTCTCAATGGCTCATATAGTATATAGAACGGCAGTTTGGTTTAGTCTTCAAGGTGTTTAGATTTAAATTTTGTCAGTTTGAATTTTTTAGAACTCCCCAATGTAAGTCAATGGGAGTTTTTGAATGAGTTTTTTCGAGTTTTGATCGTCATTTTTAGGAAAACCGTAAGTCCGATCAGTCTGAAAAGATATAGCACACCGAGTCAGATCAGTTTGAGCGTCTGAGCCGAATTTGGAGTATGTGGAGTTAAAGCTCTAGGAGGAGTTTGAGTTGTAAATTTTTACGGTCAGAAGAATAATAATAATAATAATAACTAGATGCGAAAGTTCGTCGAGACAAACTTTAAGTTGGCTTGAGAAAGTTTGGACCAGAAAGTTTTTTGCTAGGCGGTTGCTAGGGTATTCTGAGTGGTTGCTAGGCGGTTGCTAGGATATTTCTGGTGGTTGCTAGGGTCTTTTGGGTGGTTGCTAGGCGGTTGCTAGGGTATTTTGGGTGGTTGCTATGGTGTTCTGGTTGGTTGCTAGGCGGTTGCTAGGGTATTCTGGGTGGTTGCTAGGCGATTGCTAGGGTGTTCTGGGTGGTTGCTATGGTGTTGCTAGGCGGTTGCTAGGGTGTTCTGGTTGGTTGCTAGGCGGTTGCTAGGGTGTTCTGGGTGGTTGCTATGGTGTTGCTAGGCGGTTGTTAAGGTATTCTGGGTGGTTGCTAGGCGGTTGCTAGGTGGTTGCTAGGGTATTCTGGGTGGTTGCTATGGTGTTGCTAGGCGGTTGCTAGGATGTTCTGGGTGGTTGCTAGGCGGTTGCTAGGGTGTTCTGGGTGGTTGCTATGGTGTTGCTAGGCGGTTGCTAGGGTGTTCTGGTTGGTTGCTAGGGTGTTCTGGGTGGTTGCTATGGTGTTGCTAGGCGGTTGTTAAGGTATTCTGGGTGGTTGCTAGGCGGTTGCTAGGTGGTTGCTAGGTTATTCTGGGTGGTTGCTATGGTATTGCTAGGCGGTTGCTAGGGTGTTCTGGGTGGTTGCTATGGTGTTGCTAGGCGGTTGCTAAGGTATTCTGGGTGGTTGCTAGGGTGTTCTGAGTGGTTGCTATGCTGTTGCTAAGGTGTTCTGGGTGGTTGCTAGGCGGTTGCTAGGGTGTTCTGGGTGGTTGCTATGGTGTTGCTAGGCGGTTGCTAGGGTATTCTGGGTGGTTGCTATGGTGTTGCTAGGCGGTTGCTAGGGTGTTCTGGGTGGTTGCTATGATGTTGCTAGGCGGTTGCTAAGGTATTCTGGGCGGTTGCTAGGCAGTTGCTAGGGTGTTCTGGGTGGTTGCTATGGTGTTGCTAGGTGGTTGGTAGTTGTCACAGATGGTTACTATGGAGTTTTTATAGAGTCCTTAGCATGATCTTGGTATGATTTAGCACTTAACTAATTGATATTAGCATGTAGCTATTCACTGCTAGCATGTGTAGCATGTTGGAAGTGCTGTTTGCTAGCATGAGTCAAAAGAGCCAAACCTCATCTCTATACGATGTTCTGATACAGAGATATAGGTCTTGCAAAACGGTTGCTAGGGTACTCAAGTTTGGTTGCTATGGAGTTGCTTGGGAGCTGGAAGATTTAAACTTAAGAAGTTTATAGTGGTTTGAAGTTTACAGTAGTTTACAGTAGTTTGAAGTTTGACAGATAGATAAATAAGTTAGATAAACACACACACACACACACACACACACACACACACACACACTCTAACTCGCTCACACACTCACTCATAAACTCAGTGTGTGTGTCTGAGTTTAGAGTTTATAAGTGTATAAATTGATGAGTTTATAAGTGTATGAGTTCTTGAGTTTTGAGTTTATAAGTTTAAATCAGTTTAGAGTTTATAAGTTTAAATGAGATTAAGAGTTCAGAGTTTATTAATTTTATGAGTTTGAGTTCATAAGTTTATGAATTCATGAGTTTATAAGTTAATTAGTTTATAAGTGTTTATAGTTTAGAGTTTTTTAGTTTAAATTAGTCTCAATGGCTCATATAGTATATAGAACGGCAGTTTGGTTTAGTCTTCAAGGTGTTTAGATTTAAATTTTTGTCGGTTTGAATTTTTTAGAACTCCCCAATGTAAGTCAATGGAGTTTTTGAATGAGTTTTTTCGAGTTTTGATCGTCATTTTTAGGAAAACCGTAAGTCCGATCAGTCTGAAAAGATATAGCATACCGAGTCAGATCAGTCTGAGTGTCCGAGCCGAGTTTGGAGTATGTAGAGTTAAAGCTCTAGGAGGAGTTTGATATAGATTTTTTTAGGGTCAGAAGAATAATAATAACTAGATGCGAAAGTTCGTCGAGACAAACTTTAAGTTGGCTTGAGAAAGTTTGGACCATAAAGTTTTTTGCTAGGCGGTTGCTAGGGTATTCTGAGTGGTTGCTAGGCGGTTGCTAGGATATTTCTGGTGGTTGCTAGGGTCTTTTGGGTGGTTGCTAGGCGGTTGCTAGGGTATTTTGGGTGGTTGCTAGGGTGTTCTGGGTGGTTGCTAGGCGGTTGCTAGGGTGTTCTGGGTGGTTACTAGGGTGTTCTGGGTGGTTGCTAGGCGGTTGCTAGGATATTTTGGGTGGTTGCTAGGGTCTTTTGGGTGGTTGATAGGCGGTTGCTAGGGTATTTTAGGTGGTTGCTAGGGTATTTTAGGTGGTTGATAGGGTATTCTGGGTGGTTGCTAGGCGGTTGCTAGGGCATTTTGGGTGGTTGCTAGGGTCTTTTGGGTAGTTGCTAGGCGGTTTCTAAGATATTTTCGGTGGTTGCTAGGGTCTTTTGGGTGGTTGCTAGGCGGTTGCTAGGGTATTTTGGGTGGTTGCTAGGGTGTTCTGGGTGGTTGCTAGGCGGTTGCTAGGGTGTTCTGGGTGGTTGCTAGGCGGTTGCTAGGATATTTTGGGTGGTTGCTAGGGTGTTCTGGGTGGTTGCTAGGCAGTTGCTAGGATATTTTGGGTGGTTGCTAGGGTGTTCTGGGTGGTTGTTAGGCAGTTGCTAGGGTGTTCTGAGTGGTTGCTATGGTGTTGCTAGGCGGTTGCTAAGGTATTCTGGGTGGTTGCTAGGCGGTTGCTAGGGTGTTCTGGGTGGTTGCTATGGTGTTGCTAGGCGGTTGCTAGGGTGTTTTGGGTGGTTGCTAGGCGGTTGCTAGGGTGTTCTGGGTGGTTGCTATGGTGTTGCTAGGCGGTTGCTAAGGTATTCTGGGTGGTTGCTAGGCGGTTGCTAGGGTGTTCTGGGTGGTTGCTATGGTGTTGCTAGGCGGTTGCTAGGGTGTTCGGGGTGTTTGCTAGGCGGTTGCTAGGGTGTTCTGGGTGGTTGCTATGGTGTTGCTAGGCAGTTGTTAGGGTGTTCTGGGTTGTTGCTAGGCAGTTGCTAGGTGTTCTGGGTGGTTGCTAGGCAGTTGCTAGGGTGTTCTGGCTGTTTGCTAGGTGTTCTGGGTGGTTGCTAGGCAGTTGCTAGGTGTTCTGGGGGGTTGCTAGGCAGTTGCTAGGGTGTTCTGGGTGGTTGCTAGGGTATATTTGGTGGTTACTAGAGCATTTCTAGATGTTGCTAGGGTGTTCAAGATGGTTGCTAAGGTATTTTTGGTAGTTGCTATGGTGTTACTAGGTGGTTGGTAGTTGTCAAAGATGGTTTATATGGAGTTAATAACGAGTGCCTTCAGTATAGCACTCGGCCGAATAGGCACAAGCATGGAGCAATATCGCAAGGCCACGAGTGTAATATTGCGTTAAAAAATACAAAAAAATGTAAAAACAATTTTTTTTTGGTTTAGGGTGGTTGCTAGGGAGCTCTTAGTGGTTGCTAGGGTGCTGAAACTGGTTGCTATGGTGTGGCTATGAAGATTTTAGGCCATTACTTATTGGTTGCTTGATAATATAAATCCTCTGAGGGAGAGAGAGAGGGAGAGACGCAGGGCTGTCAGGCCCTTTGGAGTCTGTGTGTGTGAAAACGGCAGTTTGGATTCAAATATTTTTAGAACTCCCCAATGTAAGTCAATGGGAGTTTTTCCGAGTTTTGATCGTCATTTTTAGGAAAACCGTAAGTCCGATCAGTCTGAAAAGATATAGCAACGCGAGTCAGATCAGTTTGAGTGTCTGAGCCGAGTTTGGAGTATGTAGAGTTAAAGCTCTAGGAGGAGTTTCATATAGAAATTTTAGTCTCGGAATAATAATAATAATAATAATAACTAGATGCGAAAGTTCGTCGAGACAAACTTTAAGTTGGCTTGAGAAAGTTTGGAGCAGAACGTTTTTTTGCTAGGCGGTTGCTAGGGTATTCTGAGTGGTTGCTAGGCGGTTGCTAGGATATTTCTGGTGGTTGCTAGGGTCTTTTGGGTGGTTGCTAGGCGGTTGCTAGGGTATTTTGGGTGGTTGCTAGGGTGTTCTGGGTGGTTGCTAGGCGGTTGCTAGGGTGTTCTGGGTGGTTACTAGGGTGTTCTGGGTGGTTGCTAGGCGGTTGCTAGGATATTTTGGGTGGTTGCTAGGGTCTTTTGGGTGGTTGATAGGCGGTTGCTAGGGTATTTTAGGTGGTTGCTAGGATATTTTAGGTGGTTGATAGGGTATTCTGGGAGGTTGCTAGGCGGTTGCTAGGGTATTTTGGGTGGTTGCTAGGGTCTTTTGGGTAGTTGCTAGGCGGTTTCTAAGATATTTTCGGTGGTTGCTAGGGTCTTTTGGGTGGTTGCTAGGCGGTTGCTAGGGTATTTTGGGTGGTTGCTAGGGTGTTCTGGGTGGTTGCTAGGGTGTTCTGGGTGGTTGCTAGGCGGTTGCTAGGATATTTTGGGTGGTTGCTAGGGTGTTCTGGGTGGTTGTTAGGCAGTTGCTAGGGTGTTCTGAGTGGTTGCTATGGTGTTGCTAGGTGGTTGCTAAGGTATTCTGGGTGGTTGCTAGGCGGTTGCTAGGGTATTCTGGGTGGTTGCTATGGTGTTGCTAGGCGGTTGCTAGGGTGTTTTGGGTGGTTGCTAGGCGGTTGCTAGGGTGTTCTGGGTGGTTGCTATGGTGTTGCTAGGCGGTTGCTAAGGTATTCTGGGTGGTTGCTAGGCGGTTGCTAGGGTGTTCAGGGTGTTTGCTAGGCGGTTGCTAGGGTGTTCTGGGTGGTTGCTATGGTGTTGCTAGGCAGTTGTTAGGGTGTTCTGGGTTGTTGCTAGGCAGTTGCTAGGTGTTCTGGGTGGTTGCTAGGCAGTTGCTAGGGTGTTCTGGCTGTTTGCTAGGTGTTCTGGGTGGTTGCTAGGCAGTTGCTAGGTGTTCTGGGGGGTTGCTAGGCAGTTGCTAGGGTGTTCTGGGTGGTTGCTAGGGTGTTCAAGATGGTTGCTAAGGTATTTTTGGTAGTTGCTATGGTGTTACTAGGTGGTTGGTAGTTGTCAAAGATGGTTTATATGGAGTTAATAACGAGTGCCTTCAATACGTTACTCGGCCGAATAGGCACAAGCATGGAGCAATATCGCAAGGCCACGAATGTAATATTGCTTTAAAAAATAAAAAATAAATAAAAAAAGGTTTTTTTGGGGTTTAGGGTGGTTGCTAGGGAGCTCTTAGTGGTTGCTAGGGTGCTGTAACTGGTTGCTAGGGTGTGGCTATGAAGATTTTAGGCCATTACTTATTGGTTGCTTGATAATATAAATCCTCTGAGGGAGAGAGAGAGGGAGAGACGCAGGGGTGTCAGGCCCTTTGGAGTCTGTGTGTGTGAAAACGGCAGTTTGGATTCAAATGTTTTTAGAACTCCCCAATGTAAGTCAATGGGAGTTTTTCCGAGTTTTGATCGTCCTTTTTAGGAAAACCGTAAGTCCGATCAGTCTGAAAAGATATAGCAACGCGAGTCAGATCAGTTTGAGTGTCTGAGCCGAGTTTGGAGTATGTAGAGTTAAAGCTCTAGGAGGAGTTTCATATAGAAATTTTAGTCTCGGAATAATAATAATAACTAGATGCGAAAGTTCGTCGAGACAAACTTTAAGTTGGCTTGAGAAAAGTTTGGAGCAGAACGTTTTTTGCTAGGCAGTTGC
This sequence comes from Abramis brama, assembly GCF_963993115.1. Taxonomy (NCBI): domain Eukaryota; kingdom Metazoa; phylum Chordata; class Actinopteri; order Cypriniformes; family Leuciscidae; genus Abramis; species Abramis brama. Next base: position 6,281,684 of record NC_139977.1, read on the forward strand.
TAGGATGTTATGGGTGGTTGCTATGGTGTTGCTATGGTATTTTGGGCGGTTTCTAGGGTGTTCTGGGTGGTTGCTAGGGTATTTTGGGTGGTTGCTAGGGTATTCTGGGTGGTTGCTAGGCGGTTGCTAGGGTTTTCTGGTTGGTTGCTAGGCTGTTTTGGGTGGTTGCTAGGGTATTCTGGGTGGTTGCTAGGCGGTTGCTAGGATATTTCTGATGGTTGCTAGGGTCTTTTGGGTGGTTGCTAGGCGGTTGCTAGGATATTTTAGGTGGTTGCTAGGGTCTTTTGGGTGGTTGCTAGGTGGTTGCTAGGGTCTTTTGGGTGGTTGCTAGGTGGTTGCTAGGATGTTTTGGGTGGTTGCTAGGGTCTTTTGGGTGGTTGCTAGGCGGTTGCTAGGGTGGTTTGGGTGGTTGCTAGGATATTTTGGGTGGTTGCTAGGGTCTTTTGGGTGGTTGCTAGGTGTTTTGGGTGGTTGCTAGGGTCTTTTGGGTGGTTGCTAGGGTATTTTGGGTGGTTGCTAGGGTGTTCTCGGTGGTTGCTAGGGTCTTTTGGGTGGTTGCTAGGCGTTGCTAGGGTGTTTTGGGTGGTTGCTAGGGTCTTTTGGGTGGTTGCTAGGGTGTTCTGGGTGGTTGCTAGGGTGTTCTGGGTGGTTGCTAGGGTCTTTTGGGTAGTTGCTAGGCAGTTGCTAGGATATTTTGGGTAGTTGCTAGGGTCTTTTGGATGGTTGCTAGGCAGTTGCTAGGATATTTCGGTGGTTGCTAGGGTCTTTTGGGTGGTTGCTAGGCGGTTGCTAGGGTATTTTGGGTGGTTGCTAGGGTCTTTTGGGTGGTTGCTAGGCGGTTGCTAGGGTCTTTTGGGTGGTTGCTAGGGTGGTTGCTAGGTGGTTGCTAGGGTGTTATGGGTGGTTGCTAGGCTGTTCTGGGTGGTTGCTAGGCGGTTGCTAAGGTATTCAGGGCGGTTGATATGGTGTTACTAGGTGGCTGGTAGTTGTCACAGATGGTTACTATGGAGTTTTTATAGAGTTCTTAGCATGATCTTGGCATTATTTAACACTTAACTAATCACTACTAGCATGTAGCTATTCACTGCTAGCATGTGTAGTATGTTGGAAGTGCTGTTTGCTAGCATGAGTCAAAAGAGCCAAACCTCATCTCTATACGATGTTCTGATACAGAGATATAGGTCTTACAAAACGGTTGCTAGGGTACTCGAGTTTGGTTGCTATGGAGTTGCTTGGGAGCTGGAAGATTTAAACTTAAGAAGTTTATAGTGGTTTGAAGTTTACAGTAGTTTACAGTAGTTTGAAGTTTGACAGATAGATAAATAAGTTAGATAAACACACACACACACACACACACACACACACACACTCTAACTCGCTCACACACTCACTCATAAACTCAGTGTGTGTGTCTGAGTTTAGAGTTTATAAGTGTATAAATTGATGAGTTTATAAGTGTATGAGTTCTTGAGTTTTGAGTTTATAAGTTTAAATCAGTTTAGAGTTTATAAGTTTAAATGAGATTAAGAGTTCAGAGTTTATTAATTTTATGAGTTTGAGTTCATAAGTTTATGAATTCATGAGTTTATAAGTTAATTAGTTTATAAGTGTTTATAGTTTAGAGTTTTTTAGTTTAAATTAGTCTCAATGGCTCATATAGTATATAGAACGGCAGTTTGGTTTAGTCTTCAAGGTGTTTAGATTTAAATTTTTGTCGGTTTGAATTTTTTAGAACTCCCCAATGTAAGTCAATGGAGTTTTTGAATGAGTTTTTTCGAGTTTTGATCGTCATTTTTAGGAAAACCGTAAGTCCGATCAGTCTGAAAAGATATAGCATACCGAGTCAGATCAGTCTGAGTGTCCGAGCCGAGTTTGGAGTATGTAGAGTTAAAGCTCTAGGAGGAGTTTGATATAGATTTTTTTAGGGTCAGAAGAATAATAATAATAAGTTTAAATAGGATTTCAATATGTTGGCTTTCTCAAGCCAACTTAACTAGATGCGAAAGTTCGTCGAGACAAACTTTAAGTTGGCTTGAGAAAAGTTTGGAGCAGAACGTTTTTTGCTAGGCAGTTGCTAGGATGTTATGGGTGGTTGCTATGGTGTTGCTATGGTATTTTGGGCGGTTGCTAGGGTGTTCTGGGTGGTTGCTAGGGTATTTTGGGTGGTTGCTAGGGTATTCTGGGTGGTTGCTAGGCGGTTGCTAGGGTTTTCTGGGTGGTTGCTAGGCTGTTTTGGGTGGTTGCTAGGGTATTCTGGGTGGTTGCTAGGCGGTTGCTAGGATATTTCTGATGGTTGCTAGGGTCTTTTGGGTGGTTGCTAGGCGGTTGCTAGGATATTTTAGGTGGTTGCTAGGGTCTTTTGGGTGGTTGCTAGGTGGTTGCTAGGGTCTTTTGGGTGGTTGCTAGGTGGTTGCTAGGATGTTTTGGGTGGTTGCTAGGGTCTTTTGGGTGGTTGCTAGGCGGTTTCTAGGGTGGTTTGGGTGGTTGCTAGGATATTTTGGGTGGTTGCTAGGGTCTTTTGGGTGGTTGCTAGGCGGTTGCTAGGGTGTTTTGGGTGGTTGCTAGGGTCTTTTGGGTGGTTGCTAGGGTATTTTGGGTGGTTGCTAGGGTGTTCTCGGTGGTTGCTAGGGTCTTTTGGGTGGTTGCTAGGCGTTGCTAGGGTGTTTTGGGTGGTTGCTAGGGTCTTTTGGGTGGTTGCTAGGGTGTTCTGGGTGGTTGCTAGGGTGTTCTGGGTGGTTGCTAGGGTCTTTTGGGTAGTTGCTAGGCAGTTGCTAGGATATTTTGGGTAGTTGCTAGGGTCTTTTGGATGGTTGCTAGGCAGTTGCTAGGATATTTCGGTGGTTGCTAGGGTCTTTTGGGTGGTTGCTAGGCGGTTGCTAGGGTATTTTGGGTGGTTGCTAGGGTCTTTTGGGTGGTTGCTAGGCGGTTGCTAGGGTCTTTTGGGTGGTTGCTAGGGTGGTTGCTAGGTGGTTGCTAGGGTGTTATGGGTGGTTGCTAGGCTGTTCTGGGTGGTTGCTAGGCGGTTGCTAAGGTATTCAGGGCGGTTGATATGGTGTTACTAGGTGGCTGGTAGTTGTCACAGATGGTTACTATGGAGTTTTTATAGAGTTCTTAGCATGATCTTGGCATGATTTAACACTTAACTAATCACTACTAGCATGTAGCTATTCACTGCTAGCATGTGTAGTATGTTGGAAGTGCTGTTTGCTAGCATGAGTCAAAAGAGCCAAACCTCATCTCTATACGATGTTCTGATACAGAGATATAGGTCTTACAAAACGGTTGCTAGGGTACTTGAGTTTGGTTGCTATGGAGTTGCTTGGGAGCTGGAAGATTTAAACTTAAGAAGTTTATATTGGTTTGAAGTTTACAGTAGTTTACAGTAGTTTGAAGTTTGACAGATAGATAAATAAGTTAGATAGACACACACACACACACACACACACACACTCTAACTCGCTCACACACTCACTCATAAACTCAAGTGTGTGTGTCTGAGTTTAGAGTTTATAAGTGTATAAATTGATGAGTTTATAAGTGTATGAGTTCTTGAGTTTTGAGTTTATAAGTTTAAATCAGTTTAGAGTTTATAAGTTTAAATGAGATTAAGAGTTCAGAGTTTATTAATTTTATGAGTTTGAGTTCATAAGTTTATGAATTCATGAGTTTATAAGTTAATTAGTTTATAAGTGTTTATAGTTTAGAGTTTTTTAGTTTAAATTAGTCTCAATGGCTCATATAGTATATAGAACGGCAGTTTGGTTTAGTCTTCAAGGTGTTTAGATTTAAATTTTTGTCGGTTTGAATTTTTTAGAACTCCCCAATGTAAGTCAATGGAGTTTTTGAATGAGTTTTTTCGAGTTTTGATCGTCATTTTTAGGAAAACCGTAAGTCCGATCAGTCTGAAAAGATATAGCATACCGAGTCAGATCAGTCTGAGTGTCCGAGCCGAGTTTGGAGTATGTAGAGTTAAAGCTCTAGGAGGAGTTTGATATAGATTTTTTTAGGGTCAGAAGAATAATAATAACTAGATGCGAAAGTTCGTCGAGACAAACTTTAAGTTGGCTTGAGAAAGTTTGGACCAGAAAGTTTTTTGCTAGGCGGTTGCTAGGGTATTCTGAGTGGTTGCTAGGCGGTTGCTAGGATATTTCTGGTGGTTGCTAGGGTCTTTTGGGTGGTTGCTAGGCGGTTGCTAGGGTGTTTTGGGTGGTTGCTAGGGTGTTCTGGGTGGTTGCTAGGCGGTTGCTAGGGTATTCTGGGTGGTTGCTAGGCGATTGCTAGGGTGTTCTGGGTGGTTGCTATGGTGTTGCTAGGTGGTTGCTAGGGTGTTCTGGTTGGTTGCTAGGCGGTTGCTAGGGTGTTCTGGGTGGTTGCTATGGTGTTGCTAGGCGGTTGTTAAGGTATTCTGGGTGGTTGCTAGGCGGTTGCTAGGCAGTTGCTAGGGTATTCTGGGTGGTTGCTAGGCGGTTGCTAGGGTGTTCTGGGTGGTTACTATGGTGTTGCTAGGCGGTTGCTAGGGTATTCTGGGTGGTTGCTAGGCAGTTGCTAGGGTGTTCTGGGTGGTTGCTATGGTGTTGCTAGGCGGTTGCTAGGGTGTTCTGGGTGGTTGCTATGGTGTTGCTAGGCGGTTGCTAGGGTATTCTGGGTGGTTGCTAGGCAGTTGCTAGGGTGTTCTGGTGTTGCTAGGCGGTTGCTAGGGTGTTCTGGGTGGTTGCTAGGCGGTTGCTAGGGTGTTCTGGTTGGTTGCTAGGCGGTTGCTAGGGTGTTCTGGGTGGTTGCTATGGTGTTGCTAGGCGGTTGTTAAGGTATTCTGAGTGGTTGCTAGGCGGTTGCTAGGTGGTTGCTAGGGTATTCTGGGTGGTTGCTATGGTGTTGCTAGGCGGTTGCTAGGATGTTCTGGGTGGTTGCTAGGCGGTTGCTAGGGTGTTCTGGGTGGTTGCTATGGTGTTGCTAGGCGGTTGCTAGGGTGTTCTGGGTGGTTGCTAGGCGGTTGCTAGGGTGTTGTTAGGCGGTTGCTAGGGTGTTCTGGGTGGTTGCTATGGTGTTGCTAAGGTATTCTGGGTGGTAGCTAGGCGGTTGCTAGGCAGTTGCTAGGGTATTCTGGGTGGTTGCTAGGCGGTTGCTAGGGTGTTCTGGGTGGTTACTATGGTGTTGCTAGGCGGTTGCTAGGGTATTCTGGGTGGTTGCTAGGCAGTTGCTAGGGTGTTCTGGGTGGTTGCTATGGTGTTGCTAGGCGGTTGCTAGGGTGTTCTGGGTGGTTGCTATGGTGTTGCTAGGCGGTTGCTAGGGTATTCTGGGTGGTTGCTAGGCAGTTGCTAGGGTGTTCTGGTGTTGCTAGGCGGTTGCTAGGGTGTTCTGGGTGGTTGCTATGGTGTTGCTAGGTGGTTGGTAGTTGTCACAGATGGTTACTATGGAGTTTTGATATAGTTGTTTGCATGATCTTGGTATGATTTAGCACTTAACTAATCGCTATTAGCATGTAGCTATTCACTGCTAGCATGTATAGCATGTTAGAAGTGCTGTTTGCTAGCATGAGTCAAAAGAGCCAAACCTAATCTCTATACGATGTTCTGATACAGAGATATAGGTCTTGCAAAACGGTTGCTAGGGTACTCAAGTTTGGTTGCTATGGAGTTGCTTGGGAGCTGGGAGCTTTAAACGTAAGAAGTTTAAAGTGGTTTGAAGTTTAAAGTAGTTTACAGTAGTTTGAAGTTTATGGCAGGTAGATAGATAAGTTAATAGATAGATAAACACACACACACACATACACACACACACGCACACACACACACACACACACACACACTAACTCGCTCACACACTCACTCAGACACACACACACTGTATGAGTTTTTGAGTTTTGAGTTTATAAGTTTAAATGAGTTTAAGAGTTCAGAGTTTATTAATTTATGAGTTTAATAGTTTATAAGTCTATGAATTCATGAGTTTATAAGTTAATTAGTTAATCTCATACACTTATTCTAATTATAAGTGTATGAGTTTAGAGTTTATTAGTTTAAATGAGTCTCAATGGCTCATATAGTATATAGAACGGCAGTTTGGTTTAGTCTTCAAGGTGTTTAGATTTAAATTTTCGACATACACATACACACACACAAGCACGCACGCACAGACTCTCACTCTCTCTCTCACACACACACTATCTCTCTCACACACACACTCACTAACTCACTCACACACACACAGACAAGCTCATTAACACACACACACACACACACACACTCACGCACATAGACACACACTCTCTCTCTCACACACACTCAGAGTTTATATGAGTTTAGAGTTTATAAGTGTACAAGTTTTTGAGTTAAGAGTTTATAAGTTTAAATGAGTGTGTACGAGTATTTGAGTTTACACACACACACACACACACACACACTCACACATAGACACCCACGCTCTCTCTCTCTCTCTCTCACACACACACACGTTTTGAGTTTAGAGTTCATTAGTTTAAATGAGTCTCATTGGCTAATATAGTATATAGAACGGCAGTTTGGTTTAGTCTTCAAGGTATTTTGATTTGAATTTTTGTCGGTTTGAATTTTTTAGAACTCCCAATGTAAGTCAATGGGAGTTTTTGAATGAGTTTTTTCGAGTTTTGATCGTCATTTTTAGGAAAACCGTAAGTCCAATCAGTCTGAAAAGATATAGCAACTCGAGTCAGATCAGTTTGAGTGTCTGAGCCGAGTTTGGAGTATGTAGAGTTAAAGCTCTAGGAGGAGTTTGATATAGATTTTTTTAGGGTCAGAAGAATAATAATAACTAGATGCGAAAGTTCGTCGAGACAAACTTTAAGTTGGCTTGAGAAAGTTTGGAGCAGAACGTTTTTTTGCTAGGCGGTTGCTAGGATGTTATAGGTGGTTGCTATGGTGTTGCTAGGGTATTTTGGGCGGTTGCTAGGGTGTTCTGGGTGGTTGCTAGGTTTTTGCTAGGGTGTCCTGGGTGGTTGCTAAGGTCTTTTGGGTGGTTGCTAGGGTGTTCTAGGTGGTTGCTAGGGTATTCTGGGTGGTTGCTAGGCGGTTGCTAGGGTTTTCTGGGTGGTTGCTAGGCTGTTTTGGGTGGTTGCTAGGGTATTCTGGGTGGTTGCTAGGCGGTTGCTAGGATATTTCTGATGGTTGCTAGGGTCTTTTGGGTGGTTGCTAGGCAGTTGCTAGGATATTTTGGGTGGTTGCTAGGGTCTTTTGGGTGGTTGCTAGGCGGTTGCTAGGATATTTTAGGTGGTTGCTAGGGTGTTTTGGGTGGTTGCTAGGCGGTTGCTAGGGTGTTTTGGGTGGTTGCTAGGATGTTTTGGGTGGTTGCTAGGGTGTTTTGGGTGGTTGCTAGGATATTTTGGGTGGTTGCTAGGGTCTTTTGGGTGGTTGCTAGGCGGTTGCTAGGGTGTTTTGGGTGGTTGCTAGGGTCTTTTGGGTGGTTGCTAGGGTATTTTGGGTGGTTGCTAGGCGGTTGCTAGGGTGTTTTGGGTGGTTGCTAGGGTGTTTTGGTTGGTTGCTAGGGTGTTCTGGGTGGTTGCTAGGGTCTTTTGGGTGGTTGCTAGGGTGTTCTGGGTGGTTGCTAGGGTCTTTTGGGTGGTTGCTAGGCGGTTGCTAGGGTGTTTTGGGTGGTTGCTAGGATATTTTGGGTGGTTGCTAGGGTCTTTTGGGTGGTTGCTAAGCGGTTGCTAGGGTGTTTTGGGTGGTTGCTAGGATATTTTGGGTGGTTGCTAGGTGGTTGCTAGGGTCTTTTGGGTGGTTGCTAGGCGGTTGCTAGGGTGTTTTGGGTGGTTGCTAGGATATTTTGGGTGGTTGCTAGGATATTTTGGGTGGTTGCTAGGGTGTTCTGGGTGGTTGCTAGGCGGTTGCTAGGGTGTTCTGGGTGGTTGCTATGGTATTCAGGGCGGTTGATATGGTGTTACTAGGTGGTTGGTAGTTGTCACAGATGGTTACTATGGAGTTTTTATAGAGTTCTTAGCATGATCTTGGCATGATTTAACACTTAACTAATTGCTATTAGCATTTAGCTATTCATTGCTAGCATGTGTAGCATGTTGGAAGTGCTGTTTGCTAGCATGAGTCAAAAGAGCCAAAACTCATCTCTATACGATGTTCTGATACAGAGATATAGGTCTTGCAAAACGGTTGCTAGGGTACTCAAGTTTGGTTGCTATGGAGTTGCTTGGGAGCTGGAAGATTTAAACTTAAGAAGTTTATAGTGGTTTGAAGTTTACAGTAGTTTGAAGTTTGACAGATAGATAAATAAGTTAGATAGACACACACACACACACACACACACACACACAAACACACACACACACACACACTAACTCGCTCACACACTCACTCATAAACTCAGTGTGTGTGTCTGAGTTTAGAGTTTATAAGTGTATACATTGATGAGTTTATAAGTGTATGAGTTCTTGAGTTTTGAGTTTATAAGTTTAAATCAGTTTAGAGTTTATAAGTTTAAATGAGATTAAGAGTTCAGAGTTTATTAATTTATGAGTTTAAGAGTTCATAAGTTTATGAATTCATGAGTTTATAAGTTAATTAGTTTATAAGTGTTTATAGTTTAGAGTTTATTAGTTTAAATGAGTCTCATTGGCTAATATAGTATATAGAACGGCAGTTTGGTTTAGTCTTCAAGGTATTTAGATTTGAATTTTCGTCGGTTGGTGAGTTTGAATCTGGATTTGAATTGGGAGTTGGGAGTTTTTCCGAGTTTTGATCGTCATTTTTAGGAAAACCGTAAGTCCGATCAGTCTGAAAAGATATAGCAACTAACTTCAGATCAGTTTGAGTGTCTGAGCCGAGTTTGGAGTATGTAGAGTTAAAGCTCTAGGACGAGTTTGAGTCAACAGTTTTTAACAGAAGAATAATAATAAGAATAATAAGTTTAAATTGGATTTCAATATGTTGGCTCTCTCAAGCCAACTTAATAAGTTTAAATAGGATTTCAATATGTTGGCTCTCTCAAGCCAACTTAACTAGAATGTACATTTCCTGAAGAAAATGTGAAGTGGTGCTTGCAGTGGCAAAATTCGCCACTGGGCAGATGTTAACACAATTAACATGTTGTGATACCATGATATACCACGTTTTAGCATTATTTACCACGATTTACCATGTTTCTAAGATGATTTATTACGATTTAACATATTCCAGCATGATTTACTATGATTAACATGTTGTTAGAATGATGCTAGCAGGATTAGCATGTTGGTTGGATGATGCTAGCATGATTAGCATGTTGCTAGCATGCTTTTAACAAGATGCTAGCATGATTAGCATGTTGCTAGCATGCTTTTAACAAGATGCTAGCATGATTAGCATGTTGCTAGCATGTTTTTAGCTAGATGCTAACATGATTAGCATGTTGCTAGCATGATTAGCATGTTGCTAGCATGATTAGCATGTTGCTAGCATGGTTAGCATGTTGCTAGCATGATGCTAGCTTGATTAGCATGTTGCTAGCATAATGCTAGCATGATTAGCATGTTGCTAGCATGATGCTAGCTTGATTAGCATGTTGCTAGCCTAATGTTAGCATGATTAGCATGTTGCTAGCATGATGCTAGCTTGATTAGCATGATGCTAGCATTATGCTAGCTTGATTAGCATGTTGTTAGCATGATGCTAGCTTTATTAGCATGTTGCTAGCATAATGTTAGCATGATTAGCATGTTGCTAGCATGATGCTAGCTTGATTAGCATGTTGTTAGCATGATGTTATCTTTATTAGCATGTTGGTAGCATAATGTTAGCATGATTAGCATGATGCTAGCTTGATTAGCATGTTTGCTAGCATGATTAGCATGTTGCTAACATGATGCTAGCTTGATTAGCATGTTGCTAGCATGATGTTAGCTTGATTAGCATGTTGCCAGCATGTTTTTAGCAAGATGATGTTGCCAGGTGGTTGCTAGGGTGTTCTGGGTGGTTGCTATGGTGTTGCTAGACAGTTGCTAAGGTGTTCTGGGTGGTTGCTAGGCAGTTGCTAGGGTATTCTTGGTGGTTGCTAGGGCGTTGCTAGGTGGTTGCTAAGGTGTTCTGGGTGGTTGCTATGGTGTTGCTAGGCAGTTGCTATGGTATTCTGGGTGGATACTAGGGCATTGCTAGACAGTTGCTAGGGTGTTCTGGTTGGTTGCTAGGTGTTCTGGGTGGTTGCTAGGCAGTTGCTAGGTGTTCTAGGTGGTTGCTAGGCAGTTGCTAGGGTGTTCTGGGTGCTTGCTAGAGTTTTTTGTGGTTACTAGAGCATTTCTAGACGTTGCTAGGGTGTTCAGGGTGGTTGCTAAGGTGTTTTTGTTAGTTGCTATGGTGTTACTAGGTGGTTGGTAGTTGTCAAATATGGTTACTATGGAGTTTTTATAGAGTTCTTAAAATCTTTAATAACGAGTGCCTTCTGTACGAATAGGCACAAGCATGGAGCGATATCGCAAGGCCACGAGAGTAAAATTGCTTTAAAAAATATAAAAAAAATTAAAAAATGTTTTTTTTTGGTTTAGGGTGGTTGCTAGGGAGCTCTTAGTGGTTGCTAGGGTGCTGAAACTGGTTGCTAGGGTGTGGCTATGAAGATTTTAGGCCATAACTTATTGGCTGCTTGATAATATAAATCCTCTGAGGGAGAGAGAGAGGGAGAGATGCAGGGGTGTCAGGCCCTTTGGAGTGGTGTGTGTGTGAAAACGTCGGTTGGGATTCAAATATTTTTAGAACTCCCAATGTAAAGTCAATGGGACTTTTTTGGCCGCTTTTTCGTCCGCTGTGCGAACATCGTACACCCGATCGCTTAGAAAAGTCATAGCACACCTCTCCTCAATGAGCCGGTCGATTTGACACCTCATTCATGGGTCTGTGACAAACGGTGCGGGGCGAGTTACGCGCCAAACTTTGTGTGGAATAAGTATGAGCAATAACAATAGTGATGCCTTGCTTTCAGCAAGCACCACTAATAATAATAACTAGATTAAAAAGTTCGTCGAGACAAACTTTAAGTTGGCTTGAGAAAGCTGGACCAGAAAGTTTGAAGAAGTTAAAAGTAGTTTGGAGTTTAAAGTAGTTTCAAGTTTAAATTAGTTTAAAGTTTAAATTAGTTAGAAGTTTAAAATAGTTTAAAGTTAAAATTAGTTTGAAGCTTAAATTAGTTTAAAGTTTAAATTAGTCTAAAGTTTAAATTAGTTTGAAGCTTAAATTAGTTTAAAGTTTAAATTAGTCTAAAGTTTAAATTAGTTTGAAGTTTAAATTAGTTTAAAGTTTAAATTAGTTTAATGTTTAAATTAGTTTAAAGTTTAAAGTATTTTAAAGTTAAAAAGTTGTTGGGGGTTTTCTAGTGGGTTGCTAAGGTGTTCTGGGTGGTTGCTAGGCAGTTGCTAGGGTGTTCTGGGTGGTTGCTAGGCGGTTGCTAGGGTGTTTTTGGTGGTTGCTAGGGTGTTCTGGGTGGTTGCTATGGTGTTGCTAGGTTGTTGCTAGGGTATTCTGTTTGGTTGCTAGGGTGTTCTGGGTGGTTGCTAGGTGGTTGCTAGGGTGTTCTGGGTGGTTGCTAGGGTGTTGCTAAGCGGTTGCTAGGGTATTTTGGGTGGTTGCTAGGGTGTTGCTAGGCGGTTGCTAAGGTATTTTGGGTGGTTGCTAGGCGGTTACTAGGGTGTTCTGGGTGGTTGCTAGGCGGTTGCTAGGGTGTTTTAGCGGTTGCTATGGTGTTGCTAGGCGGTTGCTAGGGTGTTCTGGGTGGTTGCTAGGGTGTTGCTAGGCGGTTGCTAGGGTATTCTGGGTGGTTGCTAGGCGGTTACTAGGGTGTTTTGGTGGTTGCTATGGTGTTGCTAGGCGGTTGCTAGGGTATTATGGGTGGTTGCTATGGTGTTGCTAGGGTATTCCAGGTGGTTGCTAGGATGTTGCTAGGTGGTTGCTAGGGTGTTTTGGTGGTTGCTATGGTGTTGCTAGGTGGTTGCTAGGGTGTTCTGGGTGGTTGCTATGATGTTGCTAGGTGGTTGCTAGGGTGTTTTGGTAGTTGCTATGGTGTTGCTAGGGTATTCTGGGTGGTTGCTAGGGTGTTCTGGGTGGTTGCTATGGTGTTACTTGGTGGTTGGTAGTTGTCACAGATGGTTACTATGGAGTTTGTATAGTTCTTAGCATGATCTTGGTATGATTTAGCACTTAACTAATCGCTATTAGCATGTAGCTATTCACTGCTAGCATGTGTAGCATGTTGGAAGTGCTGTTTGCTAGCATGAGTCAAAAGAGCCAAACCTCATCTCTATACAATGTTCTGATACAGAGATATAGGTCTTGCAAAATGGTTGCTAGGGTACTCAAGTTTGGTTGCTATGGAGTTGCTTGGGAGCTGGGAGCTTTATACGTACGAAGTTTAAAGTGGTTTGAAGTTTAAATTAGTTTACGAGTTTTTGAGTTTTGAGTTTATAAGTTTAAATGAGTTTAGAGTTTAAGTTTAAATGAGTTTAGAGAGTGTGTGTGTGTATGTGGGTTCACACACACACACACACACACACTCAGAGTTTATGAGTTTAGAGTTTATAAGTGTATAAATGGATGAGTTTATAAGTGTACACGTTTTTGAATTTGGTTTGTAAGTTTAAATGAGTTTTGAGTTTATAAGTTTAAATGAGTTTACAGTTTATAAGTTTAAATGAGTTAAAGGCAGGGTAGGTAGGACTATAAAAAAAAAAAAAGATCCAAATTTGTTAAAACTTTCTATATATATCAATACATAATTAAAATGTAAGTACTCTGAAAAAAAGAGTATAAAAATCAAGTGACTCTAGACCGTTTAATCTGTATTAAACACAGCTCATTATTTCGATTCGGGACGAATCAAAGGATTGGCTTAGGCGACTGTCACTCTCTCTCGCAACCATGGCAACAACCCTTTTGCCACGGGATCTGCCCACTTGCGCGCGGACGCGCGCACGTTTGATTTGAGGAATTCGAGAGGCACTGAACCTAGGAATAGCAAAACAATGGCAGAGAAAGAGCAATCAAAATTCACATTACCGGCATGCAGTTAGTGAAGGCAAACAAGGCAAAAAAAAGAAGACAGTACAAGAAAAGGTAATGAACAAAAAGTCTTTGGATAAACAAAGAAATAAAACGCGTGTCAATATCGGCGTAGCTTTCCAGCGACCACCCCGTCCTCAGCCTCTACTTCCTCGGACCCTAGTTGCACGCCACGGCCTCTTGCACGACCTCCTCTGCTTCGCCCTAAAATTATTTTTATTTTACAAAAGGACATTTTACAAACCTACATTTTGCGCATGTGCTCCTGCATGCACTTTTCCAGTCACAACACAGCAATCAAAGGAGGACGCGCTGAAAACTGTAATGCTGTTCTCTTCCTTCGAATGTTTGAGTTGCAGAGGAATTTGTGACTGTTTCAGCTGTTCAACCACATCAAAGTTTCGTAATTAGTAAGTCCGTGCTTTTTCTCTTTTTGTTCTTATGTGCTGAAGGGCTGCTGTGCCTTGGTGAAACGGTGTTTGTACGTGAAGAGCTCTTTTCCAAAACGCCATAAACCTAAAAAGCTGCCTCAAAGAACCAGCAAAAGTAATGATTATGAATGTGTAAAATATTGCAATAAGACATTTTAATTGTTTATTAATTTCTGTGTCGGCTGCAAAGATGAAGTTGACGATATTTGACTCGCGATCTTCGCAGTAGGCTAGTGAACGCATGCACCGGAGAAATGCACATTTAGGCTACATAGTTTTATTTTGTTTTGGATGGTTTTGTTTAGAACCAGATTTCTGTAAATATATTCCACATTTTTTAGGCCTGTGAGGCGAGGCTACGGTTCGGTTCACGATGATATAATCTCCAGTTCAAGCACCTTATGTTGTGATTGATAGCCTATATTTACTTTATGTATTTAATGCAGGAATGAAAATATTAATGAATTAATGAAAAAAAAATATATTAAAATTAAGATACAATTAATACAAAACGAAATTCGTTTTAAAGAAAGGCTTTGTGCTTTCTGTTTTGAGGTCTCTGTTAAAGTTTGAAAGTCTCAGTGCAGCTTTCAGAGCGCTCGCGTCCATAATGGAGAACTGTCAAGTAATATTGTTTTTTCCTCATAAATGCAAACACGAAAAATAAAAGACAAAAACTTTTTTAAAAAGACAAACCATAAATTTAGAAAAAAAAAAAAAAAGATGGATTTATAGCGTTTTGGGGGAAAAATGAATGGATTTATACCGTTTTGAAAATGTTAATTTTTTTTTACTTTGAATTGATCATCAACAATATTGTTGTTTGATTTAATAATCACTGTTGCAAGAAGTGCCTAGTTAAGTTTTTTTTTTTTTTTTTTTTTTTTTGTAAGTGGAAAAAGTAGGGGGTGCCACAGATTCTGTTTAGTTAGCTCCTTTATTGTTTTTTCTATAGCCTAGAATAATATAGGTCAAATGCAGCAAGTCAAAAGACCAACTGGACCTTCTTTGCCAGTTTGCTCACATTTCTTTGAAGGATGGCAAAAATATCGCCTGAATATCTATATCTAGATATTGGAAAAAAATATCGAGATATTCATTTTTGTCAATATCTCCCACCCCTACATGCAGAACACCATATATGTTATGAATCTTACACGAAATTCATCTTCATCACAATATAACTGATGGTAATGTAAAAAAGTGTATCAATGCAACCTGTTTTTAGCTTATATAACTAGCTCGTTAGCGAATCAAAAAATATATATTTTAAATTTACCAATATCAATATGCTAGCTTGATAGTGAGTACTAAAATACATCTTATTTGTTTATATTCATAAGCAATTAGCGTTAGATTTTTTTATTACATGTGATTCTGACATGATGTCACTACATGCACTGTGCTCCTTCCTCTCTGCTTGTCTCAGGTAAATAATGCGTCTTCAGCTCAGCGGTTGGAGTCGCGCGTTCATGTGTTTTGGGGGCGTGGCTTTGGAAGGAGCCCAGAAGGGAGGGGGTGGGAGTGAATGGAAATAATGAACTGTCTTTAAAACAGTCCTGAGAGGTCTACAGACACTCGATTTTTATACTTTCTTTTTCAGAGTACTTACATTTTAATTATGTATTGATATGTACATAAATTTTAAACAAATTTGAAAAAGAAGTTTTTTAGACCATTCCTACCTACCCTGCCTTTAAAGCTTAAGTTTGAAGTTTAAAGAAGTTTAAAGTTTATATTAGTTTGAAGTTTAATTTAGTTTGAAGTTTAAAGTAGTTTAAAGTTTAAAATAGTTTGAAGTAGATAGATAGATGAGTTGATTAGTTTAATTGAGTCTCAATGGCTTATATATTATATAGAATGGCAGTTTGAATTAGTCTTCAAGGTATTTTGATTTGAATTTTCGTCGGTTGGCCAGTTTGAATCTAGATTTGAATTTTTTAGAACTCCCCAATGTAAGTCAATGGGAGTTTTTCCGAGTTTTGATCGGCAATATTAGGAAAACCGTAAGTCCGATCAGTCTGAAAAGATATAGCAACTCAAGTCAGAATAGTCTGAAGGTCTGAGCCGAGTTTGGAGTATGTAGAGTTAAAGCTCTAGGAGGAGATAGGGGATAAATTTTTAGTAAGAATAATAATAATAATAACTAGATTAAAAAGTTCGTCGAGACAAACTTTAAGTTGGCTTGAGAAAGCTGGACCAGAAAGTTTGAAGAAGTTAAAAGTAGTTTGGAGTTTAAAGTAGTTTCAAGTTTAAATTAGTTTAAAGTTTAAATTAGTTAGAAGTTTAAAATAGTTTAAAGTTAAAATTAGTTTAAAGTTTAAATTAGTCTAAAGTTTAAATTAGTTTGAAGTTTAAATTAGTTTAAAGTTTAAATAAGTTTAATGTTTAAATTAGTTTAAAGTTTAAAGTATTTTAAAGTTAAAAAGTTGTTGGGGGTTTTCTAGTGGGTTGCTAAGGTGTTCTGGGTGGTTGCTAGGCAGTTGCTAGGGTGTTCTGGGTGGTTGCTAGGCGGTTGCTAGGGTGTTTTTGGTGGTTGCTAGGGTGTTCTGGGTGGTTGCTATGGTGTTGCTAGGTTGTTGCTAGGGTATTCTGTTTGGTTGCTAGGGTGTTCTGGGTGGTTGCTAGGTGGTTGCTAGGGTGTTCTGGGTGGTTGCTAGGGTGTTGCTAAGCGGTTGCTAGGGTATTTTGGGTGGTTGCTAGGGTGTTGCTAGGCGGTTGCTAAGGTATTTTGGGTGGTTGCTAGGCGGTTACTAGGGTGTTCTGGGTGGTTGCTAGGCGGTTGCTAGGGTGTTTTAGCGGTTGCTATGGTGTTGCTAGGCGGTTGCTAGGGTGTTCTGGGTGGTTGCTAGGGTGTTGCTAGGCGGTTGCTAGGGTATTCTGGGTGGTTGCTAGGCGGTTACTAGGGTGTTTTGGTGGTTGCTATGGTGTTGCTAGGCGGTTGCTAGGGTATTATGGGTGGTTGCTATGGTGTTGCTAGGGTATTCCAGGTGGTTGCTAGGATGTTGCTAGGTGGTTGCTAGGGTGTTTTGGTGGTTGCTATGGTGTTGCTAGGTGGTTGCTAGGGTGTTCTGGGTGGTTGCTATGATGTTGCTAGGTGGTTGCTAGGGTGTTTTGGTAGTTGCTATGGTGTTGCTAGGGTATTCTGGGTGGTTGCTAGGGTGTTGCTAGGGTGTTCTGGGTGGTTGCTATGGTGTTACTTGGTGGTTGGTAGTTGTCACAGATGGTTACTATGGAGTTTGTATAGTTCTTAGCATGATCTTGGTATGATTTAGCACTTAACTAATCGCTATTAGCATGTAGCTATTCACTGCTAGCATGTGTAGCATGTTGGAAGTGCTGTTTGCTAGCATGAGTCAAAAGAGCCAAACCTCATCTCTATACAATGTTCTGATACAGAGATATAGGTCTTGCAAAATGGTTGCTAGGGTACTCAAGTTTGGTTGCTATGGAGTTGCTTGGGAGCTGGGAGCTTTATACGTACGAAGTTTAAAGTGGTTTGAAGTTTAAATTAGTTTACGAGTTTTTGAGTTTTGAGTTTATAAGTTTAAATGAGTTTAGAGTTTAAGTTTAAATGAGTTTAGAGAGTGTGTGTGTATGTGGGTTCACACACACACACACACACACACACTCAGAGTTTATGAGTTTAGAGTTTATAAGTGTATAAATGGATGAGTTTATAAGTGTACACGTTTTTGAATTTGGTTTGTAAGTTTAAATGAGTTTTGAGTTTATAAGTTTAAATGAGTTTACAGTTTATAAGTTTAAATGAGTTAAAGCTTAAGTTTGAAGTTTAAAGAAGTTTAAAGTTTATATTAGTTTGAAGTTTAATTTAGTTTGAAGTTTAAAGTAGTTTAAAGTTTAAAATAGTTTGAAGTAGATAGATAGATGAGTTGATTAGTTTAATTGAGTCTCAATGGCTTATATATTATATAGAATGGCAGTTTGAATTAGTCTTCAAGGTATTTTGATTTGAATTTTCGTCGGTTGGCCAGTTTGAATCTAGATTTGAATTTTTTAGAACTCCCCAATGTAAGTCAATGGGAGTTTTTCCGAGTTTTGATCGGCAATATTAGGAAAACCGTAAGTCCGATCAGTCTGAAAAGATATAGCAACTCAAGTCAGAATAGTCTGAAGGTCTGAGCCGAGTTTGGAGTATGTAGAGTTAAAGCTCTAGGAGGAGATAGGGGATAAATTTTTAGTAAGAAGAATAATAATAATAACTAGATGCGAAAGTTCGTCGAGACAAACTTTAAGTTGGCTTGAGAAAGTTTGGACCAGAAAGTTTTTTGCTAGGCGGTTGCTAGGGTATTCTGAGTGGTTGCTAGGCGGTTGCTAGGATATTTCTGGTGGTTGCTAGGGTCTTTTGGGTGGTTGCTAGGCGGTTGCTAGGGTGTTTTGGGTGGTTGCTAGGGTGTTCTGGGTGGTTGCTAGGCGGTTGCTAGGGTGTTCTGGGTGGTTACTAGGGTGTTCTGGGTGGTTGCTAGGCGGTTGCTAGGATATTTTGGGTGGTTGCTAGGGTCTTTTGGATGGTTTATAGGCGGTTGCTAGGGTATTTTAGGTGGTTGCTAGGGTATTTTAGGTGGTTGTTAGGGTATTCTGGGTGGTTGCTAGGCGGTTGCTAGGGTATTTTGGGTGGTTGCTAGGGTCTTTTGGGTAGTTGCTAGGCGGTTTCTAAGATATTTTCGGTGGTTGCTAGGGTCTTTTGGGTGGTTGCTAGGCGGTTGCTAGGGTATTTTGTGTGGTTGCTAGGCGGTTGCTAGGGTGTTCTGGGTGGTTACTAGGGTGTTCTGGGTGGTTGCTAGGCGGTTGCTAGGATATTTTGGGTGGTTGCTAGGGTCTTTTGGGTGGTTGATAGGCGGTTGCTAGGGTATTTTAGGTGGTTGATAGGGTATTTTAGGTGGTTGATAGGGTATTCTGGGTGGTTGCTAGGCGGTTGCTAGGGCATTTTGGGTGGTTGCTAGGGTCTTTTGGGTAGTTGCTAGGCGGTTTCTAAGATATTTTCGGTGGTTGCTAGGGTCTTTTGGGTGGTTGCTAGGCGGTTGCTAGGGTATTTTGGGTGGTTGCTAGGGTGTTCTGGGTGGTTGCTAGGCGGTTGTAGGGTGTTCTGGGTGGTTGCTAGGCGGTTGCTAGGATATTTTGGGTGGTTGCTAGGGTGTTCTGGGTGGTTGTTAGGCAGTTGCTAGGGTGTTCTCAGTGGTTGCTATGGTGTTGCTAGGCGGTTGCTAAGGTATTCTGGGTGGTTGCTAGGCGGTTGCTAGGGTGTTCTGGGTGGTTGCTATGGTGTTGCTAGGCGGTTGCTATGGTATTTTGGGTGGTTGCTAGGCGGTTGCTAGGGTGTTCTGGGTGGTTGCTATGGTGTTGCTAGGCGGTTGCTAAGGTATTCTGGGTGGTTGCTAGGCGGTTGCTAGGGTGTTCTGGGTTGTTGCTAGGCAGTTGCTAGGTGTTCTGGGTGGTTGCTAGGCAGTTGCTAGGGTGTTCTGGCTGTTTGCTAGGTGTTCTGGGTGGTTGCTAGGCAGTTGCTAGGTGTTCTGGGGGGTTGCTAGGCAGTTGCTAGGGTGTTCTGGGTGGTTGCTAGGGTATATTTGGTGGTTACTAGAGCATTTCTAGATGTTGCTAGGGTGTTCAAGATGGTTGCTAAGGTATTTTTGGTAGTTGCTATGGTGTTACTAGGTGGTTGGTAGTTGTCAAAGATGGTTACTATGGAGTTTTTATAGAGTTCTTAAAATCTTTAATAACGAGTGCCTTCAGTACGGCACTCGGCCTGCGGCCTCGTGCCTATGGCCGAATAGGCACAAGCATGGAGCAATATCGCAAGGCCACGAGTGTAATATTGCGTTAAAAAATACAAAAAAATGTAAAAAAAAAATTGTTTTGGTTTAGGGTGGTTGCTAGGGAGCTCTTAGTGGTTGCTATGGTGTGGCTATGAAGATTTTAGGCCATTACTTATTGGTTGCTTGATAATATAAATCCTCTGAGGGAGAGAGAGAGGGAGAGACGCAGGGCTGTCAGGCCCTTTGGAGTCTGTGTGTGTGAAAACGGCAGTTTGGATTCAAATGTTTTTAGAACTCCCCAATGTAAGTCAATGGGAGTTTTTCCGAGTTTTGATCGTCATTTTTAGGAAAACCGTAAGTCCGATCAGTCTGAAAAGATATAGCAACGCGAGTCAGATCAGTTTGAGTGTCTGAGCCGAGTTTGGAGTATGTAGAGTTAAAGCTCTAGGAGGAGTTTCATATAGAAATTTTAGTCTCGGAATAATAATAATAACTAGATGCGAAAGTTCGTCGAGACAAACTTTAAGTTGGCTTGAGAAAGTTTGGACCGGAAAGTTTTTTGCTAGGCGGTTGTTATGATGTTATGGGTGGTCGCTATGGTGTTGCTAGGCGGTTGCTAAGGTATTCTGGGTGGTTGCTAGGCGGTTGCTAGGGTGTTTTGGGTGGTTGCTAGGGTGTTTTGGGTGGTTGCTAGGGTCTTTTGTGTGGTTGCTAGGCGGTTGCTAGGTGGTTGCTAGGGTGTTCTGGGTGGTTGCTAGGATATTTTAGGTGGTTGCTAGGGTCTTTTGGGTGGTTGCTAGGCGGTTGCTAGGGTCTTTTGGGTGGTTGCTAGGCGGTTGCTAGGGTGTTTTGGGTGGTTGCTAGGATATTTTGGGTGGTTGCTAGAGTCTTTTGGGTGGTTGCTAGGCGGTTGCTAGGGTGTTATGGGTGGTTGCTATGGTGTTGCTAGGCGGTTGCTAAGGTATTTTGGGTGGTTGCTAGGGTGTTCTGGGTGGTTGCTAGGCAGTTGCAACGGTGTTATGGGTGGTTGCTATGGTGTTGCTAGGCGTTGCTAAGGTATTCTGGGTGGTTGCTAGGTGGTGGCTAGGGTGTTCTGGGTGGTTGCTAGGCTGTTTTGGGTGGTTGCTAGGGTCTTTTGGGTGGTTGCTAGGCGGTTGCTAGGGTGTTTTGGGTGGTTGCTAGGATATTTTGGGTGGTTGCTAGGCGGTTGCTAGGGTCTTTTGGATGTTGCTAGGGTCTTTTGGGTGGTTGCTAGGCGGTTGCTAGGGTATTTTGGGTGGTTGCTAGGGTCTTTTGGGTGGTTGCTAGGGTGTTCTGGGTGGTTGCTAGGCGGTTGCTAGGGTCTTTTGGGTGGTTGCTAGGCGGTTGCTAGGGTGTTCTGGGTTGTTGCTAGGCTGTTTTGGGTGGTTGCTAGGATATTCTGGGTGGTTGCTAGGCGGTTGCTAGGATATTTCTGGTGGTTGCTAGGGTCTTTTGGGTGGTTGCTAGGCGGTTGCTAGGATATTTTGGGTGGTTGCTAGGGTCTTTTGGGTGGTTGCTAGGCGGTTGCTAGGGTCTTTTGGGTGGTTGCTAGGCGGTTGCTAGGGTGTTTTGGGTGGTTGCTAGGGTATTTTGGGTGGTTGCTACGGTGTTCTGGGTGGTTGCTAGGGTCTTTTGGGTGGTTGCTAGGCGGTTGCTAGGGTGTTCTGGGGGGTTGCTATGGTATTCAGGGCGGTTGATATGGTGTTACTAGGTGGTTGGTAGTTGTCACAGATGGTTACTATGGAGTTTTTATAGAGTTCTTAGCATGATCTTGGCATGATTTAACACTTAACTAATCGCTATTAGCATGTAGCTATTCACTGCTAGCATATGTAGCATGTTGGAAGTGCTGTTTGCTAGCACGAGTCAAAAGAGCCAAACCTCATCTCTATACGATGTTCTGATACAGAGATATAGGTCTTACAAAACGGTTGCTAGGGTACTCGAGTTTGGTTGCTATGGAGTTGCTTGGGAGCTGGAAGATTTAAACTTAAGAAGTTTATAGTGGTTTTAAGTTTACAGTAGTTTACAGTAGTTTGAAGTTTGAGAGATAGATAAATAAGTTAGACACACACACACACACACACACAAACAAACACACAAACACACAGACACACACACACACACACACACACCCACTAACTCGCTCACACACTCACTCATAAACTCAGTGTGTGTGTCTGAGTTTAGAGTTTATAAGTGTATAAATTGATGAGTTAATAAGTGTATGAGTTCTTGAGTTTTGAGTTTATAAGTTTAAATCAGTTTAGAGTTTATAAGTTTAAATGAGATTAAGAGTTCAGAGTTTATTAATTTATGAGTTTAAGAGTTCATAAGTTTATGAATTCATGAGTTTATAAGTTAATTAGTTTATAAGTGTTTATAGTTTATAGTTTATTAGTTTAAATGAGTCTCATTGGCTAATATAGTATATAGAACGGCAGTTTGGTTTAGTCTTCAAGGTATTTTGATTTGAATTTTCGTCGGTTTGAATTTTTTAGAACTCCCAATGTAAGTCAATGGGAGTTTTTGAATGAGTTTTTTCGAGTTTTGATCGTCATTTTTAGGAAAACCGTAAGTCCGATCAGTCTGAAAAGATATAGCAACTCGAGTCAGATCAGTTTGAGTGTCTGAGCCGAGTTTGGAGTATGTAGAGTTAAAGCTCTAGGAGGAGTTTGATATAGATTTTTTTAGGGTCAGAAGAATAATAATAACTAGATGCGAAAGTTCGTCGAGACAAACTTTAAGTTGGCTTGAGAAAGTTTGGACCAGAAAGTTTTTTGCTAGGCGGTTGCTAGGGTATTCTGAGTGGTTGCTAGGCGGTTGCTAGGATATTTCTGGTGGTTGCTAGGGTCTTTTGGGTGGTTGCTAGGCGGTTGCTAGGGTGTTTTGGGTGGTTGCTAGGGTGTTCTGGGTGGTTGCTAGGCGGTTGCTAGGGTGTTCTGGGTGGTTACTAGGGTGTTCTGGGTGGTTGCTAGGCGGTTGCTAGGATATTTTGGGTGGTTGCTAGGGTCTTTTGGGTGGTTGATAGGCGGTTGCTAGGGTATTTTAGGTGGTTGCTAGGGTATTTTAGGTGGTTGATAGGGTATTCTGGGTGGTTGCTAGGCGGTTGCTAGGGCATTTTGGGTGGTTGCTAGGGTCTTTTGGGTAGTTGCTAGGTGGTTTCTAAGATATTTTCGGTGGTTGCTAGGGTCTTTTGGGTGGTTGCTAGGCGGTTGCTAGGGTATTTTGGGTGGTTGCTAGGGTGTTCTGGGTGGTTGCTAGGCGGTTGTAGGGTGTTCTGGGTGGTTACTAGGGTGTTCTCGGTGGTTGCTAGGCGGTTGCTAGGATATTTTGGGTGGTTGCTAGGGTCTTTTGGGTGGTTGATAGGCGGTTGCTAGGGTATTTTAGGTGGTTGCTAGGGTATTTTAGGTGGTTGATAGGGTATTCTGGGTGGTTGCTAGGCGGTTGCTAGGGTGTTCTGGGTGGTTGCTATGGTGTTGCTAGGCGGTTGCTAGGGTATTTTGGGTGGTTGTTAGGCGGTTGCTAGGGTGTTCTGGGTGGTTGCTATGGTGTTGCTAGGCGGTTGCTAAGGTATTCTGGGTGGTTGCTAGGCGGTTGCTAGGGTGTTCTGGGTGGTTGCTATGGTGTTGCTAGGCGGTTGCTAGGGTGTTCTGGGTTGTTGCTAGGCAGTTGCTAGGTGTTCTGGGTGGTTGCTAGGCAGTTGCTAGGGTGTTCTGGCTGTTTGCTAGGTGTTCTGGGTGGTTGCTAGGCAGTTGCTAGGTGTTCTGGGGGGTTGCTAGGCAGTTGCTAGGGTGTTCTGGGTGGTTGCTAGGGTATATTTGGTGGTTACTAGAGCATTTCTAGATGTTGCTAGGGTGTTCAAGATGGTTGCTAGGGTATTTTAGGTGGTTGATAGGGTATTCTGGGTGGTTGCTAGGCGGTTGCTAGGGTGTTCTGGGTGGTTGCTATGGTGTTGCTAGGCGGTTGCTAGGGTGTTCTGGGTGGTTGCTAGGCGGTTGCTAGGGTATTTTGGGTGGTTGCTAAGGTGTTCTGGGTGGTTGCTAGGCGGTTGCTAGGGTGTTCTGGGTGGTTACTAGGGTGTTCTGGGTGGTTGCTAGGCGGTTGCTAGGATATTTTGGGTGGTTGCTAGGCGGTTGCTAGGGTATTTTGGGTGGTTGCTAGGGTGTTCTGGGCGGTTGCTAGGCGGTTGCTAGGGTGTTCTGGGTGGTTACTAGGGTGTTCTGGGTGGTTGCTAGGCGGTTGCTAGGATATTTTGGGTGGTTGCTAGGGTCTTTTGGGTGGTTGATAGGCGGTTGCTAGGGTATTTTAGGTGGTTGCTAGGGTATTTTAGGTGGTTGATAGGGTATTCTGGGTGGTTGCTAGGCGGTTGCTAGGGCATTTTGGGTGGTTGCTAGGGTCTTTTGGGTAGTTGCTAGGCGGTTGCTAGGGTGTTCTGGGTGGTTGCTATGGTGTTGCTAGGCGGTTGCTAGGGTATTTTGGGTGGTTGCTAGGCGGTTGCTAGGGTGTTCTGGGTGGTTGCTATGGTGTTGCTAGGCGGTTGCTAGGGTATTTTGGGTGGTTGCTAGGCGGTTGCTAGGGTGTTCTGGGTGGTTGCTATGGTGTTGCTAGGCGGTTGCTAAGGTATTCTGGGTGGTTGCTAGGCGGTTGCTAGGGTGTTCTGGGTGGTTGCTATGGTGTTGCTAGGCGGTTGCTAGGGTGTTCTGGGTTGTTGCTAGGCAGTTGCTAGGTGTTCTGGGTGGTTGCTAGGCAGTTGCTAGGGTGTTCTGGCTGTTTGCTAGGTGTTCTGGGTGGTTGCTAGGCAGTTGCTAGGTGTTCTGGGGGGTTGCTAGGCAGTTGCTAGGGTGTTCTGGGTGGTTGCTAGGGTATATTTGGTGGTTACTAGAGCATTTCTAGATGTTGCTAGGGTGTTCAAGATGGTTGCTAAGGTATTTTTGGTAGTTGCTATGGTGTTACTAGGTGGTTGGTAGTTGTCAAAGATGGTTACTATGGAGTTTTTATAGAGTTCTTAAAATCTTTAATAACGAGTGCCTTCAGTACGGCACTCGGCCTGCGGCCTCGTGCCTATGGCTGAATAGGCACAAGCATGGAGCAATATCGCAAGGCCACGAGTGTAATATTGCGTTAAAAAATACAAAAAAATGTAAAAAAAAAAATTTTTTGGTTTAGGGTGGTTGCTAGGGAGCTCTTAGTGGTTGCTAGGGTGCTGAAACTGGTTGCTATGGTGTGGCTATGAAGATTTTAGGCCATTACTTATTGGTTGCTTGATAATATAAATCCTCTGAGGGAGAGAGAGAGGGAGAGACGCAGGGCTGTCAGGCCCTTTGGAGTCTGTGTGTGTGAAAACGGCAGTTTGGATTCAAATGTTTTTAGAACTCCCCAATGTAAGTCAATGGGAGTTTTTCCGAGTTTTGATCGTCATTTTTAGGAAAACCGTAAGTCCGATCAGTCTGAAAAGATATAGCAACGCGAGTCAGATCAGTTTGAGTGTCTGAGCCGAGTTTGGAGTATGTAGAGTTAAAGCTCTAGGAGGAGTTTCATATAGAAATTTTAGTCTCGGAATAATAATAATAATAATAATAATAATAATAACTAGATGCGAAAGTTCGTCGAGACAAACTTTAAGTTGGCTTGAGAAAGTTTGGACCAGAAAGTTTTTTGCTAGGCGGTTGCTAGGATATTTCTGGTGGTTGCTAGGGTCTTTTGGGTGGTTGCTAGGCGGTTGCTAGGGTGTTTTGGGTGGTTGCTAGGGTGTTCTGGGTGGTTGCTAGGCGGTTGCTAGGGTGTTCTGGGTGGTTACTAGGGTGTTCTGGGTGGTTGCTAGGCGGTTGCTAGGATATTTTGGGTGGTTGCTAGGGTCTTTTGGGTGGTTTATAGGCGGTTGCTAGGGTATTTTAGGTGGTTGCTAGGGTCTTTTGGGTAGTTGCTAGGCGGTTTCTAAGATATTTTCGGTGGTTGCTAGGGTCTTTTGGGTGGTTGCTAGGCGGTTGCTAGGGTATTTTGGGTGGTTGCTAGGGTGTTCTGGGTGGTTGCTAGGCGGTTGCTAGGGTGTTCTGGGTGGTTACTAGGGTGTTCTGGGTGGTTGCTAGGCGGTTGCTAGGATATTTTGGGTGGTTGCTAGGGTCTTTTGGGTGGTTGATAGGCGGTTGCTAGGGTATTTTAGGTGGTTGCTAGGGTATTTTAGGTGGTTGATAGGGTATTCTGGGTGGTTGCTAGGCGGTTGCTAGGGCATTTTGGGTGGTTGCTAGGGTCTTTTGGGTAGTTGCTAGGCGGTTTCTAAGATATTTTCGGTGGTTGCTAGGGTCTTTTGGGTGGTTGCTAGGCGGTTGCTAGGGTATTTTGGGTGGTTGCTAGGGTGTTCTGGGTGGTTGTAGGGTGTTCTGGGTGGTTGCTAGGCGGTTGCTAGGATATTTTGGGTGGTTGCTAGGGTGTTCTGGGTGGTTGTTAGGCAGTTGCTAGGGTGTTCTGAGTGGTTGCTATGGTGTTGCTAGGCGGTTGCTAAGGTATTCTGGGTGGTTGCTAGGCGGTTGCTAGGGTGTTCTGGGTGGTTGCTATGGTGTTGCTAGGCGGTTGCTAAGGTATTCTGGGTGGTTGCTAGGCGGTTGCTAGGGTGTTCTGGGTGGTTGCTATGGTGTTGCTAGGCGGTTGCTAGGGTGTTCTGGGTTGTTGCTAGGCAGTTGCTAGGTGTTCTGGGTGGTTGCTAGGCAGTTGCTAGGGTGTTCTGGCTGTTTGCTAGGTGTTCTGGGTGGTTGCTAGGCAGTTGCTAGGTGTTCTGGGGGGTTGCTAGGCAGTTGCTAGGGTGTTCTGGGTGGTTGCTAGGGTATATTTGGTGGTTACTAGAGCATTTCTAGATGTTGCTAGGGTGTTCAAGATGGTTGCTAAGGTATTTTTGGTAGTTGCTATGGTGTTACTAGGTGGTTGGTAGTTGTCAAAGATGGTTACTATGGAGTTTTTATAGAGTTCTTAAAATCTTTAATAACGAGTGCCTTCAGTACGGCACTCGGCCTGCGGCCTCGTGCCTATGGCCGAATAGGCACAAGCATGGAGCAATATCGCAAGGCCACGAGTGTAATATTGCGTTAAAAAATACAAAAAAATGTAAAAAAAAATTTTTTTTGGTTTAGGGTGGTTGCTAGGGAGCTCTTAGTGGTTGCTAGGGTGCTGAAACTGGTTGCTATGGTGTGGCTATGAAGATTTTAGGCCATTACTTATTGGTTGCTTGATAATATAAATCCTCTGAGGGAGAGAGAGAGGGAGAGACGCAGGGCTGTCAGGCCCTTTGGAGTCTGTGTGTGTGAAAACGGCAGTTTGGATTCAAATGTTTTTAGAACTCCCCAATGTAAGTCAATGGGAGTTTTTCCGAGTTTTGATCGTCATTTTTAGGAAAACCGTAAGTCCGATCAGTCTGAAAAGATATAGCAACGCGAGTCAGATCAGTTTGAGTGTCTGAGCCGAGTTTGGAGTATGTAGAGTTAAAGCTCTAGGAGGAGTTTCATATAGAAATTTTAGTCTCGGAATAATAATAATAACTAGATGCGAAAGTTCGTCGAGACAAACTTTAAGTTGGCTTGAGAAAGTTTGGACCAGAAAGTTTTTTGCTAGGCGGTTGCTAGGGTATTCTGAGTGGTTGCTAGGCGGTTGCTAGGATATTTCTGGTGGTTGCTAGGGTCTTTTGGGTGGTTGCTAGGCGGTTGCTAGGGTATTTTGGGTGGTTGCTAGGGTGTTCTGGGTGGTTGCTAGGCGGTTGCTAGGGTGTTCTGGTTGGTTGCTAGGCGGTTGCTAGGGTGTTGTTAGGCGGTTGCTAGGGTGTTCTGGGTGGTTGCTATGGTGTTGCTAGGCGGTTGCTAAGGTATTCTGGGTGGTTGCTAGGGTATTCTGGGTGGTTGCTATGGTGTTGCTAGGCGGTTGCTAGGGTGTTCTGGGTGGTTGTTATGGTGTTGCTAGGCGGTTGCTAGGGTGTTCTGGGTGGTTGCTAGGCGGTTGCTAGGGTGTTGCTAGGCGGTTGCTAGGGTTTTCTGGGTAGTTGCTATGGTGTTGCTAGGCGGTTGCTAAGGTATTCTGGGTGGTTGCTAGGGTGTTGTTAGGCGGTTGCTAGGGTGTTCTGGGTGGTTGCTATGGTGTTGCTAAGGTATTATGGGTGGTTGCTAGGGTGTTCTGGGTAGTTGCTATGGTGTTGCTAGGCGGTTGCTAAGGTATTCTGGGTGGTTGCTAGGGTGTTGTTAGGCGGTTGCTAGGGTGTTCTGGGTGGTTGCTATGGTGTTGCTAAGGTATTCTGGGTGGTTGCTAGGCGGTTGCTAGGGTGTTCTGGGTGGTTACTATGGTGTTGCTAGGTGGTTGGTAGTTGTCACAGATGGTTACTATGGAGTTTTGATATAGTTGTTTGCATGATCTTGGCATGATTTAGCACTTAACTAATCGCTATTAGCATGTAGCTATTCACTGCTAGCATGTGTAGCATGTTGGAAGTGCTGTTTGCTAGCATGAGTCAAAAGAGCCAAACCTAATCTCTATACGATGTTCTGATACAGAGATATAGGTCTTGCAAAACGGTTGCTAGGGTACTCAAGTTTGGTTGCTATGGAGTTGCTTGGGAGCTGGGAGCTTTAAACGTAAGAAGTTTAAAGTGGTTTGAAGTTTAAAGTAGTTTACAGTAGTTTGAAGTTTATGACAGATAGATAGATAAGTTAATAGATAGATAAACACACACACACACACACACACACACTAACTCGCTCACACACTCACTCAGACACACACACACACACGCACACAAGAGTTTATGAGTTTAGAGTTTATAAGTGTATGAGTTTTTGAGTTTTGAGTTTATAAGTTTAAATGAGTTTAGAGTTTATAAGTTTAAATGAGTTTAAGAGTTCAGAGTTTATTAATTTATGAGTTTAATAGTTTATAAGTCTATGAATTCATGAGTTTATAAGTTAATTAGTTAATCTCATACACTTATTCTAATTATAAGTGTATGAGTTTAGAGTTCATTAGTTTAAATGAGTCTCAATGGCTCATATAGTATATAGAACGGCAGTTTGGTTTAGTCTTCAAGGTGTTTAGATTTAAATTTTCGACATACACACACACACAAGCACGCACGCACAAACACTCTCTCTCACACACACACACTATCTCTCTCACACACACACTCACACAGACAAGCTCATTAACACACACACACACACACACACTCACGCACACAGACACACACTCACTCTCTCTCTCACACACACACACACACTCAGAGTTTATATGAGTTTAGAGTTTATAAGTGTACAAGTTTTTGAGTTAAGAGTTTATAAGTTTAAATGAGTGTGTACGAGTATTTGAGTTTACACACACACACACACACACACACACACACTCACACATAGACACACACGCTCTCTCTCTCTCACACACACACACACACACACGTTTTGAGTTTAGAGTTCATTAGTTTAAATGAGTCTCATTGGCTAATATAGTATATAGAACGGCAGTTTGGTTTAGTCTTCAAGGTATTTTGATTTGAATTTTCGTCGGTTTGAATTTTTTAGAACTCCCAATGTAAGTCAATGGGAGTTTTTGAATGAGTTTTTTCGAGTTTTGATCGTCATTTTTAGGAAAACCGTAAGTCCGATCAGTCTGAAAAGATATAGCAACTCGAGTCAGATCAGTTTGAGTGTCTGAGCCGAGTTTGGAGTATGTAGAGTTAAAGCTCTAGGAGGAGTTTGATACAGAAATTTTTAGGGTCAGAAGAATAATAATAATAATAATAAGTTTAAATAGGATTTCAATATGTTGGCTCTCTCAAGCCAACTTAATAATAATAAGTTTAAATAGGATTTCAATATGTTGGCTTTCTCAAGCCAACTTAATAAGTTTAAATAGGATTTCAATATGTTGGCTCTCTCAAGCCAACTTAATAATAAGTTTAAATAGGATTTCAATATGTTGGCTCTCTCAAGCCAACTTAATAATAAGTTTAAATAGGATTTCAATATGTTGGCTTTCTCAAGCCAACTTAATAAGTTTAAATAGGATTTCAATATGTTGGCTTTCTCAAGCCAACTTAATAATAATAAGTTTAAATAGGATTTCAATATGTTGGCTTTCTCAAGCCAACTTAATAATAAGTTTAAATAGGATTTCAATATGTTGGCTCTCTCAAGCCAACTTAATAAGTTTAAATAGGATTTCAATATGTTGGCTTTCTCAAGCCAACTTAATAATAAGTTTAAATAGGATTTCAATATGTTGGCTCTCTCAAGCCAACTTAATAATAATAAGTTTAAGTACAATATCACTAAGTTGGCTCTCTCAAGCCAACTTAATTAAAATACTAAGCCTATGAAAGTAGGCTTTGCATTATAAGAGTTAGAATCTAGCTAACTGACCAACTGCCGATTAAATAAATCATGTGATGTTACATGATGTGACGTATAGGGTAAATTGCACATTGCCACACCGAAAAGAATAAAAGGTTCTATTTATTTATTTTCCATAATTCATTTTATTAGTTCAAATACTATAAAAAAAAATGTATTTCAGCATAAGTATGTTGTACATCACATGAGGATTTAGGAGTGAGGGAAACTAATTTGATGAAGGGCCTGGTCCCCGCAGGCCTCCTAGTGGCACTGACCCTTGCATTAGGAGGCAAACACACAGAAAACATTCTTTCCTTCTGAAATATATAGCTGGGGTTTACATTTTGAGGATTCCAGCAATCCAAAATATCTTATAGATATCTACTGAATATTCTAGAACCATTCTTTCATACCAGTGGTCATTGGAAAACCCATGTTGGTCGACCACTGGTACGAAAAACCAAACCTAACTGCTATAAGTCTTTATAACTGCCAAGTACTTCAGTAGATTGAGAAGACTTGCCAAGGCTGAGAATTGGGTTTTATGCATGTGACGTCACTTATATTCTCTATAGCTGATCAAATGGAAACTTTACACAGACAGCTGTCCATAGTATTCTGCTTTCTAGGCCGTTGATTGGGTGTAGGCTGGTAAAGCAGTTTTCTTCTAATGAAATATTGAGCCACACATCAAACCAGCTGACCTGTTCTTCTCACCATGATATCATCATTGCTGACTGTGCAGAAGAGTAGAGGAAGTGTGGTAATCTGATATGTTGAGATGCAAGATTTCGCCTAATATCAATTCTAATAAATGGGTGAGAAAAAACGGTAGCACTTTACAATAAGGTTCATTAGTTAACTACATTAGTTAACATTAACTAATAATGAACTGCACTTATACAGCATTTGTTCATCTTTGTTAATGTTAATTTCAACATTTACTAATACTTTTTATTAAAATCTTGTTAACATTAGGTAATGCACTGTGAACTAACATGAACAAACAATGAACAGCTTTATTTTCATTAACTAACATTAACAAAGATTAACAAAAACAGTAGTAAATGTATTGCTCATTGTTAGTTCATGTTAGTTAATACATTTACTAATGTTTAATAAAGGAACCTTATTGTAAAGTGTTACCGAAAAAACCTAATGGTCAAAATTACTGTATTTTCTCACATTTTGTAAAATCCAGAGTGGTGTCTTCAAAAATCTGGTGAAAAATATAATAATAAATGCATCTCTACCACAGTGAAGCAATGAGTGAAGAGGTTTCGTTTTGTGGCGAGCCTTTTTAGCTGCTGGTATTGGTGAGCTACTTCACAGTAAAATGTCACTTAATGCTTTGGAATAAAGGAGAATATTGTAGAATGGCTTTGCTTCCCACAAAAATGAACAGTTGTTATAGTTGTGTGTGTTTACATTACATTACATTACTGCCCGGCCTGAAAAAAAGTTGGTGTTTGAATTTAAATAGGAAAATAAAAAGCCTATGACTTGGTCATTAATCATTATTGCAGTGATCATTATCTAGCATATATCTAGTTATATGTTTGGGAACAGTTCTTCTAACCCTGATCGATGGAGTGTGTAGCTTTTCATTTCGAATTCACAATCACACGTACTCTGTGTATAGGGAGCGGCAGCACATTTTACAAGATATTTGTCAATGACACTTAGGATCTGTTGCGCACCAAATCCTCAAGTCAAGCCAAGTCAAGTAAACTTAATTTATATAGCTTTTAACAATATAAATTGTTTCAAAGCAGCTTTACAGTGATAATAGGAAATTAAAGTATCAGAGATTGTTTTGGCTTAACAGCAGCTCTACAATAAAGTTTCAGCTAAAGTTAGTTTTGATTGATTCACTTCCGTCACAACGATCATTAGTTATTAACTTAGGGGTCGCTAACACGACACCGTTCTAACAGAAAACCCTTAATGTGATCCGGACACCCATTTGCACAAAACAGTGCCGGGTTGCTCGAGAACACAAACCATGAAATAGGTTTCAAGGTGCAAGCCTTGAAAAATTATTTTTAAAAAATGTATTGCTTCCGCGTAGCCACGTGAACTGGAATCATCCCGACAGCGTTTTATCTGTACAGAGGTAAAGGGAAGGGAAAGAGGCCTTCACAGGGGAGAGACTAGTTGAGACTTCAGGACTGCGTTATCGTTGTGTCCAGGAGCAGGTCCTTCATCAGATCCGGATACGGCTTGGATCCGGGGGACTGTGGTAAACCTCGGGATAAACAGAGAGACTAATATTAGCGTAACACTGAGTAACACCTGTAACAGAATACTGCAGCAAAGCTAGCATGCACAATTAAATAACCAATATCGGCGGATACCAATAAAAAAGAAGATATGGTACAGATATATTGTGCATCCTTAGTATATATGAATATTCATGAAGCTATTTTTTATTACAGAACAATAATGAAGTTTCACAGCATGAAGATGGAGGAGATTAATAAAATCATCAGAGATTTATGGCGGAGCACATACAGGGGACAAGGTCTGCCTTTACACACAAATGTTTGTCTGCAATTATGGCTTTGTTTTCATGAATCTTTTGTCCTGCTTGATAAGGTGTCAAATCCTTGTTTGATTGTCTGATACTTATATATACAGTATATAGTGACCTTTTACCATGAGTATGTCTCCTGATCTCCCACAGACATTGAGTACGTAGAGATTCGCTCTGATGTGGATGAGAACGCCTCTGCCGGCCTGAAAAGAAGGACTTACAACTATAGAGTGGTAATGGTCAAAGGAGACACGGCTTTGGACATGCGGGGACGTTGCAGTGCTGGACAAAAGGTCAAAAAGCAGCTACCGTATATCTTGTGTATCTCAATCACTCCAGTGAAAAAAATCTCTCTTAGAATCACCCAAGGTTCCCATTTAAATGTTTACTGCATGTTTGTCTGTAGGTTCTCGCCTCCCTCATAATACGATTGGCTCTGGCTGAGACGTTCTGTCTGAACTGTGGGATTCTGGCGCTGGATGAGCCCACCACCAATTTAGACAGAGAGAATATAGAGTCCTTGGCACATGCACTGGTGGAGTGAGTCTTTTTTTTTTTTTTTACATAAATACAGCCAGTCTTTAAACAGAAAACACAATTTATTTACAGCAAGAGCAAAATGACAAAACAAGAACTTCTATTTGCCATTTGACACTTTCACTAACTAAAAGATGTGCCATTGGTTTCTTTGCAGGATAATCAAGAGTCGTTCTCGCCAACGTAACTTCCAGCTGCTTATTATCACTCACGACGAGGATTTTGTCGAGCTCCTGGGACGATCCAACTATGTGGAGCATTTCTACAGGATCAGGAAGAACCAGGACCAGTGCTCAGAAATCACAAAGTGCAGTATCAACACACTCAACTCCTACCTGCACTGATGCCTCAGATCAGATGAGAGAAGAAAGACTGTTAGTCTATATAGAATCAAAGTTTAATGTATTAGACCGTTGATAAGCATGATCTAAACTCAGTCTCTATGTACCAAATCTTGGCCAAATCTAAGCACCTAGCAAAATTGTCCACAAAAACATACTTGCATTAATTTTCGAGTTAAATTGAATTTATGTAAAAATGTTTCAACTTAACATTTTATATAAGAATGGTTTTGCGTAAAATTTACACACAAATTTGTTCTGTTTCATTAAAGGCACAATGTGATTCAACTTTACAAATATTAGTTTGTACATTTAGTTGCCTTTTTTCTGAAATATTAAAAAAATCTTTTCTTGTTCTAATTTCTGAATCATGATCTAATTATTTGTGACCTCACGTCATTATCTGTAATGGTGGCATTAAACATATTTGGATTAGGGCTGTCGATTGGTTTTAAAAAAAATAGTTAAGGCTTCTGTAATTAATCACGAGTAATTGCACCTAACATTAAAATTTGTAATAATCAATATACAGTGCATCCGGAAAGTATTCACAGCGCTTCACTTTTTCCACATTTTGTTATGTTACAGCCTTATTCCAAAATGGATTCAATTCATTATTTTCCTCAAAATTCTACAAACAATACCCTATAATGACAACGTGAAAAGTATGTTTGAAATCTTTGTAAATTTACCTTTGGCACCAATTACAGCCTCAAGGCTTTGAGTGTGATGCTACAAGCTTGGCACACCTATTTTTTGGCAGTTTCTCCAATTCTGCTTTGCAGAATCTCTCAAACTTCATCAGGTTGGATGGGGAGCGTCGGTGCACAGCCATTTTCAGATCTCTCCAGAGATGTCCAATCGGGTTCAAATCTGGGCTCTGGCTGGGCTCAAAGTGTCACTCAAGGACATTCACAGAGTTGTCCCGTAGCCACTCCTTTGTTATCTTGGCTGTGTGCTTAGGGTTGTTGTCCTGTTGGTAGATGAACCGTCGTCCCAGTCTGAGGTCCAGAGCACTCTGGAGCAGGTTTTCATCAAGGATGTCTCTGTACATTGCTGCATTCATCTTTCCCTCGATCCTGACTAGTCTCCCATTTCCTGCCTCTGAATGATGCTGCCACCACCATGCTTTACTGTAGGGATGGTATTGGCCAGGTGATGAGCGGTGCCTGGTTTCCTCCAGACATGACACTTGCCATTCAGGCCAAAGAGGTCAATCTTTGTTTCATCAGACCAGAGAATTTTATTTTTCACAGTCTGAGAGTCCTTCAGGTGTCTTTTGTCAAACTCCAGGCGGGCTGTCATGTGCCTTTTACTGAGGAGTGGCTTCCGTCTGGCCACTCTACCATACAGGCCTGATTGGTGGATTACTGCAGAGATGGTTGTTCTTCTGGAAGCAGGGTTCCCACGGGTCCTTGAAATCAAGGCCCTGGAAAGTTTTTGAAAATAAACATACATAGATAAAACAGGCCCTTGAAAGTGCTTGAATTTATTTTGTGCAAAATTCCATATTCCCTCCAGTCCGCTTATGTATTATTTCGCCAACACTTCGTGGCCTATGCATTCTAGCTTGCTCGATTTGCATTAGTTACGCACATTTACGCGTTACGTTAAGTGCTTCCCGCTTGAGGTACTTTGTGTTGTACATTGCCATGACGTTCAAGTGCACAAAACTATTACAATGGTACCTCAATGTTTGTTATTGGACACAACAAACGTGTCCCCACATTAAGTCCTTGAATTTGAGGGTAATGGACCTGGAAAGTCCTTGAAAGGTACTTGAATTTGGAGTTAACCGAGGTGTGGGAACCATGTGGAAGGTGGTTCTCTCTCCACAGAGAAAAGTTGGAGATTTGTCAGACTGACCATCGGGTTCTTGGTCACCTCCCTGACTAAGGCCCTTCTCCCCCGATCTTGGTTTGTGCTCTGACATGCACTCTTCTTCTTCTTTGAGATTATATTGGCGGTTTGCTGTATTTCTATTAAAATGTCTGGTCTACTTTCCGAATGACTCTATTGTAAGCTAGCGAATGATGAACTTGAGTCTGAACAAACAACTGATTTCAAAGGTCTTATCTCCTCTATCCACTGTGTTGCTAATAATAGTGCAATCATTTCCCCTGTATAAACGGATAACTCATCACTGATCCTTTTCCTTATTGATAACTGAAACTCTGGAACAGTAAAAGCAACTCCTATCTTATTGTCTATACTCTTTGATGCGCCCGTGTTGATCTGAACATAGCTGTGGTACTCATTAATATATATCTGCACATTACATGAATTACATTCCTTATCCTTGTTTTTCTTTTCTAACAATGTAAAATCTACTGTGGCGTCTGAAAGTAACCAAGGTTTTATTACTGGTAGCGGTATAGTTGGACTAACTTTTAACTGATTAACTTTAAGTTCTGTTGCTTTCTGTATTACTGTCCATCCGAAGCTTTTTGTTTTCCTCCTCTCTTTTTCCCAACAGGGCTTTAAAGTGTCTTGTGTTGGGTGCTCTTGACTATGGCCTTGTAAATTAGCCCAATAATTCAGTGATAACTGTATCCTTCACATTTCTAATGACATTTCCCCCATTTCTACCTGTAGTGCTATAATTGGTGTAGTTTTTATAGCTCCTGTACATAGTTTCAATACCTGATTCTGTATACTGTCTAAGAGACATATCTGCTGCTGATCCATACACCACACAACCATAATCTAATACAGATCTAATCAGCCCACTATATATGGCCTTTTAATGCCATCCTATCTGCCCCCCATTCACTTCCTACTAAACATTACATACACCTCATTATATTTATCACTTTCTTACATTTGTCCAATATTTTCTTGGTATATGTATCGTCCATGTAATTCTACCAGAAAGACTCGGGAGATAAAATGATATAACAAGTGTAAATTTATTAATAGCTCAGCAAGCATAATTTTAGTCTTTGGCGTAGGCCCCGTCCTTAGCAAGCAATGCGAGGGTAACGGAATCTGCAAATCCCGCCTGAAGATGAAGACGGGCGCAGCCGACCCCCTGGAGGTAAAGGAAGGGACCATCCTGGTGGTGGTGGGGAGGATGGAGGGAAAGGACCATCTTGGAGGTGGTTGGGGAGGATGGAGGTAATTGGCGCCATCAGTATCTGCGAACTCAGATGAATGTAAGTACCATTATTTTATACTGAGAGTGTTAACACATGATTGGTTAGAAGCGAGTTAATACATGACGCGCTGATTGAGTCTTCCTGGCAGAACTTAACGCTAAGCTTACATTTCTTTCATCAAACCACAACCCTAAAAACTTAAAATGTTTCACTCTTTCCAGTTCTTGATAATATAATTTTAGATTTACCTTGCCTCCAATTTTTTTCCTTGTAAAAAAAGATTATCTTTTTTCTTGTCAACTGAGAATTTAAAACCCCATCAATATGACCATTCTTAAACTATTGTAATAGCCTCCTGTAATTTTTTAACAATAAAATCAATGTTCCTTCCCCTTTTCCAGATTTGCCCCATCATCAGCAAAAAGTGAAAACCCCAGCCCATTCTCCAAATCCTCAAATACATTTATCATTTTAGAAAATAATAAAGGACTCACTATACTTCCTTGTGGAGTTCCATCCATCCATCTTCCGCTTATCTGGAGCCAGGTTGCGGGGGCAGCAGTCTAGGCAGGGATGCCCAGAATTCGCTCTCCCTAGACACTTCCTCCAGCTCTTCCGGGGGGACACCGAGGCGTTCCCAGGCCAGCCGGGAGACATAGTCCCTCCAGCGTGTCCTAGCTCTTCCCCGGGGCCTCCTCCCGGTGGGACATGCCCGGAACACCTTCCCGGGAAGGTGTCCAGGAGGCATCCGGAAAAGATGCCCGAGCCACCTCAGCTGGCCCCTCTCGATGTGGAGGAGCAGCGGCTTTACTCTGAGCTCCTCTCGAGTGACCGAGCTTCTCACCCTATCTCTAAGGGATCGCCCAGCCACCCTGCGGAGAAAGCTCATTTCGGCCGCCTGTATCCGGGATCTTGTCCTTTCGGTCATGACCCACAGCTCATGACCATAGGTGAGAGTAGGAACGTTGACCGGTAAATCGAGAGCTTCGCCTTGCGGCTCAGCTCTTTCTTCACCATGACAGAATGGTACATCGACTGCATTACTGCAGAAGCTGCACCGATCCGTCTGTCAATCTCCTGTTCCATCCTTCCCTCACTCGTGAACAAGACCCCAATATACTTGAACTCCTCCACTTGAGGCAGGAACTCTCCACCAACCTGAAGTGGGCAAGCCACCCTTTTCCGACTGAGAACCATGGTCTCGGATTTGGAGACGCTGATTCTCATCCTAACTGCTTCACACTCGGCTGCAAACCGGAAAGTCGGAGCACTTTCCAGCACCCCTCCCAGAGACCCCAAGAAGGCCGGGTACCCTACACTGCCGTTTGGCCCGTAGGCACACACGACAGTGAGAGACCTATCCCCAACCCGAAGGCGCAGGGAAGCGACCCTCTCCTTCACCGGGGTGAACTCCAACACATGGCAGCTGAGCTGGGGGGCTATAAGAAAACCCACACCAGCCCGCCACCTCTCACCATGGGCAACTCCAGAGTGGTAAAGAGTCCATCCTCTCTCAAGGAGCAAAAATGGTGTATTACAGCCGTGCGTGGAGGTGATCCCGACTATCTCTAGTCGGAACCTCTGAACCTCACGCACAATCTCAGGCTCCTTCCCCGCCAGAGAGGTGACATTCCACGTCCCTAGAGCTAGTTCTCGTGTCCAGGGATCGGGTTGTCGAGGCCCCCGCCTTCGACTGCCGCCCGATCCACTACGCACCTGCCCCTTACGGCCCCTCCTGTAGGTAGTGAGTCCACGGGAGGGCGGCCCCACGTCGCTCCTTCGGGCTGAGCCCGGCCAGACCCCATGGGGGAGGCCCGGCCACCAGACGCTCGCACACAAGCCCCAACCCCAAGCCTGGCTCCATGCCGGGCGATGTCACGGTCCTTGAATTTATCGGCATCATAAGGGGTTTCTGAACCGCTCTTAGTCTGACCCGTCACCTAGGACCTGTTTGCCTTGGGAGACCCTACCAGGGGCATAGCCCCAGACAACATAGCTCCTAGGATCATTCAGGTACTCAAATCCCTCCACCACGGTAAGGTGACAGTTCAAGGAGGGGCTTGTGGAAAAAGAGGAAGGGAAAGTATGTTAGAGAAGTATAAAGAGCTAATACAGAATGAGGAATACACTAATGGCCAATTAAATATGTGGAGTGGAGTTCCATTTTCGATCATAAACTTTTCTCTGAATAACTGTTTCCTATTCTAACTTT
The DNA here is from genome assembly GCF_963993115.1 of Abramis brama. Taxonomy (NCBI): domain Eukaryota; kingdom Metazoa; phylum Chordata; class Actinopteri; order Cypriniformes; family Leuciscidae; genus Abramis; species Abramis brama. The sequence continues at coordinate 6,319,993 of NC_139977.1, forward strand.
TATTGCTCTCCCTAATAAAAAATCCTTGATCCATCTATGCATTTGACCTTTAATACCTAACTTGCCTAATTTGATTAACAGCGCTTCTCTCCACATCATGTCGTATGCTTTCTCTATATCAAAGAAAACTGCCACGACACTCTCTATTTATTTGTGCTTTTCTTATTTCGTATTCTAGACACACAGCTAGACACACCATGGTATTTCTCCCTCTCCTAAAACCACTCTGATATTTGGAAAAATATTTTTCTTCGTAAATGGCATGTTTAATTGGTCATTATTCCTCATTCTGTATTAGCTCTTTATACTTCTCTAACATACTTTCCCTTCCTCATTTTCCCTCTTCACTAATATTGTTTGTGTTATGAATTTTAACAAAATTTTTCACCAACATTTCTGCTTTCTCCTCATCTCTTACAGCTGTTGTTTCTCCATCCCTTAATATTGGATACCCAAATTCTCTTTTTGTCCCATTCATTCTTTTTATCATTCCCCATATTTGACCAATTTCTGTTTCCCTTTCCCACTGTTACAAAATTTCCTCCAAAAATCCTTCTTTGTATTTTTAATGATTCTCCTTACATTATTAACATTAACAACACCTTCTTCAATATAAATTTTTGCATTTCTTGCTCACTAATATACCTAAAAGTCTCTCAATCAGAATTTTCTAAAAAACCATTTGTCCACTCCTCCTGTATTACATTCTTCTAGACTTGAATTAACTTCCACCACTATAAGGTAATGATCACTTCCTATAGTCATTTCTCTAAATACATCCCATAAGCATACACCCGCAAGTAAATGTGAAACAAGTGTAAGATCAATTCTGACATGCACTGTTAACTGTGGGACCTTATATAGACAGGTGTGTGCCTTTCCAAATCATGTCCAATCAACTGAATTTACCACAGGTGGACTCCAATCAAGTTGTATGAACATCTCAGGGATGATCAGTGGAAACAGGATGCACCTGAGCTCAATTTTGAGTGTCATAGCAAAGGCTGTGAATACTTAAGTACATGTGATATTTTTTTTGTTTATTTTTTAATAAATTTGCAAAGATTTCAAACAAACTTCTTTCACGTTGTCATTATGAAGTATTGTTTGTAGAATTTTGAGGAAAATAATGAATTTAATCAATTTTGGAATAAGGCTGTAACATAAAATGTGGAAAAAGTGAAGCGCTGTGAATACTTTCCAGATGCACTGTATATTTAGGTGCCTAATATATATAGTATTTTTGGTTCTGTTTCTGTCTCTATCAGCTCTCTTTGAATCAGCTCTTTTTTTATGGAAAATATAAAATATTTGGATATATTACAGATGCCTCTCAATTTGTGAATTTTCTGCAATTTTAAACACATTGTTTGGCAATTTTACATTGTGACCTCTTTCTGAGGACAGGTTAAATTACATGTATTTTCCAAGTATAGAGCATGTATTTCAAATAATGGTAACACTTTACAATAAGGTTCATTGGTTAACTACATTAGTGAACATGAACAAACCATTAACATTAACAAACAATGAACGGCTGTATTTTTAGCAACTAAATTAACAAAGATGAACAAATAATAAATGTATTGCTCATGTTTAGTTCATGTTAGTTAATACATTAACTAATGTTAACTAATGAGCCTTATTGTAAAGTGTTACCAAAATAATCCTAAATTTAAGGGAACAGGTTTTTCTGAAAATGTTTTTTTCTAAAAACGTACATTTATTCACTCCATAGTTTAACTCATGTCAACACCATCAGATGTATTAAAAAGCATGCTATTTTAATTTAATCTATCCAACAACAGTGTAAAGTCTTCAGTTATGTAATAATTGTGTTTAGTAATTGAGCTAAGTGAAAAAAACACATTCTCTATATTTTTATTAATATGAACAATCCAGTTCATAAATTCCTAAATTATCTACCCTTCTTTTTAATATTAAGGATATAAGATTAAAAATAAATGAGTAGGCCTACATAATAATAATAATTTTATTCAGCATGAACACATTAAAAGTGATAGTAAAGACATTTATAATGTTACAAAATATTTTTATTTCAAATTTTCATGTATTTTGAACTCTGTTCATCAAAGAATCCTAAAAAAAAAAAATGCCTTACAATTTCCACAAATAATAAGTTTTTCCCAACATTGATAATAATAAGAACCATTATTAATAAGTGAGCACCAATAATAATTGATAACAATTGAGCATCAAATCAGCTTATTAGAATGATTTCTGAAGGATCAAGTGACACTAAAGACTGGAGTAATGATGCTGAAAATTCAGCTTCCCATCACAGGAATAAGTTACATTTTAAAATAGAAAACAGTTATTCTAAATTGTAATGATATTTCACAATGTTACTTTTTTCATCAAATAAATGCACCATTGGTGAGAAAGACACTTAATTCAAAAACATTTAAATAGTTTTAATTCTTCCAAATTCTAGATTGTTGTTTTTATTAGGCTATATCCTCACCCTCGTGACTCTACTCACACTCTTCAGCTGTATTCTCATTTAAGCTTCTTTTTTCATATCAAGAGCGACTTGATCTCCGTTTTCTAAAATCTACTTACAAAACAGCAACCTACGTACAGTCCTGTGGGCCTAGTTGGTAAAACTCTCAACATCCTTATCAAACAGCAGTGAAACGACGACACCATGTGGAAGGATGTGGTGATGACAACCAAAAATGTGCCTGCCGAATGAATGTGAATATAAACAGAATATGAAGGAAAAACTTCATAGTGATTTTGAAATTATATATTTGTATAAAATATAATTGAGAATAATTTGTAATTACATAATTTTGTCGTTTTGTTAAGCCAACGTAATATCAAATGTGACTCCACACATCAGAATATGTACTTTTTACCTGTTTCACACGGTCAGTAAATCAATGTGAATGATATGATCCTACTTTGGAGAACTTACAGACAAGAAACAGCATGAGAGGGAAGATTTGAGCGATTGTGGGTGGAGGTTTGCAGGTCTCTGAACACCTTTGAAATATTCTCCTTGAATATACGACAATTTCACACAAGCTTCATGTTCTTCAGCCACATGCTTCTACAAACCAAACTTTGACTTTGGTAGTGTTCATGTTGAATCTCACACCATTTCACCATTTCATGTTTAGTTTCATTTAGTGTTCATGTTGATACTGTTAAACTAACCGACAGTTTCCTCAGGGAAGTTGAATTTCGTGACATCCATACAAAGTTCGCGTTTTGATAAACAAGTTCATTAAATGGAATTGTATTTCTATGGTCATGGCGTGAATAAAACGTATTTTTCGTTGTTATTTAATTATAATAATTTATAATGTTTTATGTATTCGTCATTAAATGAAAAGAATCGCTGTTAAAATTGCATTGTGGGATATGTAGTTTCTAGATGATTCTCGTGACGCTGAGTCGACTGCGGAAGTACTGCACTGCGCAGTTTACGTGGAGTTTACAGCGTTATATATTTGTCCTGTGTGAGGTATTCTAATAAAATTTTGTTATTTTATAGCTGTGTTGATATTTGTCTGTATTTTTACTACCTGCACTCTACTCTGTCGTCATTATAAAATGACTGTTTGAGAACCATAAATGCCTCTTGTCCAAGTAATTAGGAAGTGTATAGCTACGATCTAATTAACTTAACAGGCTTTCATTAATATTGGAAGAAATTGACAAGTTTTGATTGTGTGCATTGATATTTAATTAGACTTTTATATAATTTCAAGGCTACAAGTCAAAGCACTGGTCCAATATGTCAAAGATGGAAAGGATGAGTATTCTGGGAGTGAGGAGTTTTGGAGTTGAGGATAAAGACAAACAAGTGATCTCCTTCTTCAGCCCTCTCACGGTGCTTGTGGGACCTAACGGAGCTGGAAAAACGGTTTGTATATTGCTGTCAGTCATTATTTACATTTAAACCTAAGACAGGTTTGAGAACCATATGGAGCGAATTATGTGCCATAATTAAAAAAACAAATCCAGCATTTTGCAAACAAACTCGATCTGCTTTGCAAAGGAAAACTCGACAAACAAACAGAAAGCAATGTGCAAGTACAAAGGTCAGTTTGAGTGAAAATGTAGTGGAATAACAAATATGTATTGTGTTTTACAAATATAAATAAATGAGCCAAGATAATACTTCACAAATAAATACAAACCATCCTACAAATTGCATGTAACCTTTGAACAAATACCAAATCTAGTGCATACAAATGCATATCTGTCTGTAATGATTGTGAGACACTTGGCTTTTTATGAGATCTCTTGGGTCGATTTTCTCACAAATGTGTCCAGGCAGATTTTCTCACAAATGCAGTTGAGCAACTTCCTCTTCTAAAACAGTAGATGGCGCTAAGCTAGGGGATTAATTTAGCGCTAGTCTCCCGGGAGAAGCAGTGATTTGAAACTTGCCTTTGCCAGAGCTGAGGAAAATGACCGTGAACGGGTGTGTTTCTGTCTTATTTGATCTATAATTAACCTTTTTGAGGTTTTCTTTTGCTAAATGTTTATTACATATCTAGACAGATTAGCATTTAGCAATCCACTCTCTCTAGGATAGGGGAATCTATAAGCTGAAAGAATTGCTTTTTTGTAAAAACGTTACTTTTTTTTTTTTTTACTTTTTTTTATTATATACTGTATCACCACTGTAACGTATCGAACCAAACCGTGAATTTCATGAACCGTTACACCCCTAATATATATATATATAATGTAAGTATATAATGTGTGTGTGTGTATATATATATATATATATATATATTGCAGAGTTTATTATAAATTATTAATCAAAATATATTCCCCTCCCTATTGCAACATCTCTTTTCTGATGATGTGTCTACTGGCGTGAGGGCGGGGCAACCTGTCACTCACATGAGATCCACTAATAGCAAATCACAACCATCCATAAATACCAATTAGAAGAAATTCTACTCTGAGCTGTTTCTGTGGCAACATTATCAGCGCCAAAATGAATCTGCAGCGGTCACATGGTAAAAATCACAGCTTTCAGAATGTTCAAATATTACACATAATTACGAGTTCTATGGGCACGTGGACACGTTTTACAAGTCGGAATCTCGTGATGGCGTGAATCAAGTCCTGCCCTACATTTTTCTTGATCGAAAAGCCGTTTCACTTTGATATGGGCCATTCTACAGAATTGGTGCAAAGTCAGAGTTGGAAACATCTTGAAATTTTTTATTTTTTCCCCACAAATTTTGCATGTATGCAAATTGTATAATATCCAAGGTACGCTTTTCTAGTAATTGTGCAGTTAATTCTCATATTGTATTTTCAGAAAATGCTGGAATATTTTCCTTCTCCCCAAATTTGTCACTACCGAAACACAATATTAAATAATTTTTTTAAAAGGCTTATAATGACCTATTAAGATTTTGTTTACATCTACCTTATAAATATATATTTTTTCTATTTAAAAAAAATATTTTTACAGGTTAAATCAATAAAGATTATAATTTTAATAATATTTTAAATGTAATTTATGAGATTTGTTGTATTTTGAACCCAATCTTTCTTTGTAGAAGGCATAAAGTTTATCGTACTGATTTCAAAGTTAAGGATTCATTAGTTTGAATATGCATTGAACCAAACACTATCATAACATCTTAGTTGATAATTCAATATACTTTATTTTTGACAAAACATCCCATGTTATGGTAGTGACTGGACATTTTTGGTAGTGACAGTAATGTTTTGGTAGTGACCACAATACTTAGTTTGCCATGGCTGAATCAGACTGTCCACATTTTATGTTAATATAAATAAATAACTATGATGCACATATGCAGTCAGTACATATAGCAGACACACATCTGACAGTAAATATCTTATAAGAACACTTCTGTTCTTTTCTACTGAGCTATTCTATACTTTGGGTCTTGAGGTGCAAGTGAGAAGAGGTATGCTCATAGATTTTTCTTCCTAAAAAAAACAACAACTTACAATGTAGACTGTTTCAGAACCACTTGTTTTATTTTCACATTTTCAACATTTTGTTTATGAGTCATTCAGATAAATCTCCAGAACCACTGAACTGTGTGTGTGTGTGTGTGTGTGTGTGTGTGTGTGTGTGTGTGTGTGTGTGTGTGTGTGTGTGTGTGTTTACATCTATCTATAAATTACAGAAACGTCTGTCTGTCTGTGTGTGTGTGTGTCTGTTATTCGCATATCTCTCGAACCCTTAGTCCGATGGATTTCAAACTCGACAGGTGTCTCGCTACGGGCACGAGTAAGTGCAGTGCCAAGTTTGACATTGTTTGGATGAGAAATGCTAAAGATATCATTAAATATATAATTTTTAGAAGGTTGTGGTTTAAAAATAAACATTCTGACATAAACACGCAGTCAGCTACACTGTTTACTTCTGAATATTATAGTTTGGTTCCAAAACGTGATAAATCCATTTTGATTAATTTTAGTAAAAATGTGTTTTCTTTACCAAGAAACCAACAATTACTAAAAACACACACAAAAACTGTTTTTGCACGGGCACTTTGCACTGCTCCCTGAATCGACGTGCTTATTCATTTGTGGATGTTAATTGAATCTGTAAGTCAGCTATGCTGTTTACTTCTGAATATTATATTTCATTCTGGTGCGCTTAAAGTTATCGCTACTGTGTAATAGTAGCCTATGCTATTCACCAACTAAACATATCCTATTCGAATTGAATTGTTTATTGATCCAACAATCAGCTATCTCATATATATACATATGAGTGAAACCTTATTCAATGTGTTCACAGTCTTCACGGGCATCATTTGTAGTAGCCTATTCACAGACTGTTTGCTCAAGTATAGCGTTTTCTCGGAGTTCACTTTGTGCTTTCTACCATGCACAAATAAAAATGTCACTGAACTTTTGCTGTGTAATTGTAACAGTGAGCACTCAAACACACCAAACCAACAATTACTAAAAACACACTCTAAAACTGATTTTGTACGGGCATTTTGCACTAGTAAAACATTAATTTCAGAATAATTGTCCTCATTCAGATACATCTCCAGAACCACTGAACTGTGTGTGTGTGTGTGTGTGTGTGTGTGTGTGCGTGCGTGTGTGTGTGTGTGTGTGTGTGTGTGTGTATTGTTTTCCTCCATGCTTTTCTGACATGTCTTTGCTCCCTGTCAGATAATTCACTGATACTATTCAACTTTCCTTCTTCCCTTCGTTTCTTATTTCTTTCTCTTTCTTTCCTTAAAGGGGACATATCATGCCAAATGCACTTTTTTAGCCCTTAAATGCATTTTGTTGTATATTTGGAGTGTTTAGAAGTACAGAAAATATGAAATTATTCTCTTCAGGTGCTTCGTTGATATCTTTAAATTCTGTTTTGGTCATATTTTTCAACCTGTTCCGATTTTTCTGTTATCTATGACGTTTTTTGAACTATTACGTCACAGTATTTGCAGCGGAACTGCCAAATAAGGACATTGACTTCCGGCCCACACTTCGAGCAATCCGCCATTTTTATTTCTTGCTGCAATTTTGTAGTCCAAGCTAAAGGATGCAGAAGTTACGAGAGGGTAAGTTAAAATGTTCGGTTGTTGGATGTAGTAACCCACATGCTTCATTACACCGTTTAATGTAGATGAACTGCCCCGCTTGTTACAGGGCGCATGTTTAACTGAAAGAACGAGCAGAGAGAGAGACCGGGTCGCGCGCGCGCTCACTCTCTCTCTTCAGAGCCAGGCGAAAGTGTAAACAAGACTTCACCGTCTCCAAACTAGACGCTGTCTTGCTCTCTCTCCCTTGCACATATTAATCAAAATAAATCGACACGGTGGTAAAAGGTCGGAAGACCAAAGTTTCATGTGTAAATACATTGCGATACATCCATATGAAGACGTTGTTCTGCAGGTTCGTCGTCTTCATTTTCATCTCGCTCCTGCTCCGACTCTGGCTCCGACTCTGGCTCGAACATGTAAGGCTGGCTGGACAAGTCTTCCGTTGTTGACATTTTGTTAATAACGTGTGAATAAAAAGTTTCTGTGCCGCTAGATAATCGTATCTCTGCTATCAAACTACAAAAATGGCCGAACGGGGTGGAGTTGAACCGAGTGTGGGCGGGGTATGAAGTGTCTCAATTGTATTTAAAGAGACCGCACCAAAACGAGTTGCTCTCAGACGCACATCAGAAAAGGGGTAGAAAAGGGGCCTGTGGAGCTATAATAATGAGGAATTCAGACCCAAGCATTGCAGTTCCGCTTTATATAGACTACAAATGTATGATTTATATGTAAAAAGGAACAATTTAAAAGCATGATATGTCTCCTTTAAATATTCCTCGTACTTCACTGGGTCTTCCCTCAACCTTTGTTTGTATTCTCTCTGTCTCTCTGTTGTAGTTTTTCTATTTTTTTTTAGGCATGTTGGTGTTTTATGTCATTCTCCCTGTCAAGTTAATCATAGAAAATAACATTACTGACAACAACCTTACACCTAAGCTAGTATCATGGACAGCAACCTTAAGTAATTGTAACCTCATCTCATTACAGAATTTTAACAGAATCTTGCATACTAAAACACTAAAACACTACAAAAACATACTACAGTAGTAATTATTTGCATAACTGTACTAAAATGTAGTTTATTCCTCCAAATAAAGGATTATGTGTTCCCTTTTGTCACTACCAAAGCAATAATGTCACAACCGAAACTTCAAGACATGTTTCGGTTGTGACTGTTTTGGTAGTGACAATTTTAGATACTTTTGAGCCTAGCTCGAAGATGCTAATCAGCACATGGTTAGCAATCACTGGTCAGAACAGTTGAACACATATAACAACTAAATTTTATGGAATAACATCCAAAAAAGTTTTCTCAATAGCAGAAAAAATGAGTTTGGTAGTGACATTCCTTAAAGTTACACACAAATTTTTAGACTTTAGAACACATTTACCTCAAAATGATGGGATCAATCATTTCACCATATAGCACATGAGAGAGAGGGACACAGGAATATTTCCTGTTGAAAAATGTAGGGCTGTGGTTAAAATGAGTCTCAGTCAATAGACTACAACATTCACTGTTTTGGTAGTGACATGAAAATGCAGGACACGTTTTTTTTAGATAAAGTTTCATGATTTAAAAATAAAATATAAAATAATTTTTTTTTTTAACTTCATTTTTTTTAAAATAACAAAAATATTTTTTTAAAAACAAGAATGGAAAAATGTGCAAAAAAAATTTCAATATCATTTTCACAAGTTGAAATTTAGGGGTTAGGGTTTGGGACAGCCACCTCCTAATTCAAAGTAGCCCATAAATGATGATTTTATATATATAAAGCTTACTGAAATCTTAAATATTATTGTGGGTTTCAATAGATAATGGAAGGATCTTAGTAAACATCTAAGATTTTAATAATTAAATGCTTTTCAAATGTGTTTTTTGGATGAGGGACAGCAGTTTGCACCCAATTCTGTAGAATGGCCCATATACGTCACAATAGGGAAGAAAACACTATAACTTCCATTTCATGCCAACTTTAAAAGGAGAAATTAAAGGACAGAACTGTTATAAATATATGTCCCATGGAATTAGAATTACAAGAATATAGCAACAAGAAGCCTGCAATATAGCAATAAGACATGCCAACATGGCTGGGAGTGTCAGACCAACTGCAGCAAGGAGCAATTAAAGACATTTAAAGATGAATTAAAGCAAAATGGCTGAAAAATCATATAGCCAACATTAACTAAAAATATGATTTAATGGATTATCACTTTCGACCAATAGGTGGCGTAGTTACAAAATTGATGAGTCTGGTGACAATGACAAACCTTAAGACCAGAGGCATTACAATAGAAATATTTATTCAAAATTTAATAGCATTTTTGGAAATTTTGTTATAACTTTTTTACCACAAGGTGGCGCTGTCCTGAAGCTTTTTGAGTACCTTCAAGGCATGGTGCTGATGACTCATACCGAGTTTCGTAACGATACGCTAATGCGTTCATAAAGTATAGCATTTTATATCACAATTCTGTATTGAAGTCAATAGGAATTTCATGTTTTGTTCTATTATAGCGCCATCAAGAGGCACAATCCCACAATGTTTTTTATGTGTCTGAGCCCATACATGTGTGTGTCAAATTTGGTGAAAATATCTCATTTCGTTTTGGAGTTATTGACATATGTATAAACACATAAAAAAATGACCCACACCTGACTTTGTTTGCATTTTATTGGCACTTACTATACATTTTTTAGCATTTGGGTATTAGCGTTTAGCCAACAACCTAAACCTTCCATTTTTCCTACAGTGGTTTCATCTCGATCAGTCTAACGGTTTCGAAGATTGACAATGACAAATGTTTTTTAAGCGCTAAATCACAACGCTACACAAACAGTAAGGCAAAACCTAGCATGTTTGATATCGTTGGACTCGGCAAGGATTCGGGAACTGAAAAAAGTTACTCCCGTGAAAATAAGTTGACCACACCCAAAGTTCTAAGCATTTGAAAAAAATATTTTACCACTAGGTGGCGCTGGTCCCTGATGACCCATACCAAGTTTCGTAACAATCCGTTCATGCATTCATAAAATACAGCCTTTTGGTACAAAATGCAAAATGGCCGACACCTAAAATGGTTGATATGGCAAAATTGGATATCAATTGACTCGGCATGATGGCTTGAATCTAACGAGACCACTTTTATGATTTTTCATAAATTATAAGCAAAAATAGCCATTTTTCGTATCTCCGGACCAGTAGGTGGCGCTGCGCCGAAACGCAGCATGTAACCTCATGTCATGCTTGTGACAACATATATCAAGTTGATATATAACAGAGCCCGTCTACGGAGAGCCTGCCCACTCCCTATTAAGTCCTATTGTACCGAATTTTGGTTGTAGTTCCACCAGAGTTCCACTGGGGACGATCGCCCATGAGTGCAGAATGAATGGGAGTCTATGGGGCTATACGGCTAAATTTGTCTCTTTCACCCGATTGCCGTTGAGAAATCTCAGATTTGATTGTAGGTTTTGCAAGTTCAACATGGGTTATAGGTCGAAAGTTGAATGAACGAGTACTTTAGTCCTTTTGATTTCTTACAGGTTGAGTTGTTGTTGCCCATAACACGCTAGCATTCTGCTAATGAATGCTGATTGGTCAGTGAAGGACTGATTACGACCAGAGATGCTGCTTGATGGCATCGTTGCATCCGAAGTGGGACCAGAAACAAACAAAACAAAAACTCTTCTAGCATGTGTATTTACCTGTGTCAGCTGTGTTGTTGATGCCTCGAGTGAAAAGAAAGTGCAGAGCGCGAAAGCACCAAAGTGACTGAAGGATTGCCGTAAAGCAGTATCTCTGGTCGTACGATGTGTATGACGTCATTGACACTTTAAAATACTTGTTAAAGCAAATAAGTGACTCTAAAAAATCTAACACCCAGCAATGTGTCATTTCTTTGCATCTCCTTTCGAATACAACATTCAAATTACTACACAAAAAATTATATCCTGAGAAAAGTGGATTTTGATGTGTATAGCGCCTTAGACCTCCATTCATTCTGCACTCGTCCTGTGAGCGCCCTCATATGGAATCAGAGTGGAACTGCAACCAGTTCAAAAGCCGGAAGTGTACTGAGAGTGAAACTTCTCGCCTTATTAGACATTCTCTGTATATACCAAGTCTGAATACGATAAAGCGTTGCGGAGACAGCCTTGTGTCCAATTTGGGGTGCTCTACATCAGCGGTCCCCAACCATTTTTGCACCACGGCCTGGTTTAATTTATCAGACAATATTTTCACGGACCGGCCTTTAAGGTGTGGCGGATAAATACAACAAAATAAAATGATATGACCGGCATAAAAACTGGGGTATTTTTTAAATATAATAATAGACGTGAATCCAATGTGTAGGCCTACTCGCAACTTTATTAGCAGCGTCCTCCAACAGCATAACATGAGTAACATCTTCTCTGCCCCCTAATGCTCTCTGGTCGTTATGGTAACGTTTAAACATGCCTTCAAAATAAGATACACCACAAAAACAAATATAAAGGGCATGAAAAATACAACTCACTATAACGCTGAATCAATGGGAGCCCTGAGCCTGTTTCTCTGTAACGAGACGGTCCCATCTAGGGCTAATGGGAGACAAGGACACCCGAAGTGTGTTGCTTATGTCCAGTCTACTCCGTAGTTTTGTTTTGGTTGCTGTCACTGCCGAAAACCCCGCTTCACACAGATAGGGTGTCGGAAATGGCAACAGGGTTTTCAGTGCTGTTGTGGCGATCTCAGGGTATTCTGCCATGACTTTTATCCAGAACACCGGCAGAGTTGTTGTCTCGACCATACTTTTAAGGCCGCCGTCATTTGCGATCTCCAGCAATTGATCTTCTTCTTGCACAGACATGCTGGATTCACCTGGTTTGTTAACAAATGGGTCGCGAATCCATTCCTTGGCAGTTTGTGGATCTTTTGTGGTTGGGACGTAGCGCTCAAACTCTTTTAAAACCGAAGACAGGTGATCGTGCATCAGCTGGGAGAATGAAGGCTCGGGCTCAGTCTCTTCCAAAATCCCTGCCAATGTTGGAAACATGTCAAATATACCTCTGTTCACGCGCCGTCCACCACAAATCCAGTTTGGCTTTAAATGCAGCTACTTTATCAGCCAACTTGAAGACTGTTGTCATTTTCCCCTGAAGTGACAGATTGAGTTAATTGAGCAGGTTGAATATGTCGCATAAGTAAGCGAGTTTTACGACCCATTCCTCGTTACTGAAATGTGTACGGCTCCAGTGGGTAAATAAAGACCTTCAGAAACGAAGCCATGGGTTTTTGTAAGAAAAATACCCATATTTATAACTTTATAATGTTAAAGTGAAGTGGCCCTAATACCTGTGAACGTACATGGTAACTACATGTGTACATAGTATGTAACTACAGTGTAATTACAAACTGGTACATAGTATCTACAGCTGTAATGTTTGTGTAACTACACATATGTAACAACCCACGGAATGGTATGTGTACAAATATGTAACAGGACATTGGTAACAACACTTTTTTCACTTCAGTAAGTACATGTGTAACAGGAATTATGCAACTACAATTTTGTAGTTAAAGTGTGTGAAAAGTGTGTGAACATTCGCCGGTTACCACCTCCTTCTTCCCATAGTACCATACCTTGTTACAGCTTTTATAGAGTAACCCTTTCGCTGATTGTTTACAGTTTAACAGAAGTTACTCCCATAATTCACACAAAGCACCATGGGGTGCAGGAATAAGGTGGATATTAACTATTTATTTTTATGAATTTCCAGACCATTATTGAGTGTCTCAAATACATCACTTCAGGAGACTTTCCACCAGGAAGTAAAGGAAGCGCCTTTGTCCACGATCCCAAAGTAGGTCCTTGATAGGAGTAATTCAAGTAAACAAATATAAGCTGTTATAGAAATGTTCTCAATTACACATATTTTTGCTTGTCTTATTCACCTTTTGCGAACTTGCAAGCACTGGTTCGTATTGTCCATGCAAGAGCTGGGGAGTATGACACTTAGTTTTTAAAGAGTTTTATAGATAATGTTGTTCTGTTGTAGGATGTTCATGAAACGGATGTACAGGCACGAATCAGACTCCTGTTTAGAGATGTGAATGGCGATGCTGTGTTAGTCCAGAAGTCTATGCAAAGTACACAGAAGGGAAAGAAAACTGAGTTCAAATTCCTTGAGGGTTTCATCAAGTAAGTTGTCTTTGTCTCTTATGCTCACCAAGGCTTCATTTATTTGAGCAAAAATACAGTAAAAGTAGCAATACTGTAAAAATATTATGTTCCCATTCAGTCAGTCACGTTTGACGTTACGATGATACTGATGTAATGGGGTCTTGCCTGGGAGACCAATCACCTCCAAGTGGTAACAAAACGAGCCAATGGACATTGGCCAGTGAGATTTGCATGCCGAATCACACCCACCTCAGACAATACGGGTATAAATAGGACCGGTATACTCAATTCATACATACTTTGCTTCTAAGCCGAGTGGTTGTCAAGCAATCGCTCATTTCTACAGTAGATCACCTTCACATAAGAGTGCAAATTTTCTAAAGAAAAAGAAGAGAGCAAAACAGCAATTTTCATTGCTATTAGGAGTTCTACACCAAAAACAGCAATTGTTATTGCTACTGTTTGCTTTCCTTTCAGCTCGTCGTGGGTTCTACTCGGCTGGTGTGAAGGCGCATTTCAGCTGTGTGTGCGTTCAGCGCACTGGGCACAGACAGTGCAGCATTCATCCCTAGGTGCTTCAGCTAAAAGAGCTGTATCCCTAAAAGAGCAGCACGAGCGGTCAGTTCTACTCCGGGAAGCACAGCGTCAATTGTGCCCCATTGCCCAATCCTTTTTGCATATTGCAACTCGTCCACCATCTCCTCCTCTAGAGTCAGTTCAGGTCACTGTGCACCATTTATATTCCGGGTAAGCTCAATCGTGCGGCAGGTGCGCTCCACGACAGCTCTCCCGGGAAGACTAGTAAGAGTAACACCTTCTGTCCTGGCTGGAACTGCCGTAGTCTTGTTTGCTGATCATACCACCGCTTCTGTGCCTGTTGTTTCACCTGGAGGTTTTCTTTCGCTTGGTCCCGGTACTACTCTAGCTGGTCTCTCATCTCCAACACATACTGCACAATGCCTTTCTCCTCAGTCTTGGCTAGAGGACTCTACACCCATCTCTTTCGCAGCAGGTCCAGCAGTCCTTGCACTTGCCAACCATAGAGGAGCTCAAACAGTGAGAAACCTGTCAAAGCTTGAGGAACTTCTCTGTAAGCGAAGAAAACAAAAAGTAGCCACCTGTTCTAATCTTGTCCCGTGTCTGCCACAAACTTCCACAGCATATTCTTGAGGGTTTGCTTAAACCTTTCCACCTGGCTGTCTGTCTGTGGGAGGTATGGGCTTGTTCTCATGGTGGTGATGCCCAACTGTCAGTTCAGTTGCCCCATGAGCCATGGCGTAAAGTTAGTGCCTTGGTCTGTCAATATTTCTTTTGGTAATTCTACCCTGGAGAAAAGTTGAACAAGGCAATGGACGATTTTTTGTGTGGTGACAGTGCGGAGTGGGAAAGCCTCTGGATACCTCCTTTGCGTTGTCACTGATTACCAAGGTGTACTGGTGACCTGCACTGCTTTTATCCAATGGCCCCACAATGTCCATGGCGATCCGCCTGAAAGATTCAGAAATCACAGGGAGAGGTTGCAAGGGTGCTCTGCTCTGCCGGGTCACAGCACTGGTTTTCTGACATGTGGTGCATGTGTTGCAGTGTGTCAGTACATCAGTATATAATGTTGGCCAGTGAAAACGTGTGCTGATGCGTGCATATGTCTTTTGTTGGTCTAGATCATTGTTTCCCAAAGTTTTTTCAGTAACGGCACCCTTTGAAAATTTTAAAAAATTTGTGGCACACTACACTAGTGTTGTCACGATACTACTTTGATACGATACCTTGAAATATATCGATTTTCAACACCACAGGGAAGAACCGCCTACTGTCATATATTTTTGATATCTCTTTTTTTTTTTTGTCCATCCATTGAAAGGAATCAGTAATATTTTCTGAAGAGATCACTTTATATGATGACATATTTGATTAAGGTTTTTATTCATAATAAACATTGCTCAATTATCTGTCTCTGGAAATCCTGTTTGACTCCATGTTACCAGTGATCCTGTATCCTCCTGAGCTTCCTGTGTTCACTCCGAGCTTGCTTGCTAGCGACTGCATCTGAAAGGGAAAAGACAAGTATTAATGAACTGTAACTGCTTGACATCAACTAACCTGAAGATAACATGCTCACCTGTTGTCTGCCCCGCACTGAGTGATCTTCACCGAATCTGCACCTGAACTCTGAATACTCACCTTGCACTCTTGTCTATTTGAATAAAACTGTGTTTGGATTCACTTACCTCTGTCTCCGTGCCTGCAACCTGACAGAAGGCTTGACCAATACCGCTATGGATCCTACACAGCCCGAAGACAGCGCTTCCGCGAACCCCTCGGAACCCACTATGTCGACCAGAACGGTAGAACTCTGGAGGAATTTGCTGAAGTGTTCCTTCACATTTACCAGGATGGGAACTGGGATGAGGACTTCCTTCAACAGCAGTTCTGGAGCGGGTTAGATGATCCACTCGCCCAGATACTGCTGTTGGATGATCTCGACCTACCTCTCGTCAAATTCATTGACCGCACACTGTGGGTGTGTGGTTCCTCACTCACTGTGGGAGACATCCAGCCTGATCTCCACGTCCAGCCAGATCTTCACATCCAGCCCGATCCTCATCTCATCAGCTCAGCTAAACCCACCGAATCAGTCCTCTGCCCAGTCAAACCAGTGCTTCATGTCAATCCCGCCGACCCAGAGCCATCATTCGCTGCAACGCCCCCTCGCTCTCGTAAACGGAGGAGGAAGAAGACTTCCTGCATTCCCCAAATTCCGGAGGTCACCCCTGAGCAGTCTGTCCTGCATGTCTGTTCTGTCGAGATTGAAGATGCTACCCTTTACCCGTATGTTGCTGCTATTATGTGTGTCTGGGCCGCACATGCCTCCCTATCGGCTGCCTCAGCTCCATCCTCTCCTGAGCCACATGTTTCCACCCTCAGTCCTGCCGAGCCTTCACGCCAGTCCAGCCGAGCCTGCACTTCACGCCAGTCCAGCCGAGCCTGAGACTGAGAACGTCATGCCCGCCGAGCCTGAGAGCGTCATGCCTGCCGAGACTGAGAGCATCATGCCTCCAGAGCCAGTCTTCGAGCAAGAGCAAGAGCCAGAGCCAGTCTTCGAGCAAGAGCCAGAGCCAGTCTTCGAGCAAGAGCCAGAGCCAGTCTCCTCAAAAGCGTTTTCCCTGCTGGTTCCGTCCAGCCCTGAGTTTCCTGATATGCTGGTCCCGTCCAGCCCCAAGTTTCCTGATATGCTGGTCCCGTCCAGCCCCGAGTTTCCTGATATGCTGGTCCCGTCCAGCCCCGAGGTTTCCAATCCGCTGGTTCTGCCCAGCCCAGAGCCCGTTGATCCTGCGCCAAAGCCTGTTGATCCTGCGCCAGAGCCCGCTGATCCTGCGCCGGTCCTGTCCAGCCCAGAGTTTCCTTCGCCGCTGGTCCTGCCCAGCCCAGGACCCTCTTTGCTGCCGGACCCCCCCTTTCCTGTCAATTTCCCCATTAAAATTTTGGGGGGGCGCAGTATACCTGCTAGGGGGACCACGGAGGTCTCTCCGACGAGGTTCCCAGTGCCACCATGGCCACCTGAAAAAACATCTCCGCCATGGCCGCCCGAAGGGTCATCTCCACCATGGCCACCCGAAGGGTCATCTCCGCCATGGCCGCCCAAAGGGTCGGTTCTGCCATGGCCCCCTGACCAGCCTGCTCCGCCTGGACTGTCCTGGAGTCCAGGATGCCCACCCTCCCACCCCATTTGTTGGTATATTTGTACGGCGCTAGTCGCGCCTAGCGGGAGGGGGGGGGGGGTGGTTATGTCACGTTCACCGTCTGTCTCTGCACTACATTCCCCAGAATCCTCTCTGGTGCACCTGCAATTACTCTCCCCTGAGTATAATCACCTGCACCTGTTCACAATCAGCAGCCTCATCAATAAGCTCTATAAAACACTCACCATAGCCTCAGTTCTTTGTCAAGCCTCCAACAGGAACAGACCATTATCCATTGTCTCCTGAAGTCTCTGATGCATCACGATTCCGCAAAGTAACGTATACTCACCTGTGAAACACTAACCTCTGTATCATTGTTCCGCTGTCTCCAGAAATCCTGTTTGACTCCATGTTACCAGTGATCCTGTATCCTCCTGAGCTTCCTGTGTTCACTCCGAGCTTGCTTGCTAGCGACTGCATCTGAAAGGGAAAAGACAAGTATTAATGAACTGTAACTGCTTGACATCAACTAACCTGAAGATAACATGCTCACCTGTTCTCTGCCCCGCACTGAGTGATCTTCACCGAATCTGCACCTGAACTCTACTCACCTTGCACTCTTGTCTATTTGAATAAAACTGTGTTTGGATTCACTTACCTCTGTCTCCGTGCCTGCAACCTGACACTCACTCAGTGTATTTGTGTTTTATGGCTTATTTTTAATATATGTTTTTAATATATTTTATAATGTAATAATTTCACAGTTAAGCTCCAAATTAATGTAGAAACAACAAATACAGTATATTTTAAATAATTGTTTTATGGCATATTTTTATGAATAAAGGCCAGTATCACTGATACCAATACTGCTACTGATGTCTTCAATGATTATTTTTTTTCCAATTTTAAACAGTAATTATCGCCATTCAACACTACAGTATAATTGAAAGCTATCAAATTTTAACATTATTAGGCTCCAAAAAATAAAACAACTTTTAATTTAAGTCAACTTAAAACAATCTTCACATAAGCCCATAATAAATGTCATATTTACCTGTGCCAATCCTAACAGGTAGGGACATTTTTTTTAGCAGTTTTAACATTTTAAAAACACGGCACTCCATCTCTCGACAAGCAGCACCCCGGTTGGGAAACGCTGGCTTAGATGACTAGCCCATGGAACTGTGTGTGCTAAGTGCAAGACAAGTTGATGACAACAAGTGTGTACAACAAGACAGGTCACATCATTGGCTTGCAAATACAACACATTATTCAATAGCTCATACCTCTCATTACACAGACATGGATGGTTTAGCCGAAGCAGCTTTTTCAAACAAAGGTTTCAAAGTCTCATCAGTTCTTTGTAACCCAGCAATATTCCTTGGTACCCGCCAGCCACTAACATCGAGACCCTCTACAGAAGCATCATAGGCTGGTGTACTGAGGTAGTTCTCAAGCCTTCTTTGTCAGTGTGACTTTTTCGGGCCCTTGGTCCCACCCAGCAACAGACTACCATCAAGATCTGACAGCGGCTGAAGACCTGTCCTGGTCTGCAACCAAGTAATGGCAGGACATGACACTTTAACGGGTTACAGTGGCAACATTTTCAGAGACTTTTATCAGTGGCTTGTAAAAGTTCATTTAACACTGTCAAGTCTTGTCCTAGAATTCTGTCAAGAAACTGTCAAGTCTTGTCTGTAGGCAAACTGTCTACTATAGCAACATTCAACAGGTACATTTTACAGTTGGTAGTCAACCAGAATAATACTTTTACTGGCGCCATTCCCACTGGGATTATATTGGGGATGTGTATTTGCTGCATTTTACCACTAAGTGGCGCTATAATCACAGACTTTGAAAAGTGTCAGTTTATTGTCTCTAGTGCATAATCTGCCGCGGTTCATTGAGAGCTGTGATAGCAGGTAAATTCAAGTGAAACATTTTAGTTAAACGACTTCATAACAACAATACTGAAATAACAGTACACATTTAGAACTGAAACAAATGTAGGCTTCTATTATTGCATTAAATTTAAGCAAAGTAGGCTAAACGTTATCATTGTATGCCCAGTTTTTCTATAAAGGCTATGCATCTCAATAGGTTATGCGTCTATATAGGTATTAGCGTATACTTCGTGTTATTTTAATTTGTTATTAGATTTATTAACTGAAACAACAGTGAAATAAATTAAACTAAATGATCGTTAAATTAAAACGTTGTCAGGACTTGCTAACCGATGTTAGCAGCATTTTTGTTTTAGCATTCTTTATTATTTTAAGAATTAAATTGCTTACAGTAGGTTGTTATGATTAGCATAATTTTCTTTAATAAATAATGAAAACAGTTCAACATAAAACATTGCAATAGAAAAATGTTACATCAATAAGGCTTTGCATGAGCGTAAAATGTTAAGCTTAAAGACGATAGCTCTGTGGTCAACGCTACATCATGTGCCTCATGGGGCTTCAAGTGTTCAGAGTTCGAAACTCAGCTCTATAAACTCATTTCATAATTTTGTCTTTAGTTTAATATTTGTCGAAAATAAAAACTTTTGAAATGTGCATTTATTGATTCGAAACACTTTTCGGAGGTTTGAAATTCATTGTCTGTCATTTTTATTAACACGCGTTTAGATGATAACATTGTAGACCCTATAGCTATATGCTGTTAACCGATGTTGGCCGACAGCTTTTATCTTTTACCGTTCTTGATGCTTAAATAGATAACAGTTTATTAAAGTCAAGGGTTTTGTTTAATTATTAATGGCACATTACAACATAAATTTGCTACATTCCAGTAGAGCCTCTGCTGCACAGACAACAAAATCTTCTGGTGCTGTTGAAGGCAGATTTCTGAAGGCAGAAATTTAGATGACTGACAGTGATACCCATAGCAACGAAATAAACTTTTCAAAACAGATCCATAGGCCTACATTAAACAACACAGAAGAAGACTCTTAACATTTTGATGACTTGGCTACAATAAAAATTATAGACTAACTAAATAGTATTGCTTTCAATATAAAAACCAATGAAAATGTAAAAGAACACTAAAATTATAATATAACCCTGTCGTACATTTCAATGTTTAAATAGAGTCGGAACAATTGTAACAAATTATTTAGCCTTTTGTTGCTTAAAAGAAACAAAACACCTTGTTGAATTCATCTTACAATAAAACGAGGTTGATCGCGAATTAAAGAGCTCTGTATCTGCTGCTCACTCGCATTCGTTTAGTTGGCATGGACGTGTTTCGTCAACAGTTTATGTTTAGATAATGGCATATTGTTGACAATCATACACACTGCTCAAACATTCTAAAACCAATTGAAACAACTGGATTGAACACTTCAAATAAAAAAAATAAAAAAATGAAAACCTTTAATTTAATTTAAACCTTTAGCTAATTTAATAAGATAGGGCCTACATTTGGACACATCGAGAGATTTATCCTGAAAGGAACTTCTACTACATAAATCTGTATCATCAGGCTGGCTATCCAACACTCTCCATGTGAAAGAGGGGCGATTAACACCTTATTGTCGTGCACCCCCACAATAAAGCCACTGAACTGCCCCTCCAAACCACCCATAGGCTATCTGAGAGGAGAGGAGCGTCTGAGACAAAGAGAAGTCGCAATTCAGACTTAAATCGCTATTCTAGACATTCGCTTTATTAAAGTGTTGATGATGAAGGAATTAAATAATTTAGGCTCCATGTAGTAATATTTAATACAACTAAATACTTCATTATTTCAGTAATTGAAGAATTAAAACGCTACTTCGGTTTAGGCCAAATTTTTCCAAGCAAAACTAAATACAAACTCATGTTCATTTGTTGTCATGAACAAAATATTCTTGACAAAATCTTTGGATCCTTACAACCAGTGTGTGAACTGTGAATAAAGCAGAGGGCGGATATTATCAAATAAATCTCGAACCACAGTGGGATATTTTGTGCTGCTGTTAAACTAAATAACATTTATAGGATAATACATTTTAATAAATTTATTAACTTAAATTAAACTATTGCAACATTTCGACAAAGAAATTATTTGATCTGTTTTTACATTTTAATTCAGGGCAATTTACATTTCATTAGAGCAAGATTTTCACTCTTGCCTTGTCCTTTCCTCATTGGGAAGCGCTCATACACATGATAGCTAAACATATTTGAATATATCCTCTGTGCCTCTTGTTGATTTCATACATAATCAGAGAATATTTGTTCACATTTAAAACTTTAGACATGTTTCTTATCGTTACTGAGCTGAGGCAAGTGGCCTAGTTTTGGTTAATTTTTGTGGCGTGCAGTTCCCGGAGACAGAGACGACAGAAAACGTTTTGTTGTTAGCCTATTGTGTGTGTATACATGAATAAAAGACCATTTACAGTTTAACTCAGAAGAACTCTTATCTGTGTGACCAAAAAATCACGGAGTGTATTAAGTTCTTTTAGCTGTTATGAGAAAAATTAATCCAAGTGAACGCGCCGCCGCGTCTGTCGAGCGTTAATTCAACATGCCAGAATAAAACCCGATTTTAGAACAATGCGTAGCGCCACTCGCCCTGGTGTGCTAAATAACTCAATTATAAACTCCAATATTTCATTCAAACAGTATCAAAATGCTTTGTGACATTTTGAAAAGCCATGCATGCATTAAGGCCACTGCAACCAGGATCGTAACTGAAACATGTTATCACACAATACAGGAGCAGAAGTGCTAGTTCTGATTTTATTGTTTGTCGTTTAAACGTGCGTGTTGCATATCTTTATTTTATATTTTTTATATGGTCTATTGGTGAAGTAGCATTAATTACTGTTGAGGGAAATCCCTGTCCCCCCTGGCAAATCGCACCTTGCTTACAACCATGTTCTTAAAAACTCAGTAAAAGCATACCAGTTCTTTCCCCCCTGTTGACTTTGGGCTTTTGCATTGTCTGACAGTTCAGCACGACCCCTCTCAGCCCCAAAGTGCGTGCAAACATTACCTTTAGATTGTTGAGTGTGTGGACCTCCGCCAATGAGCGTTCATTTATTGCTGAGCCAGCTTAGCCACCGCCAGTCCTGAAGTTGGCTCATGTTCCCTTACCCAGGTGCGAGCATCATACGGAAGCAACCAGAGTAGCTGCTTAAGAATAATGGCCTCACCAATCTCCTCCTTGGAATGCTCTCTCGGTCATACCCATCGCTAATACAGGTTATTTAGGTGATGGTAAGTCTCGGATGGCGACTCTCTAGCTGGAACAGTAGGTGTTGGAACCTCTGCCGGTAGGTTTCTGGTGAGATGTTAAATTTCTCCAGAAACGCCTCCTTCAGATCAACATACACCTCTGCCAGCTCCTCATCCATCGCAAGGTACACCTCCAATGCTTGCCTGGTCAGTAATGGAGATGATAGCTCCACTCCTCCTCAGGCCACCTCAATGGTCTTGGCCAGATGCTCGAACCGCCGAAGATAATTCTCAATGTCTTCCCCCTGCTGGAAGATTGACATCTTTGGTTCTGTTTTGTTTATGCATCGGCTCTCTCAGCACCGGAACACTTGGGGAGTCTTTGGCGTGTGCTGTTCTGCGTTGTGTGAATACCCTCTGTGTAGCTGGTGTTGGTAGCTCCATTCACAAGCTCTCATTGTCGGACGTCTCAGCAGGACGGGTCAACTGCCGGAAAGACTCGCATAGAGCCCGGAGCTCCTGTATATATCTCTCCTCTCTCTGCTGTTGTACGTCTAGGAACTGACGCATTAGGGAAACCATTCCCTCACCAGCTGTAGCGTCTGGAGTCATTGGCTCAGTCCGTAGTGACCTGGACTTTCTCGAGGTATCAGGAAGCCCTGCCATCACTTCCTCTTCCTCTGTAGTCTCTGCCGAATTCCAAGCCACATTCTCCATCGTCGCCTTCTTCATCTGTGACCGTAACCCAGCCCTGGGTTTTCTGCCTTTTGGCGCTGTTTTGTGAGTTGCCATCCCACCGCTGCCACCACTTTGGGGGGAAGGGAAAAAGTAACTGGAGTCTGTGAGGATAAAAAAAAAAAAGATGGCTTACTCACATAGCACTCCCATGCAGGGTGTAATTTATTTACAGTGCCAATGAGTAAGACAGTCCACAGTGAAGTATGTTTGTACATGTGTGCACAACCACATCCCCCCCCCGGCCCCCCCGCAAACACATAATTCACATAATCCCCCTATTCACAACCATAAAATCATAAGCAGACGCTCTTCGACTGCTCTGTTTGGCAGACGCAGCATTTACTCGCCGAAAGACCGACTACTCCCAGACAACAAACAAACAAACGAACGAAGACACAAGGACAAAACACAAGACACTGATAATGTGTGTGTGTGTGTGTGTGTGTGTGTGTGTGTGTGTGTGTGTGTGTGTGTGTGTGTGTGTGTGTGTGTGTGTGTGTGTGTGTGTGTGTGAAATGATCGGTATGAGACTAGGCTGAAGGGAAATGTGGTGCAGAGAAATGTCCGTGAGCCATCGGTCCGGCGTGTGGAGTGCAGTCTGGAGTGAATTGATTTGCGCAGACATAAATGAATTTAGGTATATTTTGTGGCACATGGGAGAAAATGTGACTCTTATGTTCACTCTTACATCCAACAACAGAACACCAGGATTGCTTACAAGACACTGTCACTAGAGCTGCTCGAGCGCGGAGGAAATGGCGGATAGCGTACAACTCGCTGAGGGCGGAAACTATGGTAATGCAGGACTGTCAGTCAGCGGCCATGGGCGGGGCCTGAGCAGTATGATGTATGACTATGTATGACAGTATGACTGCTCAGAGAATCAAAATGGCATGTCTAATGAGACTGCTTTGGTTAAATGGGGATTAAAGTAAAAGGAGAGGGTGGATTTTTATCATTGTAGGGTGATTGTGTTCACACACTGCCAACACACATTAATGTCCAAATACCATGTAAAAGTGGATTTTGCATAATAGGTGCCCTATAATATTCATGAGGTGAGACATTGCTATTAAAGGATAAACTCCCAGCACTTCGCCCACACATCGCACCAGAACCGTTTTTGGAACCAAAACTTAGGAATTCCGGACGGTTCCGGTATTTTTCAAAAAACACTTCCAGTTCTCGGTTCTCGGTTCCCAACCCTTTACTCCCACTTGGCCCATGAAAAGTGTAAATGATGTAGCCTGTTTGAAGGACTTGTTTTCTTGTTGGATGTTAATACATCTTGACCTCTCTTGATGTCAGGCACGGAGAGAAAGAGATCCAGAGGTTTAAATGTGCTGAACTAGACCGTGAGATGATCTCATCCCTGGGCGTCTCCAAAGCTGTCATCAGCCATGTCATCTTCTGCCACCAAGAGGAGTCCAACTGGCCTCTCAGTGAAGGGAAAGCCCTCAAGCAGAAGTTTGATGAGATTTTCTCAGCCACAAGGTATTTTTCAACTTTCTCACTGAAGCTTCATTCTCACTGAAAGGGTCATATTGTACTTTTTATTATTGTTCTTCTTTTCCTGAGGTCCACATATGACTCTTTTGGTACAATCTGCATCATGTTTTAGTTTTTCATTTTACATCCTCTCTCTGAACCTTAGAATTAGACGATCCCCTTCACAGATGTTTAATGGGCAACAGCACTGAATGCCTTTAATTTGTGTCTAGTCATAATGGCAATAATGCTTTTGGAGTGCGAAGGATGTTTTCAGTCAGTTTATGAGTTCATCAAGCCATTTTATCTCAAAAGATCTAGGAAAATTGATTCTTGCTGCATAGATATATCGTCCCCATAACAGCATTCAAATTTTCAATCAAGTTTTAATCATTAATATGTGTTAAAAAATATATATATTAGAACATTAAATGATATAAACCTACAAGAAAACATCATCCCATTCCAAAGTCTTTTTAAAAGTTTGACATTTGTATATAATTATTTATTTTCCCCTTCATTTAATGCATATTATTACCCTATAAATGAATGTTGTGTATTATCTACACAATATATGTTTTGTAAATACTGTAAATTCTCAAAAATCATGCCTGAGAAGCTTTGAACTCTGTGGGTCTAATTCTGTAGGCCTACACCAGTAGATGGCGATAAATGAGTGTCTATTTAAACAGACTTTTTTGCATATTGGCTTGTCCTGTGGCGTCATTTACTCATATTAAGTTGGCATTGCAAATGAATGGCTGAAAATAACCAAAACCTTTTGCTTAAAGGTACATTAAGGTATTGGACACCCTGAAGACGTTGAGACAGAAGCAGGCCCAGACTGTTAATTCCTGCAGGATGGAGCTCAAGTACCTAAAACAGAACAAAGATAAAGCCCTAGAGATTAGAGAGCTGCTGTCCACTAAAGAGGCTCAGCTTTCTTCCTCCAAAGAGAATGCCCAACGCATCGAGAATCAGATTGACCCACTGGAGGTGAGGCACCAAGAATTTGTGATGGCAATTTGTTGGCTGAGCCATCTGAAGTCTAAACGCCATGGGTATTTTCTGTGGGATTTTAGAATAGAGGTTTTTCCATTTTTGAGGTCTGTGGCAGTTGATTGTTTTGGATAATGAATATTTAAAATTGTATTTAATAGAGGCAGGTGTATGGGTGGGCCGGTAAACATGATTAACCGGTACAAATTTTGGACTATCGTCTCTATCGCAGTTACACGCTCACGTCACGTTGCTGTGCGGCATGGTCACGAAAACTTATCATTTGCATGCGTTTTCAAGCATTGGCCTTGAATGGTTAAATACACACACTTGTTTGTCAAAATGCCTGTCTTAAACACATTCATTTATGTCTTAAGTGAAAGTAAACAGCTGAGAAAGAAAACGCATGTGTAACAATATATTGGGTCAGGGTATTCGGTCTTAAAGTGCCTTATATTCCTGCTGTCTGTCTTTCATGATAATCAAACTACAAAAGAGAGAAAATCTCTCACTGACTAAATCACTTTTGTACATTTAATAAGAAGAAATTTATGTTTAACTTCCCCATTGAAGACTATAGTTTTTTTTTGTACATTTGATTACTTTATACAGTTTATGTAGCATTTATGATTTATTTGTTCTACTGCAGTTACTTATATCTTGATATAAGATTTTATTCATATCGTCCAACCCTATGATTGTAGTGCAGATTGTTGTCTTTGAAAATATGTTTTAGAAAATATGTAAAAATAGGTTTTACATGTATTTACATTAACATGTAGCACAATGTATATTTTTAAATAATCCAGTCATTTAGCCTAAATTCTTTATTAATAAAAAGGTCATCAAGATTAATATTATTATTTTTTTCGTTTTATTTGATACTTGTTATTTACTTATTATTTTGATACCAAACTAAAAGATCAAATTGATCCTAAATTATTGATAACTCTGACATCAGTGCAAAAACAGAAGCTTCACATTATGATCAGTTGAGTTAAAAACAAAAGATAGATGAGTCCCACTGTAAAATAGTCCAAATGTGTGCTTGTGACTGCACATGAGTTGAATTTTAGCCCATACACTCATGCAGTCATGTGATGTATTTTCACTAAACACACTTTCCCCATATTTTCAGAACCGACTGAATGACATAGACAGCAGCCTCAGCAAAATAATGAAGTTGAAAATTGACATCAAAGCTCTGGACAGCAGGAAGCAACAGATGGAGGATGATAACCGGGAACTAGAGGAAAAGATGGAGCAGGTAACCCAAGGTTTTGTTTTTTTTAAACATCAGTCATCAGTTATGAAGCTTTCACTGCTTCTCAGTATTAGTCATAAATGCCAGATAATGATCATGTGAAAGCAGAGGAAGTGTTTTGCATAGAAAACATGTACAGGATGTTCAGTAATTTAGGGTTTTGGTATATTAACTGCTGCTGGTCATCTGATGTTGGAATGAGGGGTTTGCGTTTGCTTGCTTATCTTTGTCATTTGTTTTATATTGTTTGAAAATAAAAGAGGTCCATCCACTACGTTTTAAAAAAACTACGTTTAAAAAAAAAAAAAGTTAGTAATTTAGTTAATTTATTTATATACTGTGTTTGACCCCCTTTCGCCTTCAGAACTGCCTTAATTCTACGTGGCATTGATTCAACAAGGTGCTGAAAGCATTCTTTAGAAATGTTGGCCCATATTGATAGGATAGCATCTTGCAGTTGATGGAGATTTGTGGGATGCACATCCAGGGCACGAAGCTCCTGTTCCACCACATCCCAAAGATGCTCTATTGGGTTGAGATCTGGTGACTGTGGGGGCCATTTTAGTACAGTGAACTCATTGTCATGTTCAAGAAACCAATTTAAAATGATTCGAGCTTTGTGACATGGTGCATTATCCTGCTGGAAGTAGCCATCAGAGGATGGGTACATGGTGGTCATAAAGGGATGGACATGGTCAGAAACAATGCTCAGGTAGGCCGTGGCATTTAAACGATGCACAATTGGCACTAAGGGGCCTAAAGTGTGCCAAGAAAACATCCCCCACACCATTACACTACCACCACCAGCCTGCACAGTGGTAACAAGACATGATGGATCCATGTTCTCATTCTGTTTACGCTAAATTCTGACTCTACCATCTGAATGTCTCAACAGAAATCGAGACTCATCAGACCAGGCAACATTTTTCCAGTCTTCAACTGTCCAATTTTGGTGAGCTCGTGCAAATTGTAGCCTCTTTTTCCTATTTGTAGTGGAGATGAGTGGTACCCGGTGGGGTCTTCTGCTGTTATAGCCCATCCG
The DNA here is from genome assembly GCF_963993115.1 of Abramis brama. NCBI lineage: Eukaryota > Metazoa > Chordata > Actinopteri > Cypriniformes > Leuciscidae > Abramis > Abramis brama. The sequence goes on from NC_139977.1 coordinate 6,348,093, forward strand.
CCTCAAGGTTGTGCGTGTTGTGGCTTCACAAATGCTTTGTTGCATACCTCGGTTGTAACGAGTGGTTATTTCACTCAAAGTTGCTCTTCTATCAGCTTGAATCAGTCGGCCCATTCTCCTCTGACCTCTAGCATCAACAAGGCATTTTCGCCCACAGGACTGCCAAATACTGGATGTTTTTCCCTTTTCACACCATTCTTTGTAAACCCTAGAAATGGTTGTGCGTGAAAATCCCAGTAACTTGAGCAGATTGTGAAATATTCAGACCGGCCCGTCTGGCACCAACAACCATGCCACGCTCAAAATTGCTTAAATCATCTTTCTTTCCCATTCTGACATTCAGTTTGGAGTTCAGAAGATTGTCTTGACCAGGACCACACCCCTAAATGCATTGAAGCAACTGCCATGTGATTGGTTGATTAGATAATTGCATTAATGAGAAATTGAACAGGTGTTCCTAATAATCCTTTAGGTGAGTGTATATATATATATATATATATATATATATATATATATATATATATATATATATAGCCTATATATAGCAGCTCTGGAGAAAACAGTGATGTCATCATCCAGCTCACTTCAGTTCTCATATAATGGTGTCAATGCAGGCAGATCAATAATATTGTTGAATATTAAATTAAATGTCCCCAAGTGACAGATTTGAGTTCAACCTGAGTCATGTCTCGATTTATTCCTCCCCTCTTTCTCTCCCCAAAGGTTTCTTCTTAAATTGTAATAAAACAGAGAGAAAACCATCAATATTAAAAATGTCTGGAGTCTGTAGAAATGTAGAGTTGTCAGCATTACAATGAAACGTAATACCATGTTTTCAAAACATATCACCTAAAGAGAGCATGTACGGAAAGAAAAACGAAGGGCCTAAGACAGAGCCTTGCAGCACACCGTGTGTTCATTCCTTGGGGCGCCTTGACTCTGTGTTGTGCTGTGTTTTTAGGTGTTTCAGGGCTCAGATGATCAGCTGCAGGACATGTATCAGAACCACCAGCAGACTGTCAAAGAGAAGGAACGGAGACTTACGGAGTGCCAGCGCGAGTTTGAACGGGCTGACCGAGAATGCCAGAGGATGAACCGCATCAAATCTGACTTGCTAGTTGAGCAAGGTAGTCGTTTGCTCCTTTGCTATTCATTTATTGTTGTGTGGTGGAAATGTGTTCTCTATATATGATCAAATGGTTGTTTCGTTGATTGTAGTATTTAAAAGAGTCAATAGAAGAATAGTGACGTCCTTATTTTAGTTTACATCGCAGCCTGATTTGCTACTTGCTATTGTAAGTCACAGGAAGGTGGTATTGGGTAGATTCACTAGAGTTTCAACAAGCAGCTATTTTGATCTGTTCATTACTTCTATGATTAAGTGGGAAAAAATATATATTTTAGCCCCATTAAATAACGCAAGGCCTGCAGGCCACATACAAACATGATCATGACCTTTTTAGAAGTTCTTATATAAAGTGCTCTCATCTCGAGCTTTGGGCAACTTGGTGTTAAACACATATATTTTTGCTTTTATCTCACTTACCCTCATCATTTATCCTCTTTTTAAATTGAAATTACTACTACTGCAAAGTTACTTCACTTAAGAAATTTAGATTTTATAGATTAGTTATTGCAGTCCTAAAGTACACTATACTTATAGACATGCACTAAAAGGCTAGGCTAATACTTTCACATCGAGTGATTTTGCTCAAAATGCATTTTTAGCAGGAAAAAAGTTTATTCTTTCTCAGAACTGTTCATCGTCATTGTTTCTGTTCATTTGAAGGCCGTCTGCAGTCGGAGGCAGATAGACACACACAGAACATTGAAAAGAGGGACACCCAGGTGAAGAGTTTAGCGTCTTCCCTGGAGTTGGAGGGCTATGATCGGACACCTCTTAACGAAAGACAACTCCAGAGCTTCCACAGACAAGTCAAAGAGAGACTGGACCAGGACACTGAAGCCCTCAACCAAACTATGGTAGATAATTGAACTGCAGGACGTCATTTACCACCCAGTCCACGCTCTTTTGTGTGTGTGTATATATATATATATATATATATATATATATATATATATATATACACAGTGGGGAGAACAAGTATTTGATACACTGCCGATTTTGCAGGTTTTCCCACTTACAAAGCATTTAGAAGTCTGTAATTTTTATCATAGGTACTCTTCAACTGTGAGTGACGGAATCTAAAACAAAAATCCAGAAAATCACATTGTATGATTTTTAAGTAATTAATTTGCATTTTATTGCATGACATAAGTATTTGATACATCATAAAAGCAGAACTTTATATTTGGTACAGAAACCTTTGTTTGCAATTACAGAGATCATACGTTTCCTGTAGTTCTTGACCAGGTTTGCACACACTGCAGCAGGGATTTTGGCCCACTCATCCATACAGACCTTCTCCAGATCCTTCAGGTTTCGGGGATGTCACTGGGCAATACGGACTTTCAGCTCCCTCCAAAGATTTTCTATTGGGTTCAGGTCTGGAGACTGGCTAGGCCACTCCAGGACCTTGAGATGCTTCTTACGGAGCCACTCCTTAGTTGCCCTGGCTGTGTGTTTCGGGTCGTTGTCATGCTGGAAGACCCAGCCTCGACCCATCTTCAATGCTCTTACTGAGGGAAGGAGGTTGTTGGCCAAGATCTCGCGATACATGGCCCCATCCATCCTCCCCTCAATACGGTGCAGTCGTCCTGTCCCCTTTGCAGAAAAGCATCCCCAAAGAATGATGTTTCCACCTCCATGCTTCACGGTTGGGATGGTGTTCTTGAGGTTGTACTCATCCTTCTTCTTCCTCCAAACATGGCGAGTGGAGTTTAGACCAAAAAACTCTATTTTTGTCTCATCAGACCACTTGACCTTCTCCCATTCCTCCACTGGATCATCCAGATGGTCATTGGCAAACTTCAGACGGACCTGGACATGCGCTGGCTTGAGCAGGGGGACCTTGCGTGCGCTGCAGGATTTTAATCCATGACGGCGTAGTGTGTTACTAATGGTTTTCTTTGAGACTGTGGTCCCAGCTCTCTTCAGGTCATTGACCAGGTCCTGCCATGTAGTTCTGGGCTGATCCCTCACCTTCCTCATGATCATTGATGCCCCACGAGGTGAGATCTTGCATGGTGCCCCAGACCGAGGGAGATTGACCGTCATCTTGAACTTCTTCCATTTTCTAATAATTGCGCCAACAGTTGTTGCCTTCTCACCAAGCTACTTGCCTATTGTCCTGTAGCCCATCCCAGCCTTGTGCAGGTCTACAATTTTATCGCTGATGTCCTTACACAGCTCTCTGGTCTTGGCCATTGTGGAGAGGTTGGAGTCTGTTTGATTGAGTGTGTGGACAGGTGTCTTTTATACAGGTAATGAGTTCAAACAGGTGCAGTTAATACAGGTAATGAGTGGAGAACAGGAGGGCTTCTTAAGGAAATTCTAACAGGTCTGTGAGAGCCGGAATTCTTACTGGTTGGTAGGTGATCAAATACTTATGTCATGCAATAAAATGGTAATTATCAAATTATAAAAATCATACAGTGTGATTTCTGGATTTTTGTTTTAGATTCCGTCTCTCACAATTGAAGTGTACCTATGATAAAAATTACAGAAATCTACATGCTTTGTAAGTAGAAAAACCTGCAAAATCGGCAGTGTATCAAATAGTTCAATATTAGTATTGTTGCATGTTGCCATTTTTAATAATAATTTCTTGTTTTCAGCAAGATATGCAGGAGAAAGAGGCACAGAAGCAGCAAAGCATCGATGATCTCCGTGATAAGAAGACCGGTCTAGAGAGAACCGTTGAGCTGAAGAGAGACATACAGGCCAAGAAACAACAGGAACTGAAGAACATCAAGTGTGATCTCCAAAAACTGGAGGGCTCCTCTAGCAGACTGCAGGAGCTGGACACTGAGCTTCAGAAAGCGGTTAGATCTGCACTACACCACTAAACTTGCCTTGAGCATTAGGCCCAAAGTATGCTTAGTTTTCTTTAACGCGTGCGCTAGCATATGCGTACAGTTGAACTCGTAGCCTTTCAAAATATACTCCATTTGATAGCATGCACAAACGCAGACGGTCGACACATGCACTCTAGAAAGTTTAATCTATGTCCAGTGTTTACCCTATTTTTCTCCAGAAGTTATGACTGATAAAAATGTCTTCTTTTAAAATAAAGTTGCGGCTTTCTCATAACACCCCTCACACAAATGCTTGTCAATGTGTGTTTGTTGTTGTTGCAGTCTTCAGTATATTGTTGTTGTTCCATCTCTTTAGTTTCATTTTCTACTGTGAAACAACAGCCGGGCCAGTGTTGCCACCTTATGGAACAACTGATTAGTGCAAAACAAATTCAGTCCGCATGTGACCTGCGCATACAAACCGTATTTCATCGGTCAATGTTCTGTTGGTTTCCTCAACTGAACCTTTAACTAAAATGACTATGGAAAACATTTATGTATATAGCGCGTTCATGTCAGCTAACAGCTTGCACCAACTCAATTCCTCTTTTGGTGTTAAAAAACTACTTTCAGGTTTACTGAAGACACGCAGTGAAAAAATAGCAATGAAAAGACAGACACAGTCATTTTTTGAGTTGCGGCTGACCTTATTGCTTAAACGTATGTAGGAGTTTCCCTTTCAGATGCAAAATTTATGGAAGAAGTGTATTTAAATAAATTATACAACGTAATCTACTAAGTTCCCTTTCAAGGGAACGAGCGTTGCGTCGAGATTTGACGCTATGGGAACGCTTTGCGTGATGACGTCTTGAAGCACATGTAAAATCAGTCCAATGGCGTGGCGGAACGTCAGAGATGTCACGTACCAGGAAACTATAAAGCCTGCCTGAAAACAGAAAGCGAAAGCTTCTGTGTCTTCAGTAGCGCTCTATGTGAATTTGTCCCGTTATTTGGTGTTGTCTGTCTATATTATATATATATATATTCAGTATGGCGAGCAAGCAGCAGTTTAGGTTGTGTGTGCACCCCTGCCCGCGTTATTTAACGGGTGGGGACACTCACGTCCTTTGTGTTGCCTGTTTGGGTGAGGAGCATGCCCAGTCAGCACTCGAGGGTGCTGGCTGTGAGCATTGTGACGCGCTGCCTTTGCGTACGCTCCGATCCCGCCTGGCGTTCTTCCAGAACGTTCAGGATCGCGTTCCCCAGGGCTCTGGTCGTGACAAGAGCTGTCGAAAGACTATCTATTGAGTGGCCAGAAGATAGGCAGGACGTTCGCTCGAAGAGCAAGCTCGACGAACGTTTTCTGCCATCTCGTGCACAGCCTCAGCGCAGAAGGTTTCTGCACCGAGGTGTGGAGATCGTGGGGGAAACCCATGTCATACAGAGTTTACAGTGCACAAACATCACACTACTCCACTATTTCCAATTATAAAGAGCATGGTTATGGGGAGATGCCGAAGGTGGAGGAGACGCTTGCGAGCTATCTTTCTCCAGCAACGGCATCTTCCCTGAAGGCTCCTATGTTACCCACCAAGCCAGTCAGAGTCACTTCTTCCCTGGTTAATAAAGCATATTCCGCCGCTGGTCAAGCTGCAGCGTGTTTGCATACCATGTCTTTGATGCAAGCCTACCAGGCAGAATTACTGGGTGATTTAGATGAGGGCGGGGGGATTGGTCCCGATGTGGTTTGCGAACTGCGTAGAGCCACAGATTTGTCTCTCAGGGCCACCAAGGAGACGGCTAAATCCATCGGCCGCCCTATGGCAGCCCTGGTGGCCACTGAGAGGCATCTGTGGCTCAATCTGAGTAACATCAAAGATAAAGAAAAACATTTTCTATTGGATGCACCTGTTTCCACTTTTATTTGGTAATGCGGTGAATAGTGCTGTAGATAAGTTTCAGGAAGCTTCTAAACAGGCAGCCGCCCTTCAAAAACTTCCCCGCCGTTCTTTTTATGAGGCTGCTGAGCGGGAGCAGCCTCACTCATCTAAAAAGAGCGTTGAACATCGTGCCACTCAAAAACAGAGCGTGTCCTCCCGTGCTCCCCCACAAAAATCTCAGGGACACGGAAGGCACGCTCAAACCCAGCAGCCTTCGAGGGGTAGAACGGATCTGCGGACCGTTATTACCGCCAAGAAGGCTGCTGGGAAAAAGTCCTGACTTCCAAGGACTCAGGACAATGAGGGTAGTCCCCCCCGAAGTGCAGCGGTCAACACCTCCTTATACGGTGCCCGTCTCCCTTCGGTACCCTCAGGGGACCGTTCTGCCAACCCTGCCGCCTCCGGTGTTTCAGGGCGCAGCAGTCTCCGGCGAGCACATATCTCAAGGACCACCCGGAAACGTAGTGGCCTCGGGATGCCCGCCCCCTCTGAGGAGGGTGTTAGAGCAGTCCGTTCAGTCGTTCCCTGCCGGTGCGCCGTTACAGGGCGACGAACCAATTACTCAACAACAACAAAATCCAGAAGCCAGTCTCGAGAGACTGGTACCTCTAGTAGAATCTTTGACAGCGTGGAAGCTACTGCCGAATGTTTCTCGATGGGTCCTGCAGACCGTAGAAAAAGGGTATCAAATACAGTTCAAGAAACGCCCACCTTGGTTTATGGGGGTCCTACCCACAGTGGTGGACTCCGAGCAGGTTCTGGTCATGGAACAAGAAGTGAACACTCTGTTAGAGAAAGGGGCCATAGAATATGTACCTCCCTCCAACAGGGAATCCGGGTTTTACAGCCGGTATTTCATAGTTACAAAGAAGGACGGGGGATTGCGTCCCATTTTAGATCTTCGAGTTCTGAACGAGTCAGTCATGCAGCTCAAGTTCAAAATGTTGACTTTGAGACAAATCGTGCCACAAATCAGGTCCGAGGACTGGTTTGTCACGATAGATCTCAAGGACGCATATTTCCATATTTCCATCCGTCCGTGTCATTGGAAGTTCCTGAGGTTTGCTTTCGGGGGCAAAGCATACCAATATCGAGTTCTTCCATTCGGTCTAGCTTTATCACCCCGCACTTTCACCAAATGCGTGGATGCAGCTCTGGCGCCCTTGCGCCTTCAGGGTATTCGCATAATGAACTACATCGACGATTGGTTGATTTTAGCTCAATCGCATCAGATGGCGATTCGGCATCGAGATGTCGTCCTCGCCCATATGAAAGAGCTGGGGTTACGGCTGAACGCCAAGAAGAGTGTGCTTTCTCCACTTCAGAGGACCACTTTTTTAGGCGTGGTTTGGGATTCAGTGTCGATGCATGCGCGCCTGTCACCGCCACGTATAGAGTCCATCCTTGCAGCTGTGAAAAGTGTAAAGCTAGGCCAGCTACTCACTGTCAAACATTCCAGAGACTGTTGGGTCTCATGGCAGCAGCTTCCAACGTGATACCTTTTGGACTGTTGCACATGAGGCCCCTGCAGTGGTGGCTCAGGACCAGGGGGTTTTCCCCGAGGGGCAACCCATTTAGCACAATCAAGGTCACGCGGCGATGCCTACGTGCCTTGGTTATGTGGAAGAAACCTTGGTTCCTGTCCCAAGGCCCAGTGTTGGGAGCTCCTTGTCGTCGCAAACTGCTAACGACGGATGCTTCCCTCACGGGTTGGGGAGCGATTCTAGAGGGTCGCTCATCTCAAGGTCTGTGGGAAGACCATCATCGTTCATGGCATATCAATCGCCTAGAGATGTTAGCTGTCTTCCGGGCTCTGAGGAGCTTTATCACAGATCTCAGGGGACACCATGTGCTAGTACATACGGACAACACGTCGGTAGTCGCCTATATAAATCATGTATATATATATATATATATATATATATATATATATAAACCTATATGCGCTCACGCCCATTATGCAATCTGGCACGCCATATCCTCTTGTGGTCCCAGGGGAAGCTGTTGTCACTCAGGGCAGCTTACATTCCTGGGGTCCAGAATATAGGAGCAGACACTCTGTCGAGACAGGGGCTGAGGCCCGGGGAATGGAGGCTCCACCCCGAGGTGGTGGAGCTGATATGGAGGGAGTTTGGCCAAGCGCAAGTGGATCTGTTTGCGTCTCGAGAGACGTCTCACTGTCCACTTTGGTTCTCCCTCACGCATCCAGCTCCTCTGGAACTGGATGCTATGGTACAGACGTGGCCGAGGCTGCGTCTGTACGCTTTTCCCCCAGTTGCTCTGCTCCCGGGAGTTCTGGAAAGAGTTCGCAGGGACCAGGTCCATCTACTTCTTATAGCCCCGCTGGCCGGGCAGAGTATGGTTTCCCGATCTTGTGTCTCTCCTCGACGGGCCTCCTTTGGAGCTACCCGTCAGGAGGGACCTTCTGTCCCAAGCGGAGGGCTCGATATTACACCCCCGACCAGAACTGTGGAACCTGTGGGCTTGGCCTCTGAGGGGGCCCAGCTCATAGAGTCAGGTCTCTCAACTGAGGTTGTTGAAACCATTCTACAGTCCAGAGCTCCCTCCACGAGGAAACTTTATGCCCTGAAGTGGAGAGTATTCACTTCTTGGTGTAGTGACCGTCGGTTGGACCCAGTTAACTGCCCAATTGGTACAGTGCTGGAGTTCCTGCAGGACCGGTTCACTGCAGGTCTGACCCCGTCCACTTTAAAGGTTTATGTGGCGGCCATAGGTGCTTACCACATTCCTTTGGGTGGAATGTATGTGGGGAAAGACCCCTTGGTATCTCGTTTCCTTCGTGGCACCTGGAGGCTGAGGCCTGCAGTTCGCTCTAGGGTGCCACCATGGGATTTGTCCATTGCGCTGCAAGGCCTTTCCCTGGCCCCCTTTGAGCCTATTGAGGAGGTTCCTGAGAAGTTCTTGACATTGAAAGCTCTGTTCCTTCTAGCTATTTCTTCTCTCAAGAGAATAGGGGATCTTCAAGCATTGTCGGTTGCTCCGTCATGCTTAGAGTTTGCACCGGGTATGGTTAAAGCTTTTCTGCATCCGAGACCGGGTTATATCCCCAAGGTCCACACTAATGTGGCTAGACTTATTGTTCTGCAGGCCTTCTGTCCTCCTCCTTTTCAGAATGCGGACCAGGAGACGAATAATTTGCTTTGCCCAGTTCGGGCATTAGACGCTTATGTCCACAGAGCTGCCCTGTGGCGTAAAATTGATCAACTGTTTGTATACTTTGGGTCCCCTAACAAGGGATCTCCAGTGTCTAAGCAAAGAATGAGCAAGTGGGTGGTTGAGGCTATTTCGCTTGCTTATGAAGCGGCCGGGCAGCCTTCTCCTATGGCTGTCCGGTCGCACTCTACAAGGAGTATGGCGGCCTCCAAGGCCCTTATTTCAGGAGTTTCTCTCCAGGACGTGTGTGATGCGGCAGGCTGGTCCTCACCGCACACCTTTGTCAGGTTTTACTCCTTGGACCTGGACTCTACACCAGGGTCTCAGGTCCTGTCATCCTAGTGCTGCTCTTTATGATTCACACAGGACAGACACTTGTAGCTATGGTGGCGTTGGTATAGACGTTCCCATAACATTCCCTTGAAAGGGAACGCCTCGGTTACGACTGTAACCTCGATTCCCTGAAGAGGGAACGAGCGTTGCGTCACCTTGCCATATCTCCTTCATGCCTGTCAGCGACTACTTCAGACTTTACGAAGCTTTCGCTTTCTGTTTTCAGGCAGGCTTTATAGTTTCCTGGTACGTGACGTCACCCGCCTCTGACGTTCCGCCACGCCATTGGACTGATTTTACATGTGCTTCAAGACGTCATCACGCAAAGCGTTCCCATAGCGTCAAATCTCGACGCAACGCTCGTTCCCTCTTCAGGGAACCGAGGTTACAGTCGTAACCGAGGCGATTTGCGGTAGTGAATTTACTGGTATTTGCGACATTATGTTTAATGTCAGTCAGGATTACAGTCTCACGCTAATTTGCCCTGTTTAATAAATCTGGCCCAAAATCTGAAAATAAATTGTAGAAAGAAAACAATACTAACACCGCAACCAACAAAACTACCATCATTGACACCCTGCATTGCTTTTGTATGTGTTTTTCTTAATGTATGTGTGTTTATAGGAGCGTGAGCTTGATAATGCCACGCAGGCCTGTACTGTGGACAGTCTGAAGGCAGAAGTAATCGATCTACAGAAGGAGAAAACTGAACTGGATCAGGCCCAGCGCAGACTGGACCAGGAGATGGAACTGCTCAACACACACACCAGGGCACATGCAGAGATGGACATGCTCAAGAAGAACAAGGTGAACACACACATCATTCTCGCCCGCAGCCATATCACCTGTAGCCCAAGACTGGTTTCCCACTGAAGCTGAGCAGGGTTGAGTCTCTGGATGGGAGACTTCTGGGAAAACTAGGTTGAGGCCAGTAAGGGGGCGCTGCTCACCCTGTGGTCTGTGTGGGTCCTAACGCCCCATTATAGTGATGGGCACACTATACTGTCAATAAAAGCACGTCCTTCAGATGAGACGTTAAACCGAAGTCCTGACTCTCTCCAGTTGTGGTTGAGGAGAGACCGTACAGTATTGTACAGTAGTACATTAGAAAAGCGCTTTATAAATGCTTCATTCGTCCATTATGATAACACCTTTATGCTTAATTCTGAAACAAATGCAGCAAACATAAACAAAACAAATGCCTTTGGACAATAAAGGGGTGCAGAGATGACATCAGAACCAGGAGGGTTAATTCGCTCTTGGTTCCTTCAAAATTATTTCCTATGGGGTTTTGTTATGAGGTTTTTCAATTTACGAGTAAAATAAAAGCCTGTGGTAAACATAACTTGATGATACTAAACTGCACATCTGAACAACACAGAAACATCCAGGATTCAGCTAATAATCTCGAGATACCATAATATATCCTACAAAATGTGTTAAAGGGGCTATATGCAACTTTTTCCCCAAAATAAACGTAACAATAGCCTTTTTATTTTACCATTTATGACTCAAACATCTCTTGATGAGCATACTGACACCTTGTCCGCTCACAGTGGGTGCACCTATAAGCCTGTATCCTATTTTTCCTATTTTCTGTCGGGTCGGATTTTTCCCGCGCTGTCTGCGGATGTGACGTCAAGCGTGTTCATGTTAAACGTTTCAGATCACTCTGCCACCACCGCTAGTCAGCAAGTAGCCTACACTCGCAAGCAGTGCAATGGAGAAACTTACTCTTATCAGTGTAAGAGAACACTTATCTCAAACAATATATGTATTTGACTGTTCTTACCTCTGTAAACATAACGTTGACCTCCTTGCAGCAGATGACTTGTGAAGTGTGCACGTACGAGAGCGAGCAGAAAGGAAGAGCAGTTCTGTTTTTTGGCCACAGGTGTCAGTCGCGAGTTTAAATTTCAGAAAAACGCATATAGCCTCTTTAAGTTCTAGATGTGTATGAGTTTGCCAGCACAATGTTTGCAGTATATAACTGTAACACTAGATGTCAGCACAGTCTTTCTGCAATTTCCTGACCACCTAATATCCTCCAGTGTTTTATAAACACTTCAGTTTGTCATTTTTACATCACAAAAAAATAACTATTTATAACAATAGGTACATTGTGTTAAATTTCAGTTTAAAAAAAAAAAGTTTAACTGATGCCTATTAAAATGAAAAAATGCTAGTTTTTTAAAAAAATGTTTGATGGGGCATCAAAGTAATTTATAACATTCCATGCTGCCTAAAGCAAGAAATTAAAATGAATGGTCAATCAAACACATAATTCATTACAAACATTAGTCATCCATTTCTTGCTATGATAATTTTTCAGATTAATTTCTTTAAGAGATTATATATTTAATATATGTAATAGATTTAATAGATAATTATTTCTTTAGGTCATGTGCAATCTATAAAATATTTCCTTCAGAAATTATGTGTTCATACTACTTTTAAAAAGCAAGAGTGTTTACAATTTCCAGTCCTATTTTTGTTCATACCTTTTGAAACATTCAAAAAAATGGGGGGGGGAAATATATATTTCATCATATATATAATCCAAGTGTGGCATAAAAGCAATGACAATATATGCTACTATTTATGTTTTAGAAGTTTGCAGATTTTATATACAGTATATGGATTAACCAAATTATTCCCATTATTACATTATCAAAATGTGCTGAATCAGAGCAAACTGTGAGATATTAACTGGACGTCACTTAGGCCAAAAGGCATTCTTTCTAGGCAGTTATGGCAGTATACAGAATATACAGCACATTAATGTCTGGATAGTGTGATCTATATACTCATATATAGCAGTTTTATGATCAGTGCTTATGCCAAACAGAGGCATGCAAAGTGACAGCTTTATCCAACTAGAAAATAAATAGTTCATCTCTGCTTCGGATTCCAGATGGAGAAAGAGGAGCAAGTGAGGAAGATCAAGTCGAGACACAATGAAGAGCTGGTGTCTCTTCTGGGACACTTCCCAAGCAAGAGCGAGCTGGCAGACTGGATCCACTCCAAAACCAGAGAGATCAACTCCACCAGAGAACGGCTCAGCAAAATGAAGTCTGTCGCACTTTGATTTGTTTTTCTGCAAACGTTTATTACAATAAGCTAGAGAATGCCATAAATGAGGATATTCAGTGTGAGGGCCTATAATGTTTCATGCAGTTCTAATCATAATTTAAATGTCTACGTGATGAGCGACATACTGTACACACATGCATTGACACTGATGTAACAGAAAATACTGGGCTTTGTACAACCACCCACATACTTAAAATTTACATATTTGGTTTCGATTCCGGGTTCCTGAGGAACAGGTCATCTTCAGGTCAGTGGAACATGCAGTGTAGTTTTCAAATGGTGACGTTTAGCTTACACAGACATGTCTAAAATAGGGCTGTCTAGCAAATCTGGCAGATATGACTTTCACTTGTAGTAGTGTACATAAACTGTTTGTAAGTTCACACACATCAGTAAAATACATGTTTATGTGTAAAATAATATCGGAGAATGTACAATTTTCCAAATGCTGTATTTGCACAATAAAATGTAATTATCCTCCAACTTACTCTAACTAACAGTGCTGAAATAATTCCCAATAAATGTTAATACATCCTTTGCAGCCTTCAGATAAATTAACTAGCATCACTAGACAAGACTTTTCATTTTTATTTTTCCTAGTAAGGAGCTTGCATCTGGAGAACAGAAGAAGACTCACTTCATGGCAGAAATCAAACATAAGGAAGAGCAGCTGGTCAACTATGAAGAGAGACTTTTCAACGTGTGCGGCAGTCAGGACTTCCAGTCGGACCTGAGCAAACTGGAGGATGAGCTGGAGAAGTCCTCTAAACAGAGAGGTATGCTCTCACAAAACATTTCAGATCCACACTAAATCTACATTCTGTGCTCATTTTGTAGGCAAATCTTCAGAATAATGCAAAAAATCATATACATTTGGTAGAAAATGCTAATATAATGGACAAATCATACATGAACCCGTTAGGGTCGAGGGATGCGTTTTGTGTATGATGGCCTTTGAATTCTGCTGAAGTCTTTGAAGCTTTTCAGATGCAGATTCTATGTGGGCCTGCTTGACGATAAATTACTGTTTATTGGTAAACAGGATATAGACTTTCTTTATGCCAAGTATAGCAATGACTGTTGATATGAAGTATCAAGCTGGGACCCACACAGCTGAGTTTATGTAGTCCACAGCAGTTACACAACCCAGTATGTGTGCGAATTCAGAACATCCCTGGTTTTCTCAGTCTTCCATGTTTTGAATGTGATTATCGGAAGTGTTGGGGAAAGTTACTTTGAAAAGTAATGCATTACAATATTGTGTTACTTCCTTAAAAAGTAACTAATTGCGCTACTTAGTTACTTTTTTTGAAAAGTAATGAGTTACATTAATTTTGCATTACTTTTTTTGAACCTGGGCTGGGCTTGTTTTTTTTTTATAACAAAAAAGTTATATTTTTGGGCAAATGTAAAGACCCTTTCACACCAAATGTGAAATAATAAGCCTCAGGCTGAAGGAAATTCACAGCTGTACAGTAGAGGGCGCAGCTCAAACTAACTTATCAGCTCTGCTGCCATTTCTGGATAATGGAAGAATAGGATGCAGGAGGAAAAAGTTTAACACTTACTTTAACGAATAAAACAAAAAAATCTATAGTCATTTTTTCTTATGGTTTTACTGAATCATCAAAGGTCAGAAGCAAGTACATAAAGTCAATAAAGTGAGATTAAATGCATAAAAATGTATGTTTTATTTAACATTTAGTTATTGAAGGATTGCATAGTATTCTGATTCTGCATTTCACTTATTTTATTCATTTTGAGAAATATTGAGATATTTTGTTGGATATTTTAAACTTGAAGTGACTTGAAAAAGTAATCTGTTTACGTAACTCAAGTTGCTTGTAATGAGTTCCCCCCAACACTGATTCTCATTATCTTTTTGTCTTCTCTTGGCAGCCATGCTGGCGGGCGCCACCGCCGTGTACAGTCAGTTCATCAGTCAGCTGACGGAGGAGGGTGAGCCCTGCTGTCCCGTGTGTCAGCGCGTGTTCCCCTCAGAGGCCGAGCTCCAGGACGTCATTAATGACATGCAGTCCAAGCTGCGGCTCGTCCCAGACAAACTGAAGAACACCGAGCAGGACCTGAAGAGGAAGGAGCGCAGGCATCACGAAATGATGGCACTGAAGCCCATCAGGCAATAACACTTTTCTGGCCATTCAGTCATCACTTTATTTATCTATCTGTCCATTCCTCAATCTGTTTATCACTTTAACTATCCATCCTTTACTTCATGTTTATACATCCATATTTTACTTCACCTATCCATGCATCCATCCATCATCCACCTGTTTACCCCTTCATTCCTCCATCCTACCATCCATCATTCTTCCTGTTTACCCCCTCATTCCCCATCCTTCTTCCTGTTTACCCCCTCATTCCCCCATCCTTCCATCCAACCATCCTTCCTCCTTTTTACCCCTTCGTTCCCCATCCATCTGTCCGCCTATTTACCCCTTCATTCCCCCATCCTTCCATCCTTCCGTCCTTCCTCATGTTTACCCCTTCATTCCCCATTCATCTGTCCGCCTATTTACCCCTTCATTCAATCTATCCATCCATCCACCTCAGAGCATGGCTCAGCGCTCAATTCGCACTCCACTCAAATCGCCCCCCGCTCGCTCCAAAAAAGGAAAAAAATCTACATGAAGGCTATATCACTTTTAGCTTAGACCACAGCCCTACCTCCAACTAATGAGTAACAACATTTTTCAAATTGAAATGTTTTATTTCAAATTACAGGCCTATGTAAGAAGGAATATAGCCTACACAAAAAGTCCTGTAAAATTAAACGAATAAATGGGCCTAATAATATAAATAAAAATTATATAAACAAAAATATGCATACATTTTTTAAAAGTAAATTAACTATAAGGCCAGAATTTTGCGAACTTTTGCGCAACGCGCACGATTAAAATTTAAATTGGCTTCCATACACACCAACTGCTGTAAAATTAAACGAATAAATGGTCCTAATATAAATATTATTACGGACGACACAAATTCGGCTAAATAAAACGAACTATTAGGTCTACTTGAATGAAAAAACGAATTTGTTTGAATATTACGCTATATTTAATTTACACTTTGTTACAAGTTACCGTATTCAATTTGCTAACCTTTTGTTTTCTTCCAAGCGTGTTCGCGTAGCTCACGTTCATGTTTTCGAGAGATGTGTCTTTTGAGATTCCAAAATGAATCTTTGCTGACTGAAACGATGTCTCCACATTCGTTTTCTTGTACCACATTATCATTGTTAGTTAGTTTTATTATATTAATAGTAGCCTACACCTGTGTGGCTTCTCATTTTCCTTTTTGAAGTAGCCTACTTTTTGAACTCCATTATTGAGCCGAGTTTTGACTGAAAATAGTCTACTGTTGATGACTATGCAAGACAGATGGATCCTGGTTTAGGTTTGACTGAGCATGCTTCAGACTCGTGGTGTGAGCGGAGCGAAATTGGAGCGGGAAATAAGGCGACGCTCCGTCCTTTTAAAAATGCCTCTGTCCAAGATCCGCCCGCTCCCGCTCCCGCTCCACTCCGCTCACATGCTCTGATCCACCTATTTACCAATTCATTCCCCATCCATATGACCACCTGTTTACCCCTTCATTCCCCATCCTTCCATCTATGCATCCATCCATCCACCTGTTTACCCCTTCATTCCCCATCCTTCCATCATCCATCCATTCATCCAGCTGTTTATCCCTTCATCTGTCTATCTATCCATCATCCACCTGTTTATCCCTTCATCTATCTATCCATCATCCACCTGTTTATCCCTTCATTCCTCCATCCTTCTATCCCATCCATCATCCACCTGTTTATCCCTTCATTCCTCCATCCATCATCCATCCATCATCCACCTGTTTATCCCTTCATTCCTCCATCCATCTATCCATCCATCATCCACCTGTTTATCCCTTCATTCCTCCATCCATCATCCACCTGTTTATCCCTTCATTCCTTCATCCATCTATCCATCCATCATCTACCTGTTTATCCCTTCATTCCCCCATCCTTCCATCATCCATCCTCCCTCCTGTTTACCCCTTCATTCCCCCATCGTTCATCCATCCATCCACTTATTTTATCCCCTTATATTGATATTGATGAATATTTTTTGTCTTGACAGGCAGTCCATAGTGGAGCTCCAGGAGAAAGAGCTGCCAGAGCTCAGAAATAAACTCCAGCGTGTGAATCGAGACATTGAGAAGTTGAAAGGAGATACTGAGGAGCAGGAGACGCTGCTGTGCACACTGATGTCTGAGGAGGACACCGCCAAGGCCTGTCTGCAGGACGTCTCCCTCATGGATCGCTTTCAGGTCTAAGCTCATCTCCAGCCAGCCCAAACACAGAAAATAAAACGTTAATAGTTAGATGACTGCTTGTAATTTGCGAGCGAGTTTAGTCATCATCAGTCTAGTCACTAATAAACAATAATTACGTGTCATCATAAAAACATAATTATAATGCCTAGTATTCTGACGGATTACAGATAGCTGTCAACAAGGCAATAGCAACGGACCGGACAACTTAACCAAGCTTCAGACTCACATGATAAAGTCCCGTCCTCACCTGTGCCACGCATCATTATTGGCACATTACACAGGAATTCAGGAAGAAAATATGAAAATATAGGCAGTAGAATGTATCTGTAGACACAAACACCGCTGCACACTTCTAGTGGACCATAAACCGTGATTGAGAGGCATTATTTTTGTATTAGTCTATACACTATTTTTTCCCCAAAAATCCTGCATAACTGCACCTTTAAGTCTGATTTCATACATTACAGTTTCAAGGTCCAAATGCTCCTTTGGATCCCAAAAGCAAACAAACTGTGCTAATATACTCTCATGGTGTGCTGTACTACTCCTGAAAAAATCATGATCTTAACCTTTATCTCCATAGAAATCTAAAAACAAATTTTTATGAATCATTAAAATTTTGGTGTCCGGGACAGAGTCCAGAGACACTAGTGTTCTCCTTGTTTTTTTAAAAAAAAGCTTAAAGCTTAAAGGTGTGCTATAAATGAATAGTTCTCATAAATGGCTTTCGATATATTATTCTCACTTGAAATAGAGTATAAACTTGGACGCAACAGTAATGGATGTGGCACAAGTTAGTATTAGCACAACACAGTATTTTTATTGAAGTGTGGGTAATCAGAATGTTTCCTGTCATATGTAGCTTGACCTGAAGGATGTGGAGAGAAAGATCGCTCAGCATGCAGCCAAGCTTCAGGGAGTTGACCTCAGCCGAACCATGACGCAGGTCAGCCAGGAGAAACAAGAGACCCAACACCGCCTGGACACCAGTACGTTCAGCTCTTTATGTAGAATACAAAACACTTTTTGTGAATCTCATGTGAATGTACATTCTTGTTCAAAAGTTTGGGGTCTGTAAGAGTTTTTGAAAGAAGTCTCTTCTGCTCACCAAGGCTGCATCTATTTGATCAAAAATCGAAAATTATTACAATTTATAATGTTTTCTGTTTTAATATATACAAAAATAGTAGTGTAATTTATTCCAGTGATGGCAAGGCTGAATTTTCAGCATCATTACTCCAGTCTTCAGTGTCACATGATCCTTCGGTTCATTTGGTACTGCTTAAAACAGTTGTGCTGCTTAATATTTTTGTGGAAACCATGATACTTTTTTCAGGAGTCTTTATGGATAGAAAGTTCAAAAGAACAGCATTTCAAACCGCATTTGAATCTTTTGTTACATAATAAATATCTTTACTGTCATTTTTAATCTGTTTAAATAGTCTTTTGCTGAATTAAAGTATTCATTTCTCTTTTTTTTAAATCTTACTGACCCCAATCTTTTGAATGGTCATGTACATAAATTTAAACATTTGTCATTTGTTCTTTGATATTCTTATTTTATATTTATATAAATTTATAAGGGAAATTGTATATCCTGGGTACTGTATCAACAGATAGACAGAATGACCAACCCAGACAGATAGATAGATAGATAGATAGATAGATAGATAGATAGATAGATAGATAGATAGATAGATAGATAGATAGATAGATAGATAGATAGATAGATAGATAGATAGATAGATAGAAAGGAATAGGTATTTTTTCTATACTTTTAATCACTTTCACTACTAAGGGTGAGTTGCACCAATAAGGATTACGCTTATGTGTATCTAATAATTCTGTTGCACCAAACTTTAAAATTTGTTTAAAAATAAGCATGCTTTCATTTAAACTATCATTTTCATCCTAGTTTTATTTTACATTTAAGATAGATTAACTTTAATCTTGTTGCTCCATTACTTTAAACTCTCAGTTAGGGATAATCTTTAAATTTACAGGTGAGGTTTAAATGCACCTACAATGATTATTTATTTATTTTAAACATAAAATTAAAATATGTGGCTGACTAAACAAAGTAATGTAATATAAAAGAAACGGCATGCATTGTTAATATAAAATAAGTATTAGCAAAATGCTATTGAAATTAATTTTAAATGTAGCATTTCACACCACAACAAATGTCAACAAAGTATTTTATGTCAAATACCCAAATACTGGTAAAATAAGTTCTAACACCTACTGTATATGACCCTGTTTATCACTGTGTCTCCATGTGATGCTCCTCGTGTTTAGCCTGCAGTAAGATCGAGTTGAAAAGGAAACTGATCCAGGACCAGCAGGAGCAGATCCAGGCCTTGAAAAGCAGCGTAAACGAGATTCGTGGAGAAAAGCTCCTGATCTCCAGCAACATGCAGAAGCGTCAACAGTTGGAGGAGCAGTGTGTGGAGTTCTCCACTGAAATCCAGACGCTCCAACGAGACATTCGAGTGAGGAGCGCCTCTCCACTTTAATGTGCCTTTGATTCATAATGAGAAAAGTTCCCTTTCATAGGTTCACTCGATGCAGCGTCATTAGCTGACATTATCGAAACACCCTCCAGGTATGACGATTGTCTGAAACCTGTACAATCACACCAATTCATTGGCTGATTGTGCTTGCACCGGTCACTAAGGCATGTGTCACCAGGATGTTATCATGGCATCGCTCATCATCAGATTTCTGTTCTTCAGAAATCTGAGCCATGTAGTGTGTTTC
The DNA here is from genome assembly GCF_963993115.1 of Abramis brama. Lineage (NCBI taxonomy): Eukaryota > Metazoa > Chordata > Actinopteri > Cypriniformes > Leuciscidae > Abramis > Abramis brama. Next base: position 6,367,643 of record NC_139977.1, read on the forward strand.
TTCTGATTTGAATGGATTCGTCGTGTTTGGTGGCCTTCATCATGTAGATTATTATCCTCTGGGTGAACACAATGGCATTTCGTAAGTATGTGGCTCTGTGTCCTTTTTTATTACGAGCGAGGACTCTCTCTGGGCTATCATCATGCTCAAGCCGCCTTTAATGACTTGTCAGCACTGCAAGAATTTTAAAATGAAAGTGCTTAGTTTTTTTGTTAGTTTTTTTCCGAGGAAACAATGATTGGACATCCCCCTCTAACTGGTTCTGCTATTGCTAAAGTGCTGCATGACCTAAAGCTTAGGGATCCGATTGTTGAGTTTGGGGAGAGTGGAGGCTATGGAGAGTGAGCCAATGAATTTCTATGTCATGCTTTCCCTATCGCTCTCTAAATTGCATGCTGAAAGCCTCTCCGGATGAGTTTGCACATGATAATTTGTGTGCAGATCTGTTAGCTCGTGGTGCAATATATTTCGGTTTGGAGAATCATTATGATTTTTTTTCCACAGCCGCTTCGGATTCTGAGTCCTTCTAGCAGCCAAGAAGTGTGTTCATCTTTATCCTGCAGTGAGTTATTGGATGTTGTTTCTCCCACTGTGGATAAGCTTGGAGGAGACAACACAGCCTCTGGCTCAAGATACATGAGCAATTCTAGGCCACCTAAAGCATATCTGCCCTGCAGGCCTTTGCCTTTATTCTAGGATCTCCATCAGGGTATATCAATCACAAAGATGCTTCTCAGAGTTCACCACTATCTCTGAAACTGTGTCTGAGATGTAGGTGGTTGAAGGTACACTTGTTCCTCAGATTCAAACCAAAGATTGGTTTGTTACGATCTATCTGTAGGATGAGTATTTTTGTATTCAAATTGTACAGAGGCACAGGAATTTCCTCAGGTTGGATTTTACCAGTTTTGTTTTTTCTCAATTGGCCCTGGCTCTCCTTATATTCATGAAATGTATGAAACATGCAGGTTCTAAACTACTTTGATCATTTAAATTTGGTTCTGATTTGCGGGGCCTTGAGTTGAGACTAAACCTTCAGAAAGGGTAGGATACCCTCTACGAGGCACATATGTGCCTTCAAGTGTTGTCTTATTGCATCGTGGTGCAGAGATTGACAGTTGGATCCGATTCACTGCCTGTGGATTGACTCTCTGGTTTTCTGCTTTATCAAGGTGTGAGGCAGCCAAGACATTTCTGCTCTGACATGTTCCCTCATTGGATTTATCTTTTTCTCCATTTGAGCCAATGGAATCAGCTTTAGAGAAGAGTCTGAAACTTAAGACAGTGTTGTTATTGGCTCTGTCCAGTTACATAATTGCACCGGTGCGTTTATCGACCCCAGAGAGTTAAAGGTCTGAGCAGCTGATGTTGCATTGGGTGAGAAATGCTATTTGTAAAGCTTACGAGGCGTGTGGGTTATCTTCACCTCTGGAAACTTTTATCAGATTTTATAATCTTGATATTAACCTGACCCCAGGTTCCCAGTTTTGCTGTGTTTTGTTTTTTTGCTTTTTGCTTGAGCGGGGTGTTATTTATTCATGTTTGTCAGTGTTTTGTGTTTATGCAATCACAGACTGATAAACCAGCAGTTACCTCAAAGTGTAGTGCTGTGGTTTACTGTTCCCATAGCTTCAGCTCCTGACTCAGCGTTAAATGAACCCATAAAAGGGAACATCTATAGATTACTTATGTATTTATTCAGTAAGATTGCATCAAACTGATAAAAAATGACAGTAATATATATTTTAGTATAATAATATAATGGCTGCTGAAAATTCAGCTTTGCCATCACAGGAGTAACTTACATTTTAAATATATATTAAAATAGAAAACAGTTATTTGAAATTGTAATATTTCACAACAGTTTTTTTTACTGTATTTTGATCAAATAAATGCAGCTGTGGTGAGCATAAGATAATTCTTTCAAAAACATAAAATCTTACAGACCCCAGACTTTTGAACGATGATGTAATCATATTTTTACTGGTATGTCATGATTTGTGTTTATTAGTATGCAAAGGAGCAGATGTCTCCTCTAGCTGCAACTCTGGAGAAGCTCCAGCTGGAGAAACAGGACATTGCAAAGCGCAGGATGCAGAAACGGGAAGAAGGGCAAGAAAAGGTGTTGGTTAATTTGTTTTTGCATTTGTGTTTTAGGTTTTATGTGACTTATAATTTATGTTTACTGTGAAATTATTCTCCACAATGTATTACATGAAAGGTTGTGGATTTTTACTTTAATGCAAGACAAAGTCATTGCTTATCATCAGAGTTGACTAAAGCTTTATACTTTCTTTTAGATAATTTCACTCAAGGAAAAAGTAAAAAATTTGACCCTCCTTGAAAGAGAGATCACCAAGTACATTGAAGAGGGCAAAGACAGCTACAAAGAGGTACGACAAAATAATGTGCATCTCTTAGCTGTCGTTTCCTAATAAATGCAAGTATGTTTTCCATTTATTTTACTTTTTTACTTTTTCTTATTTAGCAAAAAGAAACTGAGCTACAAGAGCTGGACAAACAACTACACGAGGCTGAAAAACAGCAAGAGAAGACCAATAAAGAAATGGGCGACATCCGACAAGATATTGACACTCAGAAGGTCAAGCAAAGCGTTTTTGCTTTTGTTGTTGCATAGGCCTATATATACAGTTGTAATCTAAATTATTCAACCTGTAACGAATTAGCTCTATTAAATATTAATATTTGGTTATAATTGATTATGAATATTTGGATCAGTTAATATAATTAACTTAATGTAGTAAAATTAATATTACAATCAACCCACCTGTTCATCCCGTGAACACTCAGCGTTAATTGTTTATTAATTCTAAGAAATATTCATTTCCGAGGAAGGGAAATGGCTTTCTTACTGTACAGTACTAAGAGCCTGTAGTCAAAATCTAAATCGTAAAGTAAACTTTGTTGCAAGCAGAGAATCAGAACCAAATACGTATTGTGCACAAGTTTTATTAACTAAATCACAAACATAACTAATCTAAACACATACATACATACACAGGTAAAAGGCTGAGTGACAGAATGGAATCGGAAACAGGAAATTGAACTATGGGAAAGATCCATTTAACTATGATAAGAACCATCAGCTTAAATGTATATAGTTGCATGGCATTTGCAGCGGACACATTTCTTGAAGATCCTGGAAAAGGATGTTGATGTTTCCTTTGAGTGTCACACATTGAAGTTGCAATCATTTTCTTCTCCGTTGGATGAAGAAGATATGATGAACTTGTATGGTTGGTTTGACTCTGTACTGGTTGGAGTGTAGACTGTGGCCTGCCGGCCCTGGGCCGGAGAGGACACGCAGAGCAAATGGTGGGAGTTGCGATGGACTTCTTCTGCATTGAAAGAAAACGTTGTGCCAAACTCATGGGGTTTTCCTTGATTCTGTTGTGGTTGAGAGAGTCCTCTCTCTCCGGATGAGCACATGGCTGGTTGTGAGTCGAGGCCTGCTGCCCTGGGGCCTGCTGAGGCCACGCTGGACAGCACGGCAGCCTGAACGTACCGAGAAGGCCAAGAATTGATCGTTGCCCATTTATTGATGGTAAGGTTGCAGTTTTCTTCTGAGTTGGACTGAAGAAAATACAGTCTGACTCCTTTGGGAGAGTGAAAGCATAGCAGGCGGTGGTCACAGCATGCTGGGGCCTTTGGGCCCCGGTGGGGGGTCCCCACAGACATGAACCCAAAGAAGCAACAGTAGAGAGCCAGAAGAAGAGAGAGGAGGGTCACTGTGAATTTGTCTCTAATAAAGCCTGAGAAAGGCCCCACCTCCCCGGGTTCGCTTGACCAATGAGAAGGGTGGAATTTCCAAGCAGGAAAATTCCTCTGTGGTTGGTTTATGAATCTTTGTTCTAAGCATGCTCATTTGCATGTGCAGCTGGATTGGTTTCTGATGAAGAAACTAAGAAAGATTCTTGTAATACTAATATGTTGCACAGCTATCTGCATATAATGTACACAATCATTTCGATCTTCAAAGTACCAATTTATAGAGACCAAACACGGTATAGGTGAGGTTACATTGACCGTTGGTTCTATCATAAAATACACAGTATCAAGAAAATAATAGAATTAAAAACACAACACAAGACAGTAAATCATTCACACAGTTTTCTGGGATGCATGTTCATTTATAGATCAGATTAAGGCAGCAAAGTCTGTTTCTGTCTTCCCCATTGCCTCTGTCTCGACCACGTGACCACATTTTTTAACAGCCATAAAACCAACTTGTCTGATCGAGGTCATGGTAACTAAGACCTTCTTGCCCTTGTTGGGGGGATGGGACCACAGATCCCAGAGTGAGTTTTAAATATTATTTGTTAAACTATAACAAATACTTGTGTCTGATTTGTCTCAGTCGTTACAAACCCCCATTGCAAATCAGGTTTATTGTCAAAATTTACATACTTTTAGCTGTTTGCAATGGACAAATCAAACAAAGGTAATTTAAATAGCGGTGGTGTGGTTTCCCCAAATTCAACTGAAAATGCAACTTTTAATGACTTCTGCAGTCTCAAAATTATTCAACTCTTTAATGGCAAGTATCTTTATTACTTAGTAGAACATCCTTATGCTGTTTGACCTGCTGCAAACGAGATGTTTAACCAGACAGCAGCTTCTGGCAGCGTTTCTGAGGAATCTTAGCCCATTCCTCATGAGCAATATTACCCCAGTAATATTCATTAATTCTGAATATTAGAATATTTTTCAGTAATATTCTTGGGTTTGCGTGCTGCAACTGTCTTCTTCAAATCCCACCAGATATTTTCTATGGAAGTCAGGTGACTGTGAGGCCACCGTAGAATCTTCCAGGATTTCTTCTGCAACCAAGCCTCAGTGGAATTTTAGGTATGCTTGGGATCATTTTCCTGTTGGAAAGTCCAATGACGACCAAGCTTCAGCTTCCTCACTAGGATTTCCTGATACATTAATTAATCCATCTTGCCTTCCACACGCTGCAGGTTTTTAGTGCCAGAGGATGCAAAGTAGCCCCAGAGCATCACCGAGTCCCACCATGCTTAACTGTTGTTAACTGGCAGAGGGTTTTTTTTCAGCAAATGCTTCATTCTTGTTCCTCCAGACATACCGCTGATCCATAGGGCCGAAAAGTTCCAGCTTTTGGGTTAGTAGTGGTGTACGTCTTGGAGTTCTGGCATGAAAACCGCATGCGTTTTGTACGTACCTTACTGTGCAAGCTGAAACCTCAGTGCCTGTGTCCACCAAGTCTTGCTGCAGGTCTCTTTGCAGTCACTCGAGGGTTTTTCTTAAACTTGCCTTCTCAGAAATTTGGTTGCAGCCGTTGATAGCTTCCTTTTTCTGCCCTGTCTAGGTAGTGTAAGCACTGTTCCTTTAACTTTGAACTTGCAAACTATGCCTCCAAGCGGTGTCTCTAGGAACATTTAGCACCTTCGCTATCTTTTTATATCCTGTTCCTTGTTTGTGAATGCGATGATATCTTCTCTAACTTTTTGGACCATTCTTTTGACTTAGCCATATTTCTAACATGTAATCAAACATGACACTCAACAAACCTAGCCAGTTCAGATATTTCATGTGTTCTAGCTCAAGCACACCTGGTGCAACTAATGAAGCCTTTGATTAGTTGCATCAGGTGTGCTTGAGACAACACCTGTTTTGCAGATTTGTGTTGTTGTGAGGGATTCTACTCGGGTGGTTGAATAATTTTGAGACTGCAGAAGTCATTAAAAGTTGCATTCATGTAATCACAGATGGACTTGATGATGGTGAGATCAGATCTCAGTGTGGAGCACCAGCTGTTGTCAGGCTCCTTGTGCATTTAAAAATCTCACTGGATTATTACAATTAATGGCAAAAGGAATGTTTAGAAATGTAAACAGATATTTCCTACTGGCACTACAGCAAAAGATATAAATAACTGTCTTAAATAGATTTTTTTGGGGGTGAAAATACTAAAGTGCCTACGACTTTTGCACAGCACTGTAAATAGAAGTGTGTTCAATCGATTAAAAAATAACGAATTAATCGCACATTTTTCTGAAATTTATTGGGATTAATCGTACCTAACGTTCATTTTTTTAATCCATTTTTTACTTGTAATAATTTCATATTTATTCTCCAAATTAATATAGTACTTAAATTATACTATATTAATTATAAACAACATAAAGACAGTAGCCTATGTTTTGAATATTTGTTTAATGAAAGAAAGCCAATATCACCGTTACCAAAACTGTTGTTGATGTCTCTATGAAATAGATTTTTTCTAAATTTTAGCCATTAATTATAGGCATTTAGTATTACCGTATAATTTAATTGTACAATACAGCTATTAATTTCCATTTTTAATGATATATGATTTTGTGATTTTTAACAGGTTCAAGAACGCTGGCTACAAGATAACTTGACCTTACGAAAGCGTGTGGAGGAGCTGAAAGGGGTGTCTAGAAAACATGAGGCGTTGCTTAAGGAGATGGGAAACATGCAAGTCGTGGAGTTGCGCAAGTATGAGATCACTTATACCTCTTATATACAGCTACCAAGTGCCAGTTAGGAAGTCCTGATGATGTTTGACACTTTCTGAAGCTCAAAAGACTTTATATGCTGAGTATGTTCTTTGGTTACCATAACTAAATTAATCTCTCTCACCAACTCATAGATTTTGCTCCTCGCTACTTTAATGAAACCTAGTTTGTTTAAAGGGGAACTATGCAGTATTTTTAGCTTACAGTATTTCACGGACTATAAGTCGTTCCAGAGTATAAGTCGCATTTATTTAGAAATTTATTTCACAAAAAAACAATTTTACGGACGAGGACATTTCTCCGTTATAGACATGAGCGCTCTGAAAGCAGCACTAAAAGACTGCTTTAAAACTTTCACAGAGACCTCAAACAGAAAGCACAAAGCCTGTCTTTAAATTTAATTTCGTTTTGTAATTTTAATCAATGTTTCATCAACCAATTCAATAAATAAGAAGTCAATATAGTAGAAAATAGATAATCATGACACGAAGGCGCTGGCACGTGAACTGGAGCTCGTCTCATAAATGAACCGAAACTCAGCGTATAAGCTAGCCTACTTGCCTCTCACATACCTGAGAAATAAATATATAGAAAGCTTGAAATGTCTACTTTTAAACAGAATAATTAAAAACGAAAGAAAACAGACTGTTCTCTGCTTTTGTAATCCGTATGAAATGTGCATTTCTCTCTGGCGAGTCAGCATCGTCAGCATCGTCAACTTCATCTTTGCAACTGACACAGAAAACACTTGTTTATTAGTAAACAATTAAAATGTCTCTATATGTGACATATTCATAATCATTACTTTTGCCGGTTCTTTGTGACAACTTTTAGGTGCTTTATTGGCAGCGCCACCCTTACATGTTACATGAATGCGTCACCAGCGCATCAGCACCGAAAACATGGATTTTTTTCTTTTTGGGGGCATTTTGTTTGTGTTCAGGCTTTCTCAGTTGTCTTTAGGTTAATGTTAATGTGGAATTATGACCAAAAAGTTCTATTTTGGTCTCATCTGACCACATGACTTTCTCCCATGACTCCTCTGGATCATCCAAATGGTCATTGGCAAACTTAAGACGGGCCTTGACATGTGCTGGTTTAAGCAGGGGAACCTTCCGTGCCATGCATGATTTCAAACCATGACGTCTTAGTGTATTACCAGCAGTAACCTTGGAAACGGTGGTCCCAGCTCTTTTCAGGTCATTGACCAGCTCCTCCCATGTAGTTCTGGGCTGATTTCTCACCTTTCTTAGGATCATTGAGACCCCACGAGGTGAGATCTTGCATGGAGCCCCAGTCCGAGGGAGATTGACAGTCATGTTTAGCTTCTTCCACTTTCTAATGATTGCTCCAACAGTGGACCTTTTTTCACCAAGCTGCTTGGCAATTTCCCCGTAGCCCTTTCCAGCCTTGTGGAGGTGTACAATTTTGTCTCTAGTGTCTTTGGACAGCTCTTTGGTCTTGGCCATGTTAGTAGTTGGATTCTTACTGATTGTATGGGGTGGACAGGTGTCTTTATGCAGCTAACGACCTCAAACAGGTGCATCTAATTTAGGATAGTAAATGGAGTGGAGGTGGACATTTTAAAGGCAGACTAACAGGTCTTTGAGGGTCAGAATTCTAGCTGATAGACAGGTGTTCAAATACTTATTTGCAGCTGTATCATACAAATAAATAGTTAAAAAATCATATATTGTGATTTCTGGATTTTTTTTTTTAGATTATGTCTCTCACAGTGGACATGCACCTACGATGACAATTTCAGACCCCTCCATGATTTCCAAGTGGGAGAACTTGCAAAATAGCAGGGTGTTCAAATACTTATTTTCCTCACTGTATATAAGTCGCACCTGACTATAAGTCGCAGGACCAGCCAAACTATGAAAAAAAGTGTGACTTATAGTCCGGAAAATACGGTAATTTACCTTAACTGAAGAGCTTCGGAGTCATTGGAATGGTTATATGACTTTTTCGGGTTGAATGGTGGTCTTCTCGTACCCCCCTTGCGCCTGTGAGCAGAAAAATCACCCTTGCAACTTTGGGCCGGCGGGCCGCAGCGTCAGGAAGTATCACGTGATATCAGGTCTCGGGATGTCATCAATTGCTTTACGGCACTGCACACATACACTATCTAAACATTTATATGCTGGCCTTCTGTGTATCATACACACCTCAGTGGACATGGCTTTGTGCGTTCCCCGGCTTCTTTGAAAACAAATGCACATGACCAGAGTTAGAAGATGGGAGGGGGGAGAGTCGCCAATGAGTTTTGACGACAGCGTTGTCAAATATCTATTCCGAAGCTGTAGGGGGAGCTCTATAGAGAAACCTGCGAGCAAAAAGCGAAGAACAAACAGCGAAGAAATTGCCAAAACTGCATTGCGCCACTTTAAATGTTTACAAAGGGTGAGAGTTCAAATGAGTGTGTATCTTAAAGAGTGTATCTTCTGTTGTCAAGTGAGCAGCGAGAAGTGGAGCAAAAGTTGGATGACCTGAAAAAGAACCGCAGTGAGGCTGTCGGCCAGCAGAAAGGCTACGAGGACGAGATCCTCCGTCTTCATAAAGAGCTCAAAGAGGATCATTATAGCCAGGCTGAGGATCTCTACAGAGATAAAATGATTGTCATGAGAACAACAGAGTTGGCTAATAAGGACTTGGACATCTACTATAAAGCTCTAGACCAGTAAGTAGGTTTTGCTATCGGGGGTTTTCTGAAGGGTAATTTCAAGTAGCGGTTTGTCAGAGTGTGTAGGTTTGGTTTTGATGTGGTTCGGCAGAGAACAAGAAGCAACAATCAGCAACAGGCCATGTTTGCGATGACCTAGACTGAAGGAAGTCTGACTCAACTTTTAGCACTAATGGTGCAGTTGAATCATCACTAACTGGTGGGCTTAATATCACAGGAACTCCACAGAAAGATGCTAAAACGCTTACCATGTTACAACCATTGCTATGGTGATCTTGCCATGTTTAGGTCTTGATAATATAAGTAAAATAATTTTGTAATGTATAGAAAATTTGGTCCAAAACACTATATTACACACTATACACATTTTTGTTTATTTATTCAGAAAATACTAAGAAATCATTCAGAAAATACTAAGAAATCGTTCAGCAGATGAGATTATACAAAGCATTTTACGTAAGAGAAACATAGAAAGCAATTTTTCATTCAAGAGCAAACAATAATCACTGCAATACCCAGTAAAGTTAGAGTAACCTACAACATAGGTAAAAATTCATTTTATTTGAAGGAAATGCCTTTGATTGTTATTGTACTTTAAAGGGCTGATGACATGAGAAATCAAATTTCCCTTGACCTTTTGACACATAAGAGGTCTTTTTACCATTAAAATACCCTAGAAGTTGTTAAAACATCCTCCTCATTAAAACAAAAGCATTTAACCGAGCTACAAAAGCAGTTTGTTAGGATATTACGGGGTCTGTGATGTCACATGGGCAAATATACTTGCGTATGATATTTTTCCACACAATTGTGGGACTAGTACTAACACTAAACTCAGGTCCTTGTGGAACTATACTGTTCAGATAATATTTTAATGTTGATTCTCTCCTGCATGAAGACCCTGGCTAAGTGGTTCGATGCACAAGCACTGACCACTCAGTTATAGTTTACGAGATCTGTGTACAATTTACATTCATTTGCCTTGTCCAAATTTGAGCTCATTTTCATTGGTCTCTGTTCTGCACAAATTTACAATTTTAGCAATAATGATAAAGCATTGAGCATTATTATTAAAAATGGTGGTCAAAATGATGTTGCTGGTTTCTGTTGAGGAATATACAGAGGAAGTCACAAATCATTATCGTTGGTTTAGATCGGTATCATCCTGTGTCTTCACAGAAGTTACATCAGCAGGCCTGTGGTTGTCTGAATCGTTCTGCCGTCATCAGCCTATCTACAGTGCAGAGGCGTTATCCTGACTTTCAGCCGTTAATCTTCAGTTTCTTATTCTTATTCTTTAAGATATCGAGTTTAAATTGTCAATGACTTTTCTTTACTTTATAAAAGATCACAGTTGTCAGTATAGTCATTTCACTCCAAATATTGAATAATCAGTACTTGAGACACAGTAACTATAGTGGTCTATTAGTCACTCATTACTGCTCCATTGTGAATAAATTAATAAATCAACAGCATTTATTGCATAATCTCTATTTTAGACTGTATTCAGTTTGCACCAGAAATAGCAGTTTTTTGGCCGAATTGTGCAACTCTCTTAAAACCACAACAGATTATTTCAAAGTTTCAGGGTTTGTCACATTGCTTCTAGCAAACACCGGATATGGCTTATCATTGAATAAAATAAAATAACTTCAGTGAATTTGGATATTTCAGTTAATATTGCATAAAATAAGAGATTTTATCCCCATTTTGTTTGTCGACTACTTTTGATGTTTTATGCACACTAACAAAGAAGATAAATTTGTAACACTTTACAATAAGGTTTAATTTGTTAACATTAGTTAATCTATTAACTAACATGAACTAACCATGAGCAATACATTTGTTACAATATTTGTAAATATAAAATACAGCTGTGCGTTGTTTGTTAATGTTACCTTACAGTGCATCAACTAATGTTAACAAATACAACTTTTGATTTTAATAGTATTCGTAAATGTTGAAATTAACATTAACAAAGATTAACAAATGCTGTAGAAGTGCAGTTCATTAGTTAGTGTTGTTAACTAATGAAACCTTATTGTAAAGTCATCATCATCATCATCTTCTGCTTATCCGGGGCTGGGTCGCGGGGGCAGCAGTCAAAGCAGAGATGCCCAGACTTCCCTCTCCCCAGACACTTCCTCCACATCTTCCGGGGGGACACCGAGGCGGAAGACATAATCCCTCCAACGTGTCCTAGGTCTTCCCCGGGGTCTCCTCCTGGTGGGACGTGCCCGGAACACCTTCCTGGGAAGGCGTCCAGGAGGCATCCAGAACAGATGCCTGAGCCACCTCAGCTGGTCCCTCTCGATGTGGAGGAGCAGCGGCTTTACTCTGAGCTCCTCTCGAGTGACTGAGCTCCTCACCCTATCTCTAAGGGATCGCCCAGCCACCCTGCAGAGAAAGCTCATTTCGGCCACCTGTATCCTGGATCTTGTCCTTTCGGTCATGACCCACAGCTCATGACCATAGGTGAGAGTAGGAACGTAGATTGACTGGTAAATAGAGAGCTTCGCCTTGCAGCTCAGCTCACTTTCTTCACCACGACAGACCGGTACATCGACCGCATTACTGCAGAAGCTGCACCATCTGTCTGTCAATCTCCCGTTCCATCCTTCCCTCACTCGTGAACAAGACCCCAAGATACTTGAACTCCTCCATTTGAGGCCGGAACTCTCCACCAACCTGAAGTCGGCAAGCCACCCTCTTCTGACTGAGAACCATGGCCTCGGATTTGAAGGTGCTGATTCTCATCCCAGCCGCTTCACACTCGGCTGCAAACCGTCCCAGTGTATGCTGAAGGTCCTGGTCTGATGGGGCCAACACGACAACATCATCCGCAAAAATCAGAGAGGAAATCGTGTGGTTCCCAAACCTGACACCCTCCGGCCCCTGGCTGCACCTATAAATTCTGTCCATAAAAATTATGAACAGAACCGGTGACAAAGGGCAGCCCTGCTGGAGTCCAATATGCACCGGAAATAAGTCTGACTTACAGCTGGCAATGCGAACCAAGCTCCTGCTCCGGTCGTACAGGGACCGGACAGCCCTTAGCAAAGGGCCCCGGACCCCATACTCCCAGAGCACCCTCCACAGGACACCGCGAGGGACACAGACGAATGCCTTCTCCAAATCCACAAAGCACATGTGGATTGGTTGGTCAAACTCCCATGAAACCTCCAGCACCCTGGAGAGGGTATAGAGCTGGTCCAGTGTTCCACGACCAGGACGAAAACAGCACTGTACCTCCTGAATCCGAGGTTCTACTGTCGGCCGTATTCTCCTCTCCAGTACCCTGGCATAGACCTTCCCGGGGAGGCTGAGAAGTGTGATCCCCCTGTAGTTGGAACACACCCTCCGGTCCCCCGTCTTAAAAAGAGGGACCACCACCCCGGTCTGCCAGCCCAAAGGTACTGTCCCTAATGCCACGCGATGTTGCAGAGGCATGTCAGCCAAGACAGCCCCACAACATCCAGAGACTTGAGGTACTCAGGGCGGATCTCATCCACCCCCGGTGCCTTGCCACAAGGAGCTTCTTGACTTACCTCGGTGACTTCAGCTTGGGTGACCGACGAGTCCACCTCCGAGCCCTCAGCCTCTGCTTCCTCAATGGAAGACGTGTCGGTGGGATTGAGGAGATCCTCAAAGTATTCCTTCCACCGTCCGACGACATCCCCAGTTGAGGTCAACAGCTGCCCACCTCCACTGTAAACGGTGTTGGTAGGGCACTGCTTCCCTCTCCTCAGGAGTCCCACAAGCCAACCAGGCCCGATAGGACTCCTTCTTCAGCTTGACGGCATCCCTTACTTCCGGTGTCCACCACCGGGTTCGGGGATTGCTGCCTCGACAGGCACCGGAGACCTTATGGCCACAGCTCCGAGCGGCCGCGTCGACAATGGAGGTGGAGAACATGGTCCACTTGGACTCAATATCTCCAGACTCCCTCGGGATCCGGTCGAAGCTCCGCCGGAGGTGGAAGTTGAAGATCTCTCTGACAGGGGACTCGGCCAAACATTCCCAAAAGACCCTCACAGTACGTTTGGGTCTGCCGGGTCTGTCCAGCTTCCTCCCCCGCCATTGGATCCAACTCACCACCAGGTGGTGATCAGTTCACAGCTCCGCCCCTCTCTTCACCCGAGTCTCCAAGACATACAGCCGGAGGTCGGATGAAACAACCACAAAGTCGATCATCGACCTCCGGCCTAGGGTTTCCTGGTGCCATGTGCACTGATGGACACCCTTATGCTTGAACATGGTGTTCGTTATGGACAAGCTGTAACTAGCACAGAAGTCCAATAACAGAACACCGCTCGGGTTCAGATCAGGGGAGCTGTTCCTCCCAATCACGCCCCTCCAGGTGTCACTGTTGCTGCCCACGTGGGCGTTGAAGTCCCCCAGTAGAACGACGGAGTCCCCAGTCGGAGCACTTTCCAGCACCCCTCCCAGAGACTCCAAGAGGGCCGGGTACTCTGCACTGCCGTTTGGCCCGTAGGCACATACGACAGTGAGAGACCTATCCCCGACCCGAAGGCACAGGGAAGCGACCCTCTCGTTCACTGGGGTGAACTCCAACACATGGCGGCTGAGCTGGGGGGCTATAAGCAAACCCACACCAGCCCGCCGCCTTTCACCATGGGCAACTCCAGAGTGGTAAAGAGTCCTTTCTCAAGGAGTGTGGTTCCAGAGCCCAAGCTGTGCGTGGAGGTGATCCCTATCTCTAGTTCAGGGGTGGGCAAACTACGGCCCGCGGGCCACATACGGCCCGTTAGGCTGTTTAATCCGGCCCGTCGAGTATTTAAAAAATTGTCTTAAGATCGCATTAATTTTGCCTTTTTCTTGCAATACTTTGCGTTATATATAAATTGCGTTGCATATATTTGACAATCGGAATATCAGATATTTCATGCCATAGCTAACAAATGTAAAAAAGGAAAAATGACATAAAAGCAGATCATCATTCATTCAGCGCTGTTGTGGCTGCGGTGTGTAACAAGCTAGACGCGTCACCATGGAAACCAAACAGACAGCGACTTAAGCGCATAGACTTGGTGCACGTTAATGTTTTTTCCTTTTTTTGAAAACTCACAGAGAAAAAAATGTTTGGTAACCGCTTGCACACGTTTAGTTTTTCCTTTGATTTTTCTGCTATTTAGTTTTGCTACTCTGGATTTGTGGATGTATCCTCCTGACTGATTCCGTTTACAAAACCTTTATCGCCCGGCTTTCGACTACGCTCCCCTGTCTGCCATGTAACCTACAGAACCCGGTTTTGTTCATTAAATGTTCTGATCTGCATTTGCTTTTTATGTTTTATTTTATTATACTTAAAATAAATTTGTATATTCGTTTATTTCGTTTTTTTCCACAAATGTATGACTTTTGGAAGTGCAAATTGATTGCCATGCAGTTTTAATAAAGTTGAATTAACGTAACCTTCTGTCATTTTTACTCTTCTAAGTGTACACTTAGGTGTTTTGTTTCTAATTTACGGTTAGGCCCATTAAATAATAATAAGGATAAACAATATTTAAAAAGTATAGGCTATAATTATCGAACATCTGACTAATTAAAAATTAACCTCAAAACATAACATGCTAAATGGGGGATATCTAGCATAAAAAATGTATTGTCAGAATGTCGTCTCTCAGTTGTTGAATTTCGCGCAGACGTTGCCACAACGTAAATGTGTTTGCTCAGCCCGATCTCATGAAAGTGCGAATACCACGAATTGTATTTGTAGTTCTTATGAAACGCAGTTTTCGCGTGCATATGATACGCACTTAAAGGGATAGTTCGCCCAAAAATGAAAATTCGGTCATCATTTACTCACCCTCAAGTTGTTTCAAACCTGTATGAATTTCTTTTTTCTGCTGAACACAAAAGAATATATTTTGAAAAATCTCGGTAACCAAACAGTTGATGGACCCCATTGACTTCCATAGTATTTTTTTTCCTACTATGGAAGTCAATGGGGTCCATCAACTGTGTGGTTACCGACATTTTTCAAAATATCTTCTTTTGTGTTCAGCAGAAAAAAGAAATTCATACAGGTTTGAAATAACTTGAGGGTGAGTAAATGATGACCGAATTTTCATTTTTGGGCGAACTATCCCTTTAATGGCGTGTAATAGGCACGCACTCCGCACCCCTAATCCTAACCAAAGGGTTTACAGTGCGCAGCATATGCACGCAAAAAAAAATATTTTTGGCGTATAAATGGCACGAGAAATAAAATTTGTGGTATAGATACGCACTTTCATGAGATCGTGTTTCATAATCTGCTACTGGGCCGGCCCTCTGTCAAATTTTAAAACCCAGTGTGGCCCTTGAGCCAAAAAGTTTGCCCACCCCTGCTCTAGTTGGTACCTCTCAACCTCACGCACAATCTCAGGCTACTTCCCCGCCAGCGAGGTGACGAGGTGACGTTATGCATGTGCACACCATCAGCGTTCTCACAGGTTTCACGTTTAAAGTCTGTGTAGAGTTTCCTGTTAAAACGGTGTCGTGTTAGTGGCCCCTAAGTTAATAACTAATGATCGTTGTGACGGAAGTGAATCAATCAAATTAACTTTAGCTGGAAAATAACTTTATTCAAGAACTGCTATAAAGCCAAAACAATCTCTGTTATTTTAAACTATCCTTGTATCTCTGTAAAGCCGCTTTGGAACCATCTACATTGTTAAAAGCGTTATATAAATGAAGATGACTTGACTTGACTTGACTTCCACGTCCCTAGAGCTAGTTTCCGTGTCCAGGGATCGGGTTGTCGAGGCCCCCACCTTCGACTGCCGCCCGAGTCACTTTGCACCGGCCCCTTATGGTCCCGGCTGCAGGTGGTGAGCCCACGGAAGGGTGGCCCCACATCACTCCTTCGGGCTGAGCCCGGCCGGGCCCCATGGGGGGAGGCCCGGCCACCAGACGCTCGCATACAAGCCCAAAACCTGGGCCTGGCTCCAGGGTGGAGGGGAAGGGTCAAGCTTTGTTTGACAATACTTTGAATGTCAACAAGAAGTGACATCACCCAACATCGCTTAGAGTACCTTTAATATGTATTGATCTGCAAGCAAGAAAACTTTTTATTTTATTACCTAAACTTGTAATACATTGATACTACTGATAATTGATGATTAATCAATAACAAAATATACCATATAGTAATGTGTCATCGTACTGGAATTCAATACAATACCTTGAAAAATATCCGATACCGTTTTTGATACCACAGGGAAAACTGCCATATACTACCACCACAGATAATTTGTTCTCATAATTGTTTGATAATTGGGGTTGTTTTGTGTAATAGCTTACACACAGGGAGTCTTTATTTGAATTGTTGAACTGCATTTACAAAAAAAGACAAGTAAACAGTCAGTAATAAAATAAGAATAAATAAACAAATTGCAAATGATAGCACAAATAAGTACAATAGAATAAAAAGACAAATTAAATAAACATGGATTTAAGTTTTTCAGGTGGGTCTAACAGTAGTATTCTGGTAAGAAATACTACAAAAATGTAAGTAATTGTATGTAAAATAACACTGGATAGTTTCCATTGTAAAATGAAATGCATGATTAACATGACAGCAGCAGGTTTATTAGGCTGCTGACACTTAAGGGCTTATGCACGGATCCAATATACTGTTACACAACATGCGTTTTCTCTCACCTATTTGGGTTCCAAGAGTGACCGTATTTACCTGAATAGCAAGACGGGCATTTTGACAATTTTGTATGTATTTGGCCATTTAAGCACAAAAAGCCACGAAAAAGAAGTACATGTGGTACTCGCGAGCTGATTGAGAGGCAGCTTTATGGTTGCACCACTTCTATAGATCAGTGGTGCAATGTGCAATACAAGCACAATTCAACTGGAGCAAATGTTTTTATGAAATGTAGTGGAATAAAAAGTACACTATTATGCTTTGAAATGTAGTGAAGTAAAAGTAAAAGTTTCCCAAAATAAAAATACTCTGATACAGTACAGATACTTGAAAAATGTATTTAAGTACAGTAACGAAGTAAAAATATTTACTGTCCACCACTGGGATAAATTTATATACATCCATATGAAGACGTTGTTCTGCAGGTTCGTCGTCTTCATTTTCATCTCGCTCCTGCTCCGACTCTGGCTCCGACTCTGGCTCGAACATGTAAGGCTGGCTGGACAAGTCTTCCGTTGTTGATATTTTGTTAATAACGTGTGAATAAAACGTTTCTGTGCCGTTAGATAATCGTATCTCTGCTATCAAACTACAAAAATGGCCGAACGGGGTGGAGTTGAACCGAGTGTCACCGCTACAACCTGGAGAGGGGGCGGGGTATGAAGTGTCTCAATTGTATTTAAAGAGACCGCACCAAAACGAGTTGCTCTCAGACGCACATCAGAAAAGGGGTAGAAAAGGGGCCTGTGGAGCTATAATAATGAGGAATTCAGACCCAAGCATTGCAGTTCCGCTTTATATAGACTACAAATGTATGATTTATATGTAAAAAGGAACGATTTAAAAGCATGATATGTCTCCTTTAAGCATAAGTATGTTGTACATCACATGAGGATTTAGGAGTGAGGGAAACTGATTTGATGAAGGGCCTGGTCCCCGCAGGCCTCCTAGTGGCACTGACCCTGGCATTAGGAGGCAAACACATAAAATATATAGCTGGGGTTTACATTTTGAGGATTCCAGCAATCCAAAATATCTTATAGATATCTACTGAATATTCTAGAACCATTCTTTCGTACCAGTGGTCATTGGAAAACCCATGTTGGTCAACCACTGGTATGAAAAACCAAACCTAACTGCTATAAGTCTTTATAACTGCCAAGTACTTCAGTAGATTGAGAAGACTTGCCAAGGCTGAGAATTGGGTTTTATGCATGTGACGTCACTTATATTCTCTATAGCTGATCAAATGGAGACTTTACACAGACAGCTGTCCATAGTATTCTGCTTTCTAGGCCGTTGATTGGGTGTAGGCTGGTAAAGCAGTTTTCTTCTAATGAAATATTGAGCCACACATCAAACCAGCTGACCCGTTCTTCTCACCATGATACCATCATTGCTGACTGTGCAGAAGAGTAGAGGAAGTGTGGTAATCTGATATGTTGAGATGCAAGATTTCGCCTAATAAAAATTCTAATAAATGGGTGAGAAAAAACCTAATGCTCAAACTTACAGTATTTTCTTACATTTTGTGAAATCCAGAGTGGTGTCTTCAAAAATCTGGTGAAAAATATAATAATAAATGTATCTCTACCACAGTGAAGCAATGATTGAAGAGGTTTCGTATTGTGGCGAGCCTTTTTAGCTGCTGGTATTGGTGAGCTACTTCACTGTAAAATGTCACTTAATGCGATAAAGGAGAATATTGTAGAATGGCTTTGCTTCCCACAAAAATGAACAGTTGTTATAGTTGTGTGTGTGTACATTACATTACATTACTGCCCGGCCTGAAAAAAAGTTGGTGTTTGAATTTAAATAGGAAAATAAAAAGCCTATGACTTGGTCATTAATCATTATTGCAGTGATCATTATCTAGCATATATCTAGTTATATGTTTGTGAACAGTTCTTCTAACCCTAATCGATGGAGTGTGTAGCTTTTCATTTCGAATTCACGATGACGCGTACTCTGTGTATAGGGAGCGGATATTTTAAAGATATTTGTCAGTGACACTTAGGATCTGTTGCGCACCAAATCCTCCAGTCAAGTCAAGTCAAGTCACCTTCATTTATATAGCGCTTTTAACAATATAGATTGTTTCAAAGCAGCTTTACAGTGATAATAGGAAATTAACATAACAGAGATTGTTTTGGCTTTACAGCAGCTCTACAATAAAGTTATTGTCCAGCTAAAGTTAGTTTTGATTGATTCACTTCTGTCGCAACTATCATTAGTTATTAACTTAGGGGTCGCTAACACGACAGCGTTCTAACAGAAAACCCTCAATGCGATCCGGCCGCCCATTTGCACAAAACAGTGCTGGGTGGCTCGAGAACACAAACCATGAAATAGGTTCCAAGGTACAAGCCTTGAAAAATGTATAATATAGAATTTTTTATCGCTTCCGTGTAGCCACGTGAACCGGAATTATCCTGACAACGTTTTATCTGTACAGAGGTAAAGGGAAGGAAAGGAGGCCTTCACAAAGGAGAGACTAGTTGAGACTTCAGGACTACGTTGTCGTCGTGTCCAGGCGCAGGTCCTTCATCAGATCCGGATATGGCCTGGATCCGGGGGACTGTGGTAAACCTCGGGGTAAACAAAGAGACAAATATTAGCGTAGGCGCCATCCTTCTAATGACCTAACAAGTACATCAGGATTTATGGGAAGTGTTCCCGGTTCCGGCTGACCTAATCTATGCAGCCTAACATTGAATTATAGAAGTCTGTAATGTGTTATGTGTATGCTAGGTGTGTCATGGCTCGAAAGGAACAGTCAAGGATTCAATAGCAAGTGAATAGGCTACTGGTGTTTATTAACACAAAAGTAATAGAGGTAGTGCAGGTTCAATGCGAGGCAGGCAGAAGAATCCAGGCTCGGCAACGCAGGGACTCAGTGGGCAGACGGCGAAACGGGAGACCAGTAAACGATCCTCAGAACAGGGCAGAAATCCACAGCACGGAAACCAGGAACTGGAGTGAGGAGAAAATGACGGTGAGCTGCAATGTCCGGAGAACCTCCACAACCATCTGACAAAGACAAGACGAGGTGACAAACAATATATAGGACATTCTCATTCAAAACAGCTGGCGCTGATCAGCTCATCAGCGGGGATAACGAGCCGCGCCCATTCATACAACGCGCACACACATAGCGAGGGCGAGTCAATGAATCCATGAACCGTGACAAGGTGTGTTTTTAAAGAGATGTGTTTTTAGTCTAGATTTGAACTGACAGAGTGTGTCTGCTTCCCGGACAATGTTAGGAAGACTGTTCCAAAGTTTTGCTGCTAAATATGAAAAGGATCTACCGCCAGCAGTCGATGCGTTAAGAGCTCGCTCAAGTACTGTGAGCTAAACCACTTAGTGCTTTATAAGTAATCAGCAATATTTAAAAATTTATGCCATTTTTAATAGGGAGCCAATGCAGTGTTGACAGAACCGGGCTAATATGGTCATACTTCCTGGTTCTGGTAAGAACTCGAGCTGCTGCGTTTTGGACCAGCTGTAATTTGTTTATTAAAAGTGTGCAGGGCAACCACCCATAAGAGCATTACAATAATCTAGCCTTAAGGTCATGAACGCATGAACTAACTGTTCCGCATTTGTCATTGAGACCATATGACGTAATTTAGATATATTTTTAAGATGGAAAAATGCCGTTTTACAGATACTAGACATGTGACTTTCAAATGAAAGATTGGTATCAAAGAGCACACCCAGGTTCCTAACCGACGACAAAGACTTGACAGAGCATCCATCAAGTGTTAGACAGTATTCTAGGTTATTACTTGAGGACATTTTTTGTCCAATAATTAGAATCTCTTTTTTTTTTTTTGAATTAAGTTGTAGGAAATTACTAGTCATCCAGTTTTTTTATATCAGCTATGCATTCCGTTAATTTTGTGAATTGGTAAGTTTAGTCAGGGCGTGAAGAAATATAGAGCTGAGTATCATCAGCATAACAGTGAAAACTAATGCCATGCTTCCTAATGATATCTCCTAAGGGTAGCATGTACAGAGTGAACAACAACGGTCCTAGTACTGAGCCTTGTGGTACGCCATACTGAACTTGTGATCGATGAGACAATCTCTTCATTTACTGCTACAAACTGATAACGGTCAGATAACTATGATTTAAACCATGCTAATGCAATTCCACTAATGCCAACATAATTTTTGAGTCTATTTAAAAGAATGTTGTGATCAATGGTATCAAATGCAGCACTAAGATCGAGTAACACTAATAGAGAGATACAACCACGATCGGATGATAAGAGCAAATCATTTGTGACTCAGTACTATGGTACGATCTAAATCCTGACTGAAAATCCTCTCAGATATCATTTCTTTCTAAAAAGGAACATAGTTGTGAGGATACTGCCTTTTCTAGTATCTTTGACAGAAAAGGTAGATTCGTGATCGGCCTGTAATTGACTAATTCTGTTGGATAAAGTTGCGTTTTTTCAACAAGGGGTTTAATCATAGCCAGCTTAAAAGTTTTTGGTATGTATCCTAATGACAAAGATGAATTAATGATATTAAGAAGAGGGTCTATGACCTCTGGAAGCATCTCTTTCAATAGATTAGTCGATATAGGGTCTAACATTCATGTTGTCGATTTAGATGATTTAACGAGTTTAGAAAATTCTTCCTCTCCTATAGCAATGAATGAATCAAATTTTTTCTCAGGGAGACTACAATGTCAACTCCACCATCGTTCTGTCAATCATCTCTCCTTACTCTTGTCATGTGATCACTGAAATCTGACTCCTGCCACTCTGCAGTTTGTGCTGTATGGAACAGAGAAGATGCTTTCAGTTTACAATTGTAGCATCTGTTGTCCAACTGAAATAAATGTTTTTTATTTAAATAAAAATGCAAAACGACAGAGAGTGAGGTGCCTTGGTGGCCAAGTAACGTAATCAGTGTACGGTCGAACACTGTGTAACACTGAGTAACACCTGTAACACAGAATACTGCAGCAAAGCTAGCATGCACAATTAAATAACCAATATCGAAGGATACCAATAATAAAAAAAAAGATATGGTACAGATGTATTGTGCATCCCTAGTATATATGAATATTCATGAAGCTATTTTTTATTACAGAACAATAATGAAGTTTCACAGCATGAAGATGGAGGAGATTAATAAAATCATCAGAGATTTATGGCGGAGCACATACAGGGGACAAGGTCTGCCTTTACACACAAATGTTTGTCTGCAATTATGGATTTGTTTTCATGAATCTTTTGTCCTGCTTGATAAGGTGTCAAATCTTTGTTTGATTGTTTGATACTTATATATACAGTATATAGTGACCTTTTACCATGAGTATGTCTCCTGATCTCCCACAGACATTGAGTACGTAGAGATTCGCTCTGATGTGGATGAGAACGCCTCTGCCGGCCTGAAAAGAAGGACTTACAACTATAGAGTGGTAATGGTCAAAGGAGACACGGCTTTGGACATGCGGGGACGTTGCAGTGCTGGACAAAAGGTCAAAAAGCAGCTACGTATATCTTGTTTCTCTATCACTCCAGTAAAAAAAAAATCTCTCTTAGAATCACCCAAGGTTCCCATTTAAATGTTTACTGCATGTTTGTCTGTAGGTTCTCGCCTCCCTCATAATACGATTGGCTCTGGCTGAGACGTTCTGTCTGAACTGTGGGATTCTGGCGCTGGATGAGCCCACCACCAATTTAGACAGAGAGAATATAGAGTCCTTGGCACATGCACTGGTGGAGTGAGTCTTTTTTTTTCTTTTTTTTTTCGTAAATACAGCCAGTCTTTAAACAGAAAACACAATTTATTTACAGCAAGAGCAAAATGACAAAACAAGAACTTCTATTTGCCATTTGACACTTTCACTAACTAAAAGATGTACCATTGGTTTCTTTGCAGGATAATCAAGAGTCGTTCTCATCAACGCAACTTCCAGCTGCTTGTTATCACTCACGACGAGGATTTTGTCGAGCTCCTGGGACGATCCAACTATGTGGAGCATTTCTACAGGATCAGGAAGAACCAGGACCAGTGCTCAGAAATCACAAAGTGCAGTATCAACACACTCAACTCCTACCTG
Organism: Abramis brama; assembly: GCF_963993115.1. NCBI lineage: Eukaryota > Metazoa > Chordata > Actinopteri > Cypriniformes > Leuciscidae > Abramis > Abramis brama. The sequence continues at coordinate 6,390,607 of NC_139977.1, forward strand.
CACTGATGCCTCAGATCAGATGAGAGAAGAAAGACTGTTAGTCTATATTCAGAGGTGACAGAATCAAAGTTCAATTTATTAGACAGTTGATTAGCATGATCTAAACATAACGCATATCAGTCTCTATGTACCAAATCTGGGCCAAATCTAAGCGCCGAGCAGTAAATTGTCCACATAACCATACATGCATTAATTGTCGAGTTAAATTGAATGCAACAATTTACATAAGAATGGTTTTGTGTAAAATTCACACATGAAAGGCACAATGTGATTCAACTTTACTAATATTAGTTTGTACATTTAGTTGCCTTCTTCTGAAAGATTAAAAAAATATTTCCTTGTTCTAATTTCTGATCTAGATCATGATCTAATTATTTGTGACCTCACGTCATGATCTGTAATTGTGGCATCAAAAATATTTGGATTAGCGCTGTCGATTGATTTAAAAAAAAAAAAAGTAGTTAAGGATTCTGTAATTAATCAGAGTAATTGCGCCTAACATTAACATTTGTAATCATCAATATATTTTCACATTAAATCAATATGATAAATAAATGTGGAAACAACATAATTGTAGACTGTATGTTAAATATTTGACATTTTCAATGTTTGTTTAATGGAATCTTTTTACTAATTAAGATCAGTATCACTGATACCAATACTGGCATTTATATTGCACTTTACTATGTAAGTGCTTTACAATCATATCAGGAGTCTCTCCTCAATCACCACCAGTGTGCAGCATCCACTCGGATGATGTGATGGCGCCAGTGCGCTCACCTCACACCAGCTATAGGTGGGGAGGAGAGGGAGTGATCGAGCCAGTTCAGTGGATGGGGATTATTAGGAGGCCATGATTGATAAAGGCCAATGGAGGGATTTTGGCCAGGACACCAGGGTTACACCTCTACTCTTTACGAGAAGTGCCATGGGATTTTTAATGACCACAGAGACTCAGGACCTTGGTTTAACGTCTCATCTGAAGGACGTGCTTTTTTTGACAGTATAGTGTCCCCATCACTATACTGGGGCGTTAGGACACACACAGACCACAGGGTGAGCAGCGCCCCCTACTGGCCTCAACCTAGTTTTCCTGAGTCTCCCATCCAGGTACTGACAGACTCAACCCTGACTAAATTGCAAATAAACTAAATTGCAAATTAACTGAATGTTTTTATTTATCATTTAATAACAATTACAGAACATTAAAATACACTGTAAAAAATAATTTTTTGGTGAAGTAAATACTACTGAAAAAAACAATGTAATTTACATGAAAAAGTTAGTTCAGGCAAGAATTAAAAAAACGAAGTAAATTCCATATCAGTACTTAATTCAAGCGAGTAGAAATGAAAGCGTAAATATCAACTCAATAAAATTAAGTAAAAATTACTCAGCTTTTCTGATACTGGGGTTCCCATCATGCACTGGACCTTGAATAATTAATGAGATTAATTTTTCACTGGTTTCCAGCTGTATTTACACTGTTTTATCATTGCTTTTGTTGTCAGGATTAGTAACTTGCCATTTTGTGACATTTCGAGTAAATTTTCTGCTCAAAATGACACATTCAAACACAAAAACGATCCATCAAATGTTACCGTCATTGTGTATTGTCTACCAAGTATTGAGGTCTTTGCATTCACATGATGCTTAACATCTGACATGCTGTAGTATAAATTACTTAGATAATCTAAGTAAAGCACATACTATAAATGACTGGTATAATTCAATATTATTGTTTGAGTGAAATGTAATGCAAAGGAAATTTCAACTAAATCGATATTAATCAACCTTTTACTAGCCAAGTTAAAATTACTTATTTTCTGTGTTACTTTCACTTAACTAGGTTAAGTAAAGTTTACCTAATTCCATATTCCAAGTAAATTTAACTTAAAGATTTCTAATTAAAGCTACTGATGAATATGTTTAGGTTTTTACTTGGCAAATCTTTGTAAATTTACTAGCATTTTCTGAGTGAAAAAAGTTGCCTAGCTTTTTTCAAGTAAATCCTACTCCAAATTTTTTTCAGTGTATTATTACAACTTTTCATTTATATGAACGTAAAAAAGTATTCACATGAACTATTATAAATGTATATTTAGTTGTGCCTAATATATAGTATTTTTGGTTCTGTTTCTGTCTTTATCAGCGCCTGTTTTATTTAACTGTTTTATATGTAGGTAGGACATGAGGGGAAATGACTTCATACATTCACTAAAAAGTTATTTGTTTAAGGTAATTAACTTAATAGTTTTGAGAAAGTTTGTTTTCAGATGTTATTTGGTTTGATTATACATTTTAAATGCAACTTGAGTATTCTTTTTTTTTTCATCTTATATAATGTTTTAAAATTGTCTGTTGAGTTCTGCCAACCAACATGTTAAAATTAGATTTTAGAAGTTTTTATTCATTGGACCTTTGATGCTGTTATTTGTATGACTAATTGCAAGTACAAACACATGCAGATTTGCAGCAAAAGCTATCAGTATTGATCAATTGATTTTGCAATAATGAAACTTATTTGCACAAGCAAACCTGAAAAAAAGTGTGGCCTTCAGAACCTCAAAATCATGATGATCTTGAAAGTTAGTCAGTGTCAGTTCCAGGAAATCAGGACAATATGACAAACATTATCAACCACATCTCAATCAAGATATTCAGTGAGCGCGCCATAATCAGCCAATAAACATCGCTTCGCTTACGATGCAAAAAAAAAAAAAAAAGCTAGATAGCCAAGTCTTGCCTTTTTGAGAGTATATATATACACAGCGTACAGAAGAGAGGGAATCAGGTACCTCAGGCCTTCAAACAACCAAAGTCTCGAGAAATCCAAGCAGACAGACAAAATGATGAAGACTATTCTACTGCTCGCTTTCGCTGTATTCGTCTCTGGTGCTCCTGTAGAAAAGACTTTATTGAAAGAGCTTGTTCATAAGCTGGACACCGCAATGAAAAATCTCCCAGTGGAGCCCAAGGTAAGATTTAACTTTAGTATAGTAACTATAGTAAGCCAAAACTGTCTATACTTTTAGATACTGAGCAGAGCATGATTGCAATATTCATTTTACCTGTTATTTTTAGGGGAAAGAAATCTTCCTGGAAGTGCTGGCAGAGGATGGCACGTGCCATGAGGTGAGATACATTTTCATTGACTCGAAACAGCATTAACAACTATTCTTTCATGGTTAGAGCCTAATAAGCTTTTTTGAAAATTGTTTTTGTGGACGGTGCTAGTCTCTTATGTGGGAACAGTTATGAGTCATTTAAAATATTTTTGCTGCTTTTGTAATGTTAACATTTGAATTGAAAGGATTTGAGCCCTGGTCTTACCTGTGATTTCAATATCTTTGCAGGATGTGTTCTGCAAGGCTGAGCAAGAACTGAAGAAGGTTTCTGGGCTCAGTAAATATGATGATTTCCGTACTGATAAGACACTAATGAGGGATTTACATATGTATAACAATGGGGTAAGTTGAACTCTGAAACATGATGTCTTTTCCGTTCAATACATCCATCCTACCGGAGTTGAATAACTGTGACGTTTACTGTCTTTCAGACCACCTGCAAACCTGTTGCTAAAGGCCCAGTTCAAATCAGCCTGCATGACTTCTTGAAAAACCTCAAGAAATGTGTCCAGTCTGAACTCAGCAAAAAATAATTTATAAAAGATCTTATTTATTTTTTTGTCTTTATTAACATATTATTTTGTCTACATTGACTGTAGCTGTAGTCTATATCATTTTGTACCTGAGGAAAATTTGCTAAAATGTATTTATCATTTGTAAAGTACAGATTTTGTGCAGTATTTCTTTCAGTGGTTTAAAAATTTGATCTTTTATTTACTTGCACTGAAACATCAATTTACAGAGCATTACTGAGGTTTTTTATTTTATTTTATTTTTTTATTGTATCTTGATGTTTAGATTGTTGTCTGTGCTTAGTCTTGACATTAATGGATTAGGTGACCTCACAATATAATAAATACTAAAATACAAAAGAAACTATTTGATTTATGTATTATGCGTCTTTATTTTATTTAACTTGTGCACAAAATAATGAACTTGTATAATGCTTCTTAAAAAAGCTTCTATACAGGACTCTATATATGTTTGGAGCACTGCGAACTGGCCTTAAGGAGAAATGACTTAATTCATTGCATAATACTTTCATGTTTAACTGTTATTTCAATCTTTTGTAGTGATTAAGTATTTTACAAGCTTTCATCAAATTTAATTAAAATTAAAAAAGGATCTATGTATGAAGTGCCTAAAATAACCCTTTCGAGGTTTTATGTAGTATAACCTTTTCTTCTGTGTACAAAACAGCAACATTATTAAAAGGAATCAGTGTGTTATATATATAATCTGCAATCTTTGTATTTATTGTGCATGCCCTCTACAAGACTAAAGATTCCTTTTTGGGTAGTTAACACTGATTAATAATCATGCATGAAGCTATTAATCATTCATTCATTTATTCATTCAATACATAATTTATGCTTGTTAAATATTTCATGATATGTTCACTGTTAATAAGGGATTTGTGTATTTTTTTCTTGAGGGTGTTGTCTGTTCCAGAGGGCATATATCATGTGAAATGGATCACAGAAGCTTTGATACACTTCAACGGTGCTATTAATTTTTTTCCCCCTTTCATCTACAGTTTACATACTGATATTGCATAGAAAACAATCACACCTGATATGCCTTTAAGTGTTGCTTTATGCAGCTAAATTCATAGTTCATTTAGCGCAAACATTGTGTCAGTATGTGTGTTCCCTGGGAATCGAACCCATGACCTGGGTGTTGCTAGTGCTATACTACCAGTTGAGCTTGTTCCTTCAGAACACTTTAGCAACCATGTATAGCAATGCCCTGGAAATCAACCAAACACCTTAACATTGTGGCACCAACTTGCTCTATTCAAGTGCAAATTGTCATTGTGTTGCTGTTTTATAGCACATACGCCCCCTTGCTTTCACATGTGCTCATGGCAGTGAAATGTAGACCAGTGTCCCATAGTAGGAGCTCAAGAGAACATGTGGAGTGATATATAACCACACTGCATGGGTGCATGTATTATTCAAAGGCAATTCAAGAGCCAAGTGTGCACACGTCCCACAATCCAGCACGCTTAAAGGGGCGCGAATGATCAGATACCTGTGCCTATCAGCCACAGGGTCAACTCTATTACAGTCCTGGTGTCACATAGCCTGGACTCGCTCTGGGTTTTAAAAAAAAGAGTGTCTTTGCCCATAGCAGGTATATGCTAAAGCAATTCCCCTGACTCCTCACTAGTACAGCCATACATTAAGTGATTCAGGATTGCATGTAGCAATAAATGTTACAATTGTAACCAAAAAGGATTTTCTTTTTGTCCATTTCATGTCCTTCTCAGCTTACGCAAGGACTTTTTTCAAACGTTTTGTAGATTACTTCAGAATTAGCTATTCTATTTTGGTTTTCATGTAATTATAATACAATTTTAGGATTGAAGTTTTAAAAATCTCCCTTTGACTTGCATTGATAAATTTAGCGTTAAAAAAGATAGGGATGATCCTATTATATTCAGAGTTAGTGAAAGTTACTTTTAAAAGTTATGTGTTACAATAATGCATTACTCCCTAAAAAAAGCAACTTATTACATAACTTAGTTACTTTTTATGGAAAGTTTCTCACCTGGGCTGGGCTTTCTTGTTTGTTTTTCAACAACACACCAAACCAAAAGTGAAATGGATAAGTCTCAGACTGAAGGAAATGCAAATTCATGTCTGTGAGTTTCACATTCATGCAATAAAAACAAAAAATAAACACAAATGTGATGTTTATCTAAAGTCATTTGTGCTTATTAGTATGGTTGAATTCAATCATCAAAGGTCAGCAGCAAAGACATTGAGTAATAAAGTGAGATTAAATATATAAAGTATATATATATATATATATATATATATATATATATATATATATGCGCTATTTTATTACAGGTTTGCAGTTTTTTTTAACTCAGATATTTTGTTGTAAATTTTAAAAAGTAATAGTTACTTTACTGGTTACTTGGAAAAAAAGTAATCGGATTATGTAACTTGCGTTACTTGTAATGTGTTACCCCCAACACTGATTATATTTATCAAATTAAAATTTGTTCTTGCATGCATTTAGTTGTATACTGAATTTTGATCTGACAAAGCATTTCCCATAGCTTTGCCTAATAGTTTTATAATAATTATCATTTCTACTTTGAAATTAATATCAGATAATCACTAGAATGTAATCACACAAATACTGTTTCATTTGTTTTTCTCTATTTTATCAAAATTATGACATTATCACTCACAATGCCTATTACTTTATCACTCACTGTCCTTACCTTAAAATACATATTTTAAACAAACACTTAATTTTACACTCAGTGTCCGTTAAATGTTACATTGTACTTACCATAGTAATAACAGTAAGTTATGCATAATTACATGCAACTAACCCTCAACCAAATCCTAATCCTACCCTATGCCTAGTAAGTACATGTTGTTAATGTATATAATTACACTGTAATGACACCTTAAAATAAAGTAACAACAACTTTTAAACGGTTCCTCAAACTTTTTGTCAACACAACTTTTTCTGAAAACAAACAAAATCTTCAAAAATATTACAAAATCATAGCCTTCATGCTTGAAGGCCTATATGCTCTGGTGAGTTAAATAGTTTAAAACATAATTACACTCAACTGAAGTAGATCTTATTTAGTACCCTGGTAATAACACTTGAAAACAAATGCTTGCACTTCTCACTTGCTCAAACACTTGCTCCTCAGACTGGACGGTCGCTCACTCGGGTTGCCAGTTTGAGCACACGCAGGAACGAGCGCAATGGACAATGAAAAGTGGCAAATTGGCAATGTGCAGTATCACACAGACCAAAACAAAAACAAACATTCCAGCCTGGAAGCGCACATGTCAAAATAAAATAACTGGCTGTAGAAGTGTTTTTCAGAGAAACGAGTATATATGTGAACTTAATATCCTAACCTAAACCTAAATATCTGCTAACATATTATGGTATTTTTATGCTTTAGTAGAGTGAGAAAGATACAGAGCACCTTTAAAGTCAACATGAAATCAAAATGGACAATTCTTATATTTTTTAATGGAATGCGGTATTTATCATAAATTATTTATCCATGAATATCTTTCTTTTTCTTCTTCTTCTTCTTCTTTTTTTTTTAATGTGCCCTAGTAATCTTTAATCAAAATAACTTTCTTCCCTCTTGCAACAACATCTCTTATCTGATGATGCTTTTATTGGCGTAAGGGCGGGACAACCTGTCACTCACATGAGATCCACCAATATATATTGCGTTCCTGTCATATCAGGAACATTTTATTTTCGAGTTGAAAGCATATCAGTGGGAAACTTGGGATTTTCTTTGAGTCCTGACCTTGGGAGCGTGTCAGTGAGGAACAAGGCGGAATACCACAATACTTATGTATGTATTTAGCAGTGACACTTTCCAGACTTGTTTATTTACAACAAAAGAAGCTAATTGCCTGCACAAATTACAATAGCATTGTAATATAACAAGTAAAGTTTACAGTGGCTCCATAAATTACTTAAAAACATAAAAAAGCAAAACACAGGCTACTGGTGCACATTCTTTGTTCTTTATTTTAAGTAGAGTTTAAGAACCTTGCTGTATTTTTGGGACACCACCACCACCAGCTGGTAACATTCAAAAAAATAGTCAAAGCAGCAATTGTTCTCCCCTCCCCCCATAAAGTTCATGGCCCGTCCATCTCGGGAACTTGGGTATCAAAATTATCCCCGAGTGGTAAATACGACTTGAGAGGGCGTCCAAGTCCAATTTTAACTAACTCGTATTTCCGATAATTCCGATAGCACGTGAAGGAAGCATTGAGTAAGGCATTGAGTATGTCACAAGAAAGAAAATAACATGGCAACTTTTCATGACTTTAATAGAAATAGTTGTAATTATTTTACATTTTTTACATACGGTATAACCCATATTGCTATGATTTATAGCCTACATATTTAGTTTGTTTTAGTTTGTCTGTCATGTGCTAAATATAGTGTTCAAGAAAATGTGTTGATTATACACCGCTGACAGAAAACTTACACGAGTTTCGCAAGAACAGCTAAATTCAATGGGGCTCTTTATTTAAAATAGATAAATAAAAAATTGCAAACACCAGTAATGTGACTTTCTAACCCGATCTCATAAGTAGGCTAACTATTTTAGGAGTTGACGATTTCGGCTGACTTAACTCATGCGATATAGGCTATATATATATATATATATATATATATTTTTTTTTTTTCAACTATGAAGAGACACCAGTAAGTGGGGTGTAAGCAATTAATACGAATTAGCCACCAATTCGCCAAAATGTAAAATAGTTACGAATCGCCTTGATGAGTATATGAGCTTGACATTGAAGTATGAGCTACAAAGAGATTCTAACACAACGTTGAAGACGCGCCCAAAATTCACCTCTGAAGGACGGCCTCAAGTTTCCCGGTAACAGTATCCCCTTGGATAACCCCGTGAGTTATCGCATGGAGACACCGCGGGCAAATGCCTAAGGTGGCTTGGCGTGATGATGATAGGAACGGACTAATAAAGCACACCGGGTTCGCGGTCTGCCTCCGCATTGGCTACATCTCATATGTTGCTGCTGGCGTTGTATGAATAATTAAAGCGCCGGTGTCTTAACTCTGCCGTTCTCGTACGTGGAGTCGGAGTGTCGGCCCGAGAACAACCGCTTGTCCCGCAGAGGGAGAGGGGGTTCGCCACATCTTCCAGGAGACCTCCACCCTCATTCTGTCAGATCTTCTTTGCTCTGAAATAAAAACATGAATTCACTTTCTCTCTCTGTCTCTCTCAGACACGCATGTCTAGCAACCCCAAGTTCTCAAGTAGGCTAGCTAGGCTATCATAAAAATAAAGGTATAGGCTAGTTATTTAAATAGCCATTTTTGACTTTATTGCTTTGAACATTAAAAGGTTCCTGCACGCGCTTCTTTAGATCTAGAAACGAAGGTTTTTGTTTTTGTTACTTTACGTAGGCCTGTTGTCAGTCAGATAATTTCCTTTTTAGACTTTTTGGTGTGTTTTTTTTTTTTTTTTTTTTTTTTTTTTACAGAATTTCACTAAACAAAAGCCCCTGTATGAAATAAGAAATTTAATTAAATCAATCCACTATATAGGCTAGTTCCCCTGCGATTTCCTTGAATTGTCGAGTTACTAAAACGTTATTCCAATCCATTTAGAGTTCTTGAGGATTTATATTCAGGATTGCCCTATACGAAACAACTAAAAAGAGCTGTGTTCAGTTGATTATAAGAGTAGGCTATGAGTGTTTCATGGGTTTCAAATTACATCCCTTTAGAATTTTTGATTGGGAAAAAGGTGATGAAAACTAAAATAGCCTGAACTGAAGCAACAGTTCTTTGAACATTACTCTGAAACATTCTATAGGTTGTTCCTTATGACACATGAGTTCCTGGCCTATAGGCCTCTACCTTTCAGTAGATCATCAATAATTCAGTCCCCACCACTGGCCACATGCCCTGCTCTGTGCTCAACTTAGATTGGTTTACACCGTTGTTTGAGGGTTATGATATAAAAAAGTATTGGCGATCTTAATTATTCATGATCCGCCTTCTCCAATGAATTTAACCCTCCTTCATAATCCCATTAGTTTAACTACTTAAATTCGGATTGATGATCGTTCTTGGCAATTAGGAAAGATTATAATTTAGGCTGGGAGGAAATTGCAGTGTTATTAGAGTTGATACGTATTTTAAACCTTTTAACACTTCTTTGGAGAACAACTTAAATGAAATGCGAATTTTGAATAGGCTTTAGAACTTAATGTTATGCTTAAGCCTATTTAATACATGCTAAAACGAATTTGCCCAACATAACATTGTCATGCAATTACCTTATTACAAATAAAAGAAAAAGAATAACCCGCACTGACTGAGGCTACATTTGAGCATTAGTTATGTATTTACTGTGTATTTTCAAACCTTTAGCCTACAGTTTTTTTTTTTTTTTTTTTTTTTTTCAAAGAAGAGGAAAATAACTAAAACGTTTATATAAAATAAAACCCCATACACAACTATTTTACATTTTGTGTAATGTAAAAAAAAAAAAAGTAATTAAACTGAAGTAGCCTACTTGAGAACTGTTCGGCTCTAAAATTTAAAATGAACTAGGCTACTCTTAATTTAGTCAAACAAAAGGATTAACGGAAGGTGTTAGCCTAGGCCTATATAACAAATTTATCAACCTTTTTACTTTAATTTCATTTAAACATACCAACACTTAAATAATAACTGCCTAACTTTCTTAAGATGATAGGCTATCTATCTATTTGTTGTTATTATTATTATCGTTTTGTATAGGCTACAGTAATTCATGTAAATCTACAACGACATCGTCTAACATAACTTCACAATTGCTTCTTGAAACATGACAGTGAACTGGAACGATCATCGTCTTACCTGAACAGCGTCTCTTCTCCTTCCCTTGAGCCTGTAAGAAGCGTTTCCTGACTAACAACTCTCCCTTCAGCTCTCTGCCTGTTTTATACCAATATACAATTAATATTGCATCGCCATTACTTAATAATTTCAAATCCCTCTCTGCACAAAAGCCGTGACAGACATGTATTATTCAGCGGTGTCTCATTCTTAAAGTTGGAAAACCAGATAGAAAAGAGAGGAAAATAGCCTAGTTAAAGTTGGCTTGAATTTTTATTTTTGTTCTCTCTGTAAATATTCTTTAAATTAGGTGGTGGTTGGTCTATATTCCATTAATGTTTAATCACAATTGAACTGAAGCTTATTAATAAAACAACTCAAGTCTTAAAAATTAATGATATTACAAGGATTTTGATGCGAGTTGCTTTCGTTGTATATTGTTTATGTAAGATGAAAATGGCGCATATATTTATAGCCTATATAAAAAAATACAGTAGGCTGTTATTATTTTTTGCTCCTATGACGTGATACGAGACACGTTGTCCTGTTTTTTTGTTTTGTTTTGTTTTGTTTTTTATATATGTGTAATTAAAATAATAGCCTAATAAAAACAGTCCACATGTTTTGAAAAAAATCAACAATTTATTAAATAACATTCTTCAAAGTCACACATTTTGTAAAGTGGAGTTTAAAGTGAGAGTGATTGCAGTGGCTACATTAATGCAAATCAAATAGCAGCATTCTTTACACCATCAGTTTTTGCATATTAGGATCACTTCGACTAATGATCGAAAAATATAAATATAAAATATATATTTAGTGACATTTTGTGAGAACGTGATTTCCACCATGTATGCAGTCACATCTGACAAGACATTCAAACGAATATTACAAACGCTATACACAAATTTCAATGGGCATTTCATGTGATAGCCTACTATCGTAACTTGTGCGCAAATTGTATTGTAATATAAATAAGTCTTTAAATACCAAAAACACACGTACACACTTCAAAATATAATTTCACGTGTGATAATACTGAAACAAAGTTTTTTAGTAGCCGTTCAGTTAGAGTCTCCTAAATGTATTCAGAGTTTGATAATTTCAGATTAAAGCTTTTAATGGTTAAACAGTATTGCTTTATAATGCAGTGGTAAATTCATATTTATTTTGTTTTACTGAAATAAAAAATAAAAAATACATTACGATGCCCATGTTACACAGTGTATGTTGCTTTATAACCATAACGACGTGTAGGCTAATCACAATCAGCTTCATAAAATAATTACACATTAAGTGCTCCATGTTTTTCATTAGTTTTACTTGCTCGCATAGCTAAATACAAAGTAACATGAACTCTGTAATGTAAGCTGTGATCACAGATTAATCAATATCATTTCAAGTTTGTTTAAAAGGTCAAAGTGTGCGAATTATTCAATGGCCTTCGGTGGAATGAAACATTTCTGTCACTAACTTTCGGGTTGAGGTTAAACTGAAACATAAAAATACAGATACTTTACACAGAAACCTTGTGTTTTGACTTGGGGGGAGTCGAACTTTTATTAGGTAGCCTAGCAGACTCCATGGAATAATTCGCATACTGGTTACATCAATTGGAGGCAATATGAAATGTCTTTATAGGCTTATAATGCTTAAAAGAAGAAATTTAGATCCCTGTGGTGTTCCTAAAATGTCTCCTTTGCTCTAACAGCATTAGTGCACTGCTGAATATTTCATCCGTTTCTGTTTTTGCCGTTGATTGCAGAACCAAACCCGAACCACGTTCTTCTTTAGATCCAACTTCTCTGCGATTGCCGCGATTTTCTCCGACGACGGTCGCGGCTGGATGGCGAAATACGCCTCGAGCGATCGCTTCTCCGGAGCCGCGATGGACGTTCGCTTTCGTTTCCTCTCGTTCCCGTTAAAAAGGTCCGGTTTCCCGTTTTTCTCCCGGTAAGCCGCTTCAGCCTCCTCCAGCCAGGCTTGCAGAACGGGTTTGAGGGCGATCATGTTGTTGTGGGAAAGCGTTAGGGATTCGAACCTGCAGATGGTGCTCTGGCTCAGCGAGCCGACCCCCGGTATCTTGAGGTTGGCGAGTGCAGAGCCCACATCAGCCTGGGTCACTCCGAGCTTTATCCTCCGCTGCTTGAACCTCTCCGCGAACGCCTCCAGCTCTCTGGGATCGGACTCCACGTCGTTGACGCACGCCATCCCGTTGTGGACCGACAGGGCGTGCGGGTGGCCCATGGCCATGGCTTGGTGTAAGTGACCCATTTGCAGGTGGTGCTGGTGGGCTTGAGTGCTCATCTCCGGCGGCGCACCCATGCCGCTGACCGATAAACTCGAGGAAATGTGGTCAAGCAGATCCCCCTCCAGGGTCTGGTGGCTGAGGTGGTGGTGGTGGTGCGAGGGCAGGTTGGATGACGGGTGGGATATGGGCACTGTGGACGAAGAAGAGGTGCAGGGCACGCTGCTCATGGTATGATAGGTGACGTCCGTCTTGAAAGGGTGACTCTTGCCGTGACTGTGAGACACCAGGTCAGCCGCTGCCAGAGCTTCAGCGCGGGCCAGCAGACTCTCATCAAAGCCGCTGAATATATTGCCCTGGAGCTGCAGGGAAGAGCGCGCACATGGAAGTCAGTGGGGAATTGTGTCAACTCTGGATTAAAGAACATTCCCAAGCACCCTCCTCAAAAGCACAGGTCATAAAAATTAATATGAAAGCAGCAGCTTTGCTTGGATAGGCATGTGGGTGAGGGAGAGAGGGAGTCAGAGGGAAAGGAAAGGAGAGGCTGGGGAGGGAGGGATGGAAGCTGGAGCAACTCAAAACACCTCAAAGTGACAGAATGGAGACAATACGAGGAGTTTAGCGCGAGACGTACCTGCGGGGCAGGTAGACACACCCGCCGCATGCCCTCGGAGCTCGGGTGCAGCGCAGGGTGCATGGAGAAGTGCTGCTTGCCGTTCATGGCCATCATCTTCGGTGCGCACCTTGCAGGTGAGTGGACCTGACATGGAGGCGACGCGGCGCTCTGGCTCGACGCTCCTCGTGTGTGCGGTTTCCATTGGCAGCGCCTCCCGGGCTACACACACACACGCACACACACTCCTCACACCGCCCTCCCGCCTCCACCTGTTCCTCTTTTCAACTTACAAGATGCGAGTCGGGAAAGCGTAAGCTTCTGTACGATAGCCTACTTACCACATGCAAAATGTTAGCCAGTATTTCAATAATTTAAGTCATCAGCGAAGGGATTTTTATTTTATTTTTTTATTTTTAAAAAAAATATTTTTTATTTTTTATTAACTATTAATAATAATTATTTTATCTTATTTAATTTGTTTACGATTATTTTATTTTTTCCTATTTATTTGACATGAAATAATATATTGTAATTTATTTTCATTTCATGTTAATGTACTTTGTTTAAAACGTAAATGGAATTAATAATAAAATGTTATTGATAATCATTATTATTATTCATTGCGAAAAACAGTAGTTTTTTAAAGTGTTCAAAAATCAATAACAATGTTAAATGCGTTATATATGTTATAACATTAATGTTTCGTTTTTTTCTAATTTTAAAAGTGGAAAACCAGATGTACACAGTTTGTTCTTAAACTTAGTTCAACAAATTTCATAATAAATGTAATTTATTATAAATAAATAATAAATAGGTCATTTTTGGTTTTGTATTGTCAATATTGTATCTCCTGACTTATATCATTTCACAGTAGGCCTACATCAAATGTAATGGATAATCAAAGAACATTTTTGTCTATTTTAATGTGCAGGAAATCCAATAATTGAACTTACATTATTTCTAATTATTGTAATGTCATTAGAAATAGCCATATGCTGTGTAGAATATTTAGTGTATTAGTAAAATACTATATATATATACTGTATATGAAACACGATGCATTAAGAGCCGAGGGGTGAGAACTTTTTGAATTTGAAGATCAAGATATATTGCATTTAATTTGGATATCTTCATCCTGTTCAAAAGTGTTCACCCCCCGGCTCTTAATGCATTGTGTTTCCTCCATCAGTGAATATTTGAACCTTTTTAATAGTTGTGTTTGAGTCCCTCAGTTGTCTTCACTGTGAAAAGATGGATCTCAATATCATACAGTCACTGAAAGAGTTCAAATATGCAAAACAAATGCTGGAAAACTGAAGAAGTTGCAGGACCTGAAGGGTTTTTCTGAAGAACATTGGGCAGTTTAACTGCTTAGAACAAACAACGGATTCAAGAACAACCATCACAACAACATTTAAAAAAAAAAAAAAAAAAAGAAAAAAAAAGCATAGATCATCTGGGTAACAGCACACAGTTTTAAGAATCAGGGGTATGTAAACTTTTGAATGGGGTCATTTTTATAAATCCAGCATTTTTTTTTTTTGTCTTGTGGACTCTATGTAAACATCTTTTATATACAGTATCTTATTCAGGACAGTACTAAACAAAGAAAATGCATTTTGTATGATCCCTTATTGTGTTAAAATAATGAGCATGACTATATATATATATTCCCCAATAAAAATGTATATTTTTAAAGAAAATCTCCATATGATCACATCAACTTGAGGAAAGTTGATGCTCGCAGTCGATGGCAGGAACTTTCACCTTGGCTGACCCCTAATCTTCATCAGCAGTGGCGTTTGAGAGCTGCTCTCACCTGCCCTGTCAAAACACTTTAACTGCTCTATTCAATATAGAGATTCATGAAGCTAGCTGTTGTCCGGTCGATACCAATGATTTGCAAACTCAATATTAGAAGAAAATTTAATTTAAAAAAAAATTGGACAAGCAAAAAAAAAAAAAAATCTTATGAAGTCATTTTATATGAGCACCACTGAATTCCCCAGCTCAAATTGGTTTGGTGAATAAATGAATGGCATTGCAGTTGGCCACTGGAAGTAAACACCTGTTCTTCTTCTGTGTCTGGGTGACGTGGCGAAGAGAAGCCAGGCAGTGCAGTGACACAGATGCACCATCCGATCTCATCCACCTCTCCTGTTCCCCCAGACGCTCAATTATTCATCTGCTATGTGGCGGGCATCCATTACCTCTCTGGCATTTTCTCATTCATTACGCAGATTAACAATGCATACTTTTTTTTTTTAAGTCTTGGCAAAATTGTCAACAGTCTTGTTGTGCCAACTGTGTCATGATATTCTCTAATCTTGGTTATGATACCTTTTATGATAAAGTCATGTCCCTATCCTTGCAAGATAAAGTTTCAAGTCATGAATATTTTACAAGCATAACCTAAAAATGCCCCATTCATAGCCCATCGGTTCATCTTGATTTACATGAACAGTTACTTTTTCCATAGTGTTTGTGTGATCTTGAATTGAGCGTCAAAATAAATTGAATTTATTGTTTAATCTGTCATGTGTTACTTTTTTATTTGTGGTCAAAAGCTTCTTTGATACTCTAAATATCAAAAAATATATACATACAGGTTTAACCCAGTTGCTTTTTCAGGGATCTTGAGATTTGCCTTTCTGTTGGTTTAGTGGAAGTAATTTCCACAATTAAGTGTTTTATTATTTTTCAAGACAAATAGTAGGCTACGTTTGTAAAATATGGTGTAGTATTAATAATTTTGTTTATTACAAGACATAAATTTAGGCCTAATGGATCAATGGGGTTTACCTTTCTGGATGTAATAAAATAGGCTACATTAAAACGCAGTAAATGTTAACATTTACTGGGGGGGAACTAAGTAGTTTGGCATAATCTTTATTATTTCTTTAAAAATTAATAGCTTAGTTTTGTAGTACCAGTAATGTTTAAAAATATGATTAATATTTAAAGCTACACTAATATGGGACATCTTATCACAGCAAATATATATATATATATATATATATATATATATATATATATATATATATATATATATATATATATATATTAAACAACCAATGATTTCCCTGAGGTTGCAATGTTGAGAAAACTCCTCTTAAATGTGAAAATGATCTGTGCCAATCCAGTGGTCAAATGCTGTGTGTGTCTCAGTTATCGGTGATCGGCTCAAGACTAGTCTGGTCTGTGTGCAATTCCACAAATCTGGAAGACCTTCTGAACATATATAAGCTGTAGACTTTAATAGAAAGGAAAATTTAAAAGATAAAAAAGAATCAATGAATTATGAATAATTTACTGCCATGGTGAGAATAACATGTAATCATGTAATCAATAAGAAAGTAACTGTAGTCTGATTACAAGTATTTTAACACATATAATATAATTACAAGTACTTAATTTTTGGAATCTTATTACATAATCCAGATGACATGTAATCAGCACTGTTTGTTCCATTTAAATGCACATTGTAAAAAATACTTGTTACATTTAAAAGTAATTATTGCGATGATTACAGGGAAATGTTTATATTTAATTGCTTAATAATATTATTTTGTTAACTACAATAAGGTTTCATTATTTAATGTAAGTTAATGCATTAGCTAACATAATAAAACGGTTAGTTCCAGACCTTGAACCTGATTGGTCAATAACTGTGTTTTATTTATGATAAAGCATGGCTATACCCAACGGTTTTGTGTATCCCTGCAACACCCTTAGCAACCATCCTACACCAACATAAACAGTCAATATAGTTCCACGTATTATGCATTTCAGCAAAATTAACTGGTTATTATTTACGTAACGAATTATGAGCGGCCCTTGCTGGCGTTATGTTGCATCATTCACCTTTAATTTTGAGGCAACGCCCTTCCCGCTGTCAAAGAGACCTGTCCTCCTGAGACATAGCAATGGAGTTTTTTCCTCTGTATATTATATTTAAGAAAATTTCTTTGAGACCATATAAGACAACTTTTTAAGTCTGGATGTCTTGTAAAGAGCACATTCAGGGATTCTCAGAGATACCAAATGTTTGGAGGTTCACCATGGCAATTCCCTCTCCTTGGTCTTTAAATATGAATGACATTGACTGAATACCTAAATTTAGCACTCTTATGGGAATATGATCATATTTTGTCATTTTAAATCTGACTCATTTTCTCATTGTTGTGGTAAGTTAACATCTCAAACCAACTTTAGTTCAAATCAGAATATGACTTTCTGTTATAAGAGACATAATAAGTGAATAGGGAAGAAATAATACATCAATATTTCTATGAAATATGAGCTATTATGAAAATGTTGGCAAGTTATTACTTTTATTTTTATAGCTACTTATTTTTTCATTACATGTTGCCCAAAGAACACATTAATATGCAAATTAGAGACAATGAATAGATACATTTTATATAATGGGGAAAAACATTGTTGGCCATGTTTACACATATATGTTGTAGAGTAAAATAGTATATCAAATCATTCTCTAATATCTTTCATACCATAGTTGAGAATCTTTGTAGAAGTCTTTGTGCATACTGTAGTTTGGATCAGGTGGAAGTTTCCAGGAGCTGTCAAAGTCCTGAAAATATTGTTTTGGTTATAGAGTCTTGTTTTCATTTTCTCATTAAGTGAGTCCTGGTGTCCTCTTCATAGAACATAGGTCTATATGATCTTCATAGATCATAGGACATATCATAAAAAATTTCCCCCCTCTCCATATGTTTCTTAGTCTCCAATGTATTGATGTAAACAATAAAATAAAAATAAAAAAACTAGATTTTCCACCTTCAGGGAACTAGAGTTACATCAGTAACCGAGACATCCCATTCAGTCAGTCACATTCGACGCTTCGTCGATATTGACGTATTGGGCTCCCTATGGAAGGCGCCATGGCCACTGAACCCTCACACAGTCGTAACCTACCCAGTACCCCATGTAAGCCCAAGTAGAGTAGTCCTTCCCAACGGGATAGAAGGGACAGGGCTTACTCTGAAGACTGTCATAGCTTCAGTTTCTCTTATCGTGATAATTCACAGGGAAAAGTGCTTCGGTTCTCAATTCCCATATTTTCCACCCATCGCCAGTGTTGTTAATGCTGGGGAAGCGTGCCTAGTCCAATTGAGAGGGACACTACGGAGGCCAGACCCTGCTGAAGGGAGGTAATGTGTGGTGGAAACAAATATGGATGGACCTGTGGAGCAATGTTACATATGGAAGATCTCTGTTGTAGGTCCTGCCTAGCCAGGGATGGAGCTACTACCAATGCAGAGACAGGGCAGAGCAGAAACTGCCCAGGGAAAGACACAGGTTTACCAACAGGGAAACCGTACCATGGAAGTAAACACATGGGATTACTAAGGGGAAATCACAGCATATGGGCATCTAGCCCAGTTCAAGGGCTGACCGGCCGCGCATGCACACAAGCACTGGGCCTGGCGTCAGACGCCTCTGCAGTGTTTGACTGCAGAAAGGATGCTGAAGGAACTAACTCAGGGTTCGCCAAGTGGGGAACTCACTTGGAAGAGCAAAGTAGGCTCTCGTATCCCCCCACTAGAAGGGAATGGCGCTGCAAGCGAGACACAGAGCCAGTTTTCCTGCACATTACCTGTTCTTACCCAACACACAGGAAGAAACCAGCTCAACATGGAGATTGTAGAATCTCTCAAAGGTGTTAGGTGTCACCCAGCCCACAGCACCTGGTACGCCAAGGTGATTGCCTCCACTATCCAGTGGGCCAACCTCTGCTTGGAGACAGCCTTTCCCTTCTGCTGACCTCCAAAGCAGACAAAGAACTGCTCAGAGCTTCTGAAACTCTGCGTGTGGTCCATGTAAACTCGCAGTGTGGCTTAACCCAATAGGTCAGTATGAACATGGCAACGCAAGGGCTGGGTCTGCCTCCTACATGGGCAGCACTTGCAAGTTCACCGCCTGGTCCCTAAAGGGAGTGGTGGGAACTTTGAGCACATATCCGGGTCGGAGCCTCAGGATCACGTGAGACAGGGCCGGCCCGAACTCTAGGCATGATTCGCTGACCAAAAACAACTGCAGGCCCCCCACCCTCTTGAAGGAAGCAAGTGCAGTCATGAGCACTGTCTTTAGAGACAGGATCTTAAGCTCAACTGACTCCAGCGGCTCAAAGGGAGCTCTCTAGTTGTCGAGATAGTTGCGAATGCCCACCTCCCTGAGCGGGGTAAGGGCAGCCTCTGCGACTTTGGTAAAAACGCAGGGAGACAGGGACAGCACAAAGGAGAGGACCTTGTACTAAAATGCTTGACCCTTGACAGCAAAGCGTAGTCTGTGTTGAGGCAAAATCGAGACATGAAAGTACGCGTCTTTCAGGTCGATCACTGCAAACCAATCTTGGGTCTTTGTTTGCCACCGAGGTAAATAGGACAACGTTGAACCTGGGGGTATGCCTAGCGAATCGCGTAGCCTAGTCTGACGGTCCAAATGAGCTAGCAAGACGGGCTGGGAAGCACTAGCCAGGCTCCCATGCTCCGCGAGAGTGGCACCATAAGGACAACAGACAGACCAGTGGGGGGCAGCGAGGAGCGCAGGGGCTTAAACTGGGAAGCATAGTGTCCCGAAGTAGAGGCAGTGATAGTGGTGCCTAGCCAGAGCATGCCCAGTATGGTTCACAGGCTGAGGAAACTGCTCTTTTTAAAAAAAAAAAGGAACAGAAATAAAATGAAACTGAAGATTCCTCAACCGGCCCTCCTCCGGGGGAAGGAGTGGTGCGTTCTCCATCTCCTGGTTCAGAGTAGCTCGCTCTATCTCTGGGCCATCAGTCTCAGGGCCACTTAGATGGATGCTTCGAGGGTTTAGTGGCAGCCTAATGGAACTGGCCAGGATGATTACTCTATCCATGCCAGAGCCAGGGGGATGCCCTTGGCACCTGGTAGTGGTGGTGTCATGCCGAGCTAGAATGTGTTTTATGGCCTCAGTCTGCTTCTGAACTGCTGGGCAAAGTCCTGACAGTGTTGCCGAAGAGGCTGGCCAAAGAAAGCGAACTTTGTCAACACCCATCATCTCAGCCAGGTCCAACCAGAGATGGTGCTCCTGGACCAGCAATGTGGACATCGTCTGGCCAAGGGCTTGCGCTTTCACTTTTGTCGCCCAGAGGGTCAGGTCAGTTTCCTGCATCAACCCTGGCTCAGAAATACCATCGTGCAGCTCTTTGAGAGCTTTTGCCTGATGGACCTGCAGGATGGCCATGGCATGCAGGGCGGAGACGGCCTGTCCAGCGGCACTGTAAGCCTTAGCAGCCAGGGCTGCTGTCATCTTACAGGCCTTGGACGGGAGGCACGGCAATTCCGCCAGGTGGCAGTACTTGTGGGCATAAATGCACCTCAGCTGCACGCTCCATCTGTGGAATCTCCACGTAACCCTTATGAATCTCCACATAATGGCCCCTATGAAAATCAGAGGCAGGCTGGTTAACAGCAGAGAGGACTCGTGCCTCCGTAAAGAAGGACAGTCGAGACCGCAATGCCAACATGATCATGCTCTCGCAGTGAGAGTATGAACCATCCACAAACGCTTTCTCAGAATGCTCTCAGCTCAGACATTTGAGACATTGATCGTGGTCGTCAGATGAAGTCAGGAAACTACCGTATCCAGAAACACACGCACAGAAAGACATCTTTAAAAAGACACTGGCCGCCTCTGCTTGCTCTTTCAGAAAATCTGCTCTTACACGCCAAAGCGCTGAGGGGTGAAAAGCTGCACTTCTCTGTGCACTGCTCTCTCAGGAAGCGAATCACCGGGAACTGCTGGATGCACCCTCACACTGACAGGAGAGATCTCCTCAAGAATAAGCTCTTTTTTAGCAATTAAACATGGATGTTTCATCCACTTTAGATGAAGGATGACTGGAATGAGTGATCGATGTTCACAACCGCTTGGCTCCGAAGCAAAGTATGAATGAATGAGTGCGAGCTGGCCTTATATACCCTTATGTCTGGGTAGGAGTGGCTCGGCATGCAAATCTCACTGGCCAATATCCATTGGCTCGTATAGTTACCACTTGAAGGTGATCGGGCTCCCAGGCGAGACCCCAATACGTCAGTATCGACATAATGACAAATGTGACTGACTAAATGGAATTTTTTTTTTGTGGAAGGATTGCATATATGAATGAAATAAAGTATGAATGAATAACAACATAACGAAAAACGTGACTGACTAAATGGGAACAATTTTTTGCGGAAGGATAGGATTTATGAATGAATGAGCAAAGTATGAATGAATGAGTGCGAGCCGGCCTTATATACTCGTATGTCTGGGTAGGAGTGGTTCGGCATGCAAATCTCACTGGCCAATATCCATTGGCTCGTATCGTTACCACTTGAAGGTGATCGGGCTCCCAGGCGAGACCCCAATAGGTCAGTATGAACATAACGACAAATGTGACTGACTAATTGGGAACAATTTTTTGCGGAAGGATGGCATTTAATGAATTTACCTAAAAAAAGTCGTATTAATATATACATTTTGGGTTTTAATACTTGTATTGTGTGACAACCGTTTTATAAAAGCAATAAAATACCCGAGGCATACTGTAGGCCTATTTTGAATAAGACTTATTCACAATAGTGCACAGCCTCTCGTACCTTATTGCTTACTTAACTAAGAATGAACAGTAAATTTTTTAGGCCTACCTATTTATTACTTTTTGTTCAAAATTGTGAAAAACTAGGCTACTATTCATTGTTAGTTCAGGTTTGCTATACTCTATGAAATAATATTAAAATATACAACTTATAATAGTGCATTAGAACATTTTAAAATTAACAATAAAGTATGTCATGTACTGGCTTAACTTGATAATCCAAATGAAAGAGGCTTGATGCAGATGAACAATGAAATAACATTTAATAAACACTAGGAACCAAACAGAGATAAGAACAGACAAAGACTGAGGGTTTAAAATTTGAATAAACAAAATGACAAGGGACTAAATGAAGGACAGGTGTAGGTGATTAGTTGACATCTTAACAAACAAAGGTAACTATGGAAACAATTAAGATGACAATTGAAACAGGAACTAAAATCACAAGAACTGAAACCCAAAATATCAAGACAAAAGAACATAAAAAACACTAACATTCTTAGTTTATGTTAACTATTGTAGTTAACATATTAATAAATGGAACCTTATTGTAAAATGTTTTAGTTATATGTAATTGATGATTACACCATTTCACATTTAAAGCAATTAAAAAAAACTTTTTAATAAACATAAGTAGTCAAAATGAAAACAAAAATTATAGGTGTATTTTTTTTTCCGTTTTATCATCTCAGACATCCATATTTGACATTAACCCTATAATATTTCCTTATTGATCCTAATGTTTTTAGTTGAGCTATTATTTGTGAATGCCTTACAGTGCAGACTAATAAGTAATTGTGCTTAAAAGCAGACACAAAAGCTTCTGAATTAAAAGGAATATCCAAGTCATGATAATGTGTAGGTACCGCAGATGAACCAAACAAACACATGTTAAACGAACCAAACAGACGAGAACCAAATGGTGACTATGTGTCACTGGGCCTTGACAGCCAAACCACCTGACTGATGCTTCTGTATCATCAGGTCTCACATTGCATGCATGGAAAGATCAACCTCACCGTGACTTCACAAGTCTCTTACTCTGATAGCTGTGCATCTGCCTGCATCATCTTAAAGCCTCCCATTGTCATCTAAAAAAAAAAAAAAAAAAAAAAAAAACCCAGATTCATTATTTAACGGTTGCAATGGTATTTGAGGGCTTGTCTTCAGCCGGCAACAACATGGCAGTGATTTCAGGTGGCATGTTTTATTGATATGGTTTTGGTGAGATGTGACAGGAGTTTGCTCTTCTGCAGGCATTATAGCTCTGATCTGCGGAATGACCTCGCTGTTGTCGTCGGTGTGTTTGCTCCATCCATTTCCATTCGTATCCAGGCTCCAAGCGAGCTCTGAGTGCTTGTCGCTCCAGCAGCAAGGGATGAGAAAATGACGAGCGGGTAAATCTGATGGTTGACGTGCCGTCCCAAGGGGCAATCAACACTGCTTGCATTAAATCAAATAGACTCTGAGTGTTTTTCACTTGGCTTCCCAAAGTAAGGGATGGCTGTGCATTATTCATGAGCATTTGAATATGTCAAAGCCACTGAAGCCAAATTAACTTTTACACTGTGTCGAAAGTTTGGGTAAGGAAGCTCAAACGTGTTACACGAGAATGAACCTCATTGGTTCTTGTGGAACCTTAAACGTGCTGCGTAACACGAGAATGAACCTCATTGGTTCTTGCTGAAGCTCAAACGTGATGCGTAACACAAGAATGAACCTCATTGGTTCTTGTGGAAGCTCAAACGTGATGCGTAACACAAGAATGAACCTCATTGGTTCTCGCACGTCAAGCGAACATGCTTGAGCTTCTGTTTACCACATCTGATGTGTGAGTTGATGAATACTTTTATGTGAAAAAAGCCTAAATTAAATAATTTCATCATATAAAGCAATCGTGTCTCTTCAGGAAATAGGGACTAAATTTTATATGGATTAGTTTTACGATCTCTTTATGAACTTTTTGAAGCGTCAAAGTGGTAGTTGTGTAGCTGTCAATGGAGGGACAGAAATCTCTCAGATTTCATCAAAAAGATTTGTGTTCCGAAGATGAACGAAAGTCTTACGGGTTTGGAACGACATGAGGGTGAGTGAGTAAATAATGACAGAAATTTTGGCACACATATTTTAGAGAAAACCATATTATTTCATTTATTTCACATTTGTAAGGTTATATTTTTGTGAATATTTTGAATGACTAAGAGGGGAAATTTTCACAGTCAGTTTTGCTAATATTCACTGCATGAACAGGGTAAAAAAAAAAAGATAATATCTTATGGGAAACTGTCATGTAATTTCAGGTTTGCCGGATGTATAAGGAAAATACTCGAGCCAAGTTACACAGAACAGTACATTTCCAGAAAAACCCAGATACTTGGTGTGCATGGCATACGCAGCCAAAAAAAAAAAAAAAAAACCCTGCTGGTAGTAAGGATTGATGGCTGTCAGGTGAGAAGACCATTCATATGTTAATGCCAGGCAGTTAAGGTGCTTGCTGTGTTCTCAGATGGAGGGAGGGGTTGAAAGTTTTGCTGACATGTTAAGGCCAAGTATGATAACCCATTGTCCTCTGCATTTAACCCATCCAAGTTAGTGCACACACATTAGGAGAAGCGAGTAGTGAACACACACACTGCAAACTGTGGACACACACCCGGAGCAGTGGGCAGCCATTTTTGCAGTGGCGCCCGGGGAGCTCAGTCGTTTCCTGTCGGTATTGAGAATTGAACCCGCAACCTTCGGTCTACCAATATTGAGTTCAATATTATTGATATTGATAAATTGTCAAATTATTAATAAAATTCATTAGTGTCAACTGTTTCAGAAACCATCAGTGGCAGATTGGTTTATCTCTCATTTTACTAATAGTATATCAACCCTGAAACTGTTTCTCATATCAAGCTGTATGTTAGTCTGTTGAAAATCTCAATAATGTTGGCTTCTTAGTGTAATATATAAATCTAATTTAAAAAAAAAGAGATAGATCAGACTCAGAAATGATTCAGCCCAGCAAGCAATAGCCGTCATTTCATCGTCTAGGTTAACTATATAACCCGGCTAATAGTCCGGCTATTCCGTGGTCTGTGGGTTATGAGTAACCCACTTGAATTTGTTCAATAATTCAATAACCTTGAATTTGGTTACATGTCGTTTTTGCCAAAATAACTTGCGAGATGTATGATATAACATCATGTAAGCAAAGTAAACAATGTTTACAAGTTATTTGGTTTCATTTTCTTCACTCATTTCATTTCTTTGTTATCTAATTGATGACTAGTCTATTCTTGGGCTATGGTTTAGACGTCTATAAAATTTTCACTGACAGGCCAAATTTTGCCTTGTTTTAGCCTAGATGTCTGGGCTGTGTTTGGACGGCTATTAGACGTCTTTTAAATGCAAAATTGCTTGCTGGGAGTAGACCTTATGTAGCTCCGCCCCTTTTCTGCACTACACTCATTGTATTTCAACATCATGAAGATAAAGGATCTTACGGATTTATAAATAAACCGCTCTTTTTAAATCTTCACGGTCTACTTACTGTACATTTGTTATGACATCTGCTTCAAACATTACAATGCTCATGATAACTTCCGTTAACTCTACAATAAGTAAATCCACTTCATCAGCTAGGCCTAATTATTCTTCGACAGCAATGCCATAAAAATATCCAGAGCAACTGCAAATGGACGTTCTAAAGATGGCTGCGTGCTTGTTTCTCTGGTGCATACGTTTTAGACTTTTTAACCCTATACAATATAACAGAACAGTTATTAAAACAATATAAGAAAAACAATGATAAAACACAATCAAAAGTGTAAAAACTATGGTAAAAGACATAAAGGAGACCTACAGGACAAGTTGTGATAAGGCCTAAAGGTCAGTGGTTTTATAGTTCTGACTCAAATAGCCACACAAATGTGTGCTTAATGTGGTTCCCTTTCAAAATAATACGCTGTGTGTCATGGTGTTGATGCTATGGGCAACGGCATCAGCATGACTAGTGTCTAAAGCATGTGTGTAAACACACGCATCACAATAAAAAAACTAAATTAAAGTACATTTTTTAGACTTTTTTCAATTTCACCAAAATTGAAATAAGCCTCAGGCTGAAAGAAATGCAAATTCACTCCTGTACAGTAGAGGGCGCAGCTCAAACAAACCTTTCAGCTGTGCTGCCATTCTGGACGCATACAAATATTTGTTTTATTTATCATATTTAATTTTTGGAGGTTTACAGTTTTCTGATGTTCCATTTGACTTATTTTATTGATTGTGAGGAATACTGAATCTTTTTTTGTACAAGTGGGATGATTAAACGCTCACAATTACTCTAGAACTACAATAACCATCATGTTTACACACAACGCCTCTGCACTTACTCCCGGTTTTTCTCAACATGGGGACAGGAGTACTTGCGTTACTTATTTGAAAAAGTAACTTAGATTTTTTTTTTTTACATTTTAAAGTAATGCGTTACTTTACTAGTTACTTGGAAAAGTAATCTGATTACATTACTCATTACTTGTAATGTGTTTCCCCCAACACTGTATGTATGTGTATATATGTGTATGTATATATATATATATATATAGATAGATAGATAGATAGACAGAAGTCAACATTTGAAGTAGATCAAAACCTTTCATCAAAGTGATACATACATTTTGAACAATACCCATTCTTGTCTTAGGATAACTTTCATTAACTTTTTTGATCCACTTCAAATGTTGACTACTGTAAATTTAATGTCCTACCAAATGAAGACTTTAAATTATTATATCTATACATAAATTTACTTTCAAAACCTCACTAGGAACATGACAACCAGCCCCCGTGTCTACATGTAAATAATGAATGTAGAAGCAAAATAACACATCTCTTATACTCTTTTAAAGCTGCCTTCCTATATCTCAATTGTCACATGATTAACAATTACTTACATTTTGTTTTATTACAGGTCCAACTGTAACATCTTACCGTTTCATAGAAACACTAAATATTATATTAATATATGGTTTTCTTTCTTTTTTTGAATATGCAGCGCAATCATTCACAAAGAAAATAAAACACACAACAACTGTTTCAGAGGGGAATAATTCTTGGAATGGATCATGATTTTTTTCTTCCTTTTTTTCTCTCTCTCTCACTCTCTCTCTCTCTTTTTGAGACATCTTTTTCCTTTTTTGTTGTAAATCATTTTACTTTTGGCCAATTGAAAATGTTTTTTTTTCTCTTTTTTTTCTTGTTATTCTTCTTGCTCACCCCCATTCCATTCTCTTTATTGATTAGCAAACATGCAACTGTTAGAAATCCATTTTACAAACAAAAAACTGAAAAATACATCCATAGATATTTAAATTTATAAACAGTAATAAAGTCAAAATCTATTTACGCTAAATGTATGACTTTGTACTAATGTGGTGTAGTAAAACGGTTATACAAATGAGCAAAATCCATTCTTTAAATTCACACACAGTCCCGAGTCCTTCTACTAGACTCGTGTACAAAACCAATATTAAGACCTGCCAGACCTTAAATGAACAACGGAGTTATTGAGAAATCATTGTAGAGATTATAAAAACAATATGTACCATCGATTGGGAAGAGCGGGGCAAACAGGTGCATCACTAAATTCGAATGGCAAAGAAACGTGCTATTACTGTCACATCAACAGCATACATACGTTTTACACTGGTCCTTCAGTAAAAGGAACTATAAACTTAGATTTCATTTTAGCAAAGTATGTAAATATGAATATTAAAAAAATATATATGCATACATACACATATTTTCTTTTCTTTTTTCAAATGAACACACGCATACATACGCCAGCATGCTATTGGGTAATATTTAAGGTTACAGAAACGGGTGCGTTTTTGACCCATTTCTGCAGGACCAGGCTTTTGAAATGAGTGGAGTGTCAAAAATGAGATAAAAAAAAAAAACCTATACAACAGAATCTTCTTTAAAGCATGGTGTAATCTTATAAGAGTGTGGTTTTTAGTCATACACTCACTTAAATAAGCCTCTAAGAGTTTCGAATGCGATTCATTAATTCGACCGGCTAAAATAATGAAGTGAGCAGTCATTATTACTGAAACCATTTACAAAATATACACAAAAAAGGGGAAATAAAGTCACATCTCTCATAAAACTATATCATAAAATTTAAGGCGTAAATGAAGTGTAAATCAATTTTGAATACATTCACAACACCACTGTATTCATATTTTACCTCAATTAACAAGAATCATATTCTCGGACCCTCATCCAAAGCTCTTTTTGGTTTTGGAACATCATCTAGAGATGTGAGGAAATAAATATGAACACTCTGACACACTGACCAAAATCAAGTGTGCCACATATATCTTCCAGAGTCCATATTTACAGTAAGTGGCATATTAATATTAAGAAAGAAAAATCCACCTGGTTGATATATATATATATATTGCCTAAACGTTAGAGAGCAGATACAAAAGCGTTTTGTTGTTTGTTTGTTTGTTTTTGAAAACATTTGACATCATGAGGGCATTTCGTTTCTTCACAAAGGAAAGAGATGCCAAAAGAGTGCATCCATACTACCAAAGTGGCACAAAGTGCAGATGAAGTTTCATGTTAAATCATATTAAACTGGAAAAAAAAAAAAAAAAATGGGTGAAACAATTTAGACATTTAAAAAAAAGAAAATTCACAGTAGTCACAAATGTTGTGAGTTACTGACATCTGCTCATGCACAGTGAAACAAAATGTTTCCCAGCTGAAACATTTTGCACTCAATCTCAGCAAAAGTGAGAGTTTGATACATAAAGCAGAAATTTCAGAGTGACAGAAACACTGCAAGTCTCCACAGACGTCTCACATTCTCATATATTCTCCTGTACGGAGAACGCGCTTTTCTCCAGGTCTCAAAATACTGAAAACCGTCTTTAAAAAAAAAAAAGACACTTTGTCTTATTCAATCAAATATACTTAAATTAACTTTCACAAAGAAAAACTAAAAATGAGAGTCCTTGAACAAAAAGTGGTGCCGTTTCCCCTTCCTCATCGCCTCCATGAGCGGCTCTCGTCTTCGTCTTCTTCGTCATCATCTTCTTCCTCTTCCTCTGGAAGCAGAAAGGGGCTGACTGGATCCTAGAGAGTGTGAGAAAAGATCAACAATTTAACAAAAAAAAAAAAAAAACTGCCAGTGTTTTTAGAGATGTAATATTCATACGGGTTCATACAGTTTAAGGGGGGAAAAGTCATGTGGTGTAACCAAGTGAAAAGTAGCTAAACATGCAGTTACCGTCATTACATGGATTCCTGCAGCATTGACCTCTTCCTTTGACTCTTCCTCTTCTGGTTCGGTGGACACAGATGGAGTTTTAGGTTTGTACCATGAGATCTGTAGAATTCGACCTTTGAACTTTGCTCCTTGGTTTGCAGCCTGAAAAAAAAAGAAGATAATTTAGTGTGCTTAAAGTCTACTAACCTCTGAAAATAAATGTCAAATTTAAAACAAAAAATGTAAGAACTAAAAAGCCACAGTACATTTTCTGCTTCACTGCGGGTTTTGAAGGTCATTACAACACTGGTAGCATCATGGTCACGAAGATCCTCGATCTCGCCAAATTTCTACACAAGAGGTCATATGGATTGAGCATAAATTATGTACGTACAGACAGACAAACGATTGACAGACAGACAGATAGATAATTGACAGACACACAGATAGATAGGCAGACAGACAGATGATTGACAGACAGACAGATAGATAGACAGGCAGACAGACAGATGATTGACAGTATATGGAGATATAATCGTGCACTATTTAAACTCAAATCTTACCACGAAGTGCGGCATGAGCTCCTCCTTCTCTTCCTGTGTGAAGCCGATAATAGAGATGGCTCGAGGCCGGTGGTCCACCACCATGTGATTGCCTCCGCCACGCCCCCTGAGGCTCCGCCCCCTCCCCCTCCCTCTGCCCCGGGCCGGTGCTGCTGTGGGTTTGCCCCGTCCCGCCGGTATCAGGCCCAGCCGGGTGGCCTACGCGATTCAAAGCCAGAGGGGGGGATGCGTGAACAAAACTTACAACAACTTACAATATAAGGTATCATCAAATAATAAATATATATTTTATGTATTTAGTGCTGAGCAACGATTAATCGCATCCAAAATAAAAGTTTGTGTTTACATAATGTGTGTGAGTACAGTATATAATTACTTTATATATTTAAATATGCATGTATATATTTAAGAAATATTTGCATGTCGTCAAGTCACCATTTATATAGCGTTTTTATATATATGTATATATATTAGGGCTGTCAAAAGATTAATCGCGATTAATCACATCCAAAATAAAAGTTTGTGTTTAAATAATATATGTGTGTGTACTGTGTATAATTATTTTGTATATATAAATACACACACATGCATGTATATATTTAAGAAATTTGCATACATATACTGTATATATTTATATATAATTTATATTATATATAAATAGAATTTTTTTTATATATAAATAACACATTTTTCTTAAATATATACATGCATATGTGTGTATTTCTAGATACAAATTTAATTATACACAGTACACACACACATATTATTTAAACACAAACTTTTATTTTGGATGCGATTAATCTTTTGACAGCCCTAATATATATATACACATATACATATACACATACACACACACAGACAATTTATATTATATATAAATATACATTTAAAAAAATATATGAAATATATTCATGCATGTGTGTGTGTAGTACTTTTATTTTGGATGCGATTAATCACGATTAATCGTTGCCAAGCACTAACATTGATACAGATATAATGAAATAGGATATATATGGATGTATGGGAATAGTGAGCTCCTCTAAACTTCCAAAAAAGTACTAGACTTTGTAACGTGCCTAACCTTTACCCTGACTGCAGATTGAAAAATTAACGCCACACCAAATGCTGATCATTTCTCTTTCATGCCCTGAACACTCTTTCAGCTTGTGTAGTTTCTTACTATCGCTCTCTTCCTTTAATTGTCTTCCCTTGATCATTCTCTCATTTCTTACATGGGAGCTGCTCAAACTTTAATGGGATGAAAAGCACCAGCGTGAGGAGAGGGATGCGTGTTGTTTTGGGACTGGTCCTTGGGGTTTGGGAAGTGCTCAGAGTTAAATGTGCAGGAGATGAAGTGTAATGACATGCATATTTCACACCAGCTAAGATAAGCCCAATGCCAGCCGTGATGTTTCGGTTGTCTCTCGTTTTAGGAACGCGAATGTTAGGGCTGAGTGTGACATTGTGTTTGCATGAAATGGATTATGCTGGTTCTGGTTGGGTACATCAGTGTCTTTTGCTTCAGTAAAAAAAAATCTGAAATTAAGTATGGGGTCTTAGCAACTAACATATATGGCATTTTATGCAGAACTATAAAAATGTTGAATTTAGTAAAAATGGGTTTAAAATGGGTCTCATTTCCCGGTTGGCTAACACGTGTGCCACACATCTATCGCTACTTTAGAGATACCTGTCAGGTCATAAGGACATTTTTGGTACTACAAAGTAAATACACAAAACAACTATAATAACATTAACTCTAAATTGAAAAGAATAAATTCATTTAAATGCACAATGATATTTTATTCAATATTTTTGTATATTTTCATTATCACCTCAATTCCATTAATTACTGTAACATGTTTTGATGTTTTAAAAATGTAGTTCAAATTACTGTCAATCATGATTCACATTAGATTCGGATTACTGCATACATCTAATATTTTTTGTAAAATAAAAATTAAAGAGCAACTTAACGCTTACCTCCACCTGCAACTGACCCAACCTCCTCTTCAGGTCTGTTGTGTCTTCTCCTGATGTCAACTTCTTATGGAAGTCCAACTCCGCGTCAAGCAACTCTTTCTGTGCCTTGAGACGAAAAAAAGACAGTCATACTTAAATTTAGAAACATTTTTTAAAACAAAATTGGCAATGTACATTTAGGTTCTAAAATTTAAAGCTGCAGTCTGTACATTTTTTGTTCAAAAAATATAATAATAAGCGAGTACATGATGAATCCATTTTCCAAACAGTGTTTTTGTCTGATCCTGAATCACTACGGTACACCTATAATAAGTGTTTATATTTAGACAGTGGCCCAGTACCTGCGTCACTTATCATAGACATAAACAGAGAGAAGTAGCTCTGGCTACAATGTTCTTCTGCAAGACGCATGCAGTTCTGTTTATTAACCGGTAGAGCGCCAGAAGTTACGGACTGCAGCTTTATGCAAAAATAGATCTAGAACACACTTGTATCAATAACACTAGGCATCTACAAATGGTCTTACGTCTGTTTTTGACTTAGATTGTATCGTGTTGGCAGTAGCTTGTGCGGTCGGGCTGATCTCATTCTTCAGCTGAGAGATCTTTTCTGTCAGTTCTTTAAGAGTCTTCATGATGTTTGCTCTCTCCTCTGGCTTCATCCCTCTGTTCTTTTCCAGGCGGTTTATCAGCACCTGCAGAAGGCAGTTCAGGTTTAGAGTTACATTAAACTGCATGTACGAAATCACTAGTAGTTCTAATATACACTCCTTATATCATATTCATTCAACAGACACTGAATCAGGACAAGCACAATAACTTTAGGGCTGTCACGATTCCTTGATTAAGTTCAAGTGCTCAATTTAAAAAAAACCTTGATTGCAATTTACTCGTGTGAAGTGGGGAATTCCACAGATGAGAATCCATGAACTGCATTATTAGTCCTTTTCTAAGGCTGCATGACATATTAAAACCATTTAAAAATCATAATATGGCATAGTGCTATTGTGAAATCACACAGGTGGACATGTGGTTGTTTATTTATTGATATGTGGTTATTTATTACTTTTGCTAAATGGTTCACATTTTAGAGTGGCCTTTTATGATGGCCAGCCTAAGGCACACCTGTGCAATAATCACGCTGTCTAATCAGCATCTTGATATGCCACACATGTGAGGTGGATGGATTATCTCGGCAAAGGAGAAGTGCTCACTAACACAGATTAAGACAGATTTGTGAACAATATTTGAGAGAAATAGGTCTTTTGTGTACATAGAAAAAGTCTTAGATCTTTAAATTCAGCTCATGAAAAATGGGGGCAAAAACAAAAGTGTTGCGTTTATAATTTTCTTCAGTGTATATTTATACTTTACATAGATACTTCTTGATTTTGTAATCAGTCCTATTAAAGTATTTTTCAAAAATAGTTTGAAACAAGTAAAAAGGAACTAAACATTGTAACCAACAGTGTACTTGGTTATCTGGCAAGTTTGTGCACACTGGGAATCATATGTTTTTAAAATAAAGACCAGGTAATGCTAATTGTACACAGTAAATATGAGATAAATGTAACATATGGCATGGGTGTCAACATAAAAACATTTATTAGCCAAACAGAAAAAACTGAACAAATACTCTAAAATGCAGAAAAATTAGTACATAATTGTAGTAATATCAAAATATAATAAAAAACGTGTATGCGTGTCCAAACTTTTACCTGGTGGTATATATACACATTTATTTTGTTTTACTTCAGTAATCTTTCATACCTTCTGACACTCGATCTGTTTTTCAACCATTTCTTGTTTCTTCTTCCTCATGTCTTGCTGCAGTTTCAACGCCTCCTGAAGGCCAGAGGTCACGTTAGCGCACTCATAAGTACATTCCAGACTGTGCAATCCTAGTAGGTGGATCTGCCTGTATCAGCTTACAGAGGTGAGGAGGAGAAAGGAAATACTCACATGCTTCTTTTTCAGAACCTCCTGAGCTTCCAGCGCTTTGCCCGTTTTTCCTAATGACTTTGATGCGGTTTTCAACACCGTGCGTGAGAACGGACCCTTCGGTAAACTCGAAGATGGCGTCAAACCCTTGTATAACAGAGAAATTCAAACAATTGTTGAATTTTAACATTTATTACATGTTTATGTGTTTTTTTGTTTTTGTTTTTAATATAGACACACAATCGGTTAAAAGTTTGGAAGATTTTTTAAATGTTTTTGAAAGAAGTCTATTATGCTCACTAAGGCTGCATTTATTGTTGCAGTGTCACATGATCCTTCAGAAATCATTCTAATATGATGATTCGCTGCTCAAGAAACATTTATTCATTTAGCAGACCTTTTATTTACCATGTATTTTTTTACCATCAATGTTGAAAACAGTTGTGCTGCTTCATATTTTTGTGCAAACTAGGCTTGCTGCGATAGTCAGTGTTACCGGTGTTCGGTTACATCACTTGCCCACCGTAGCACCGCCCCCACCGTCGTTCAGATTTTTTTTATAGCAATACAAATCATGTAGTTCAGTCAGAGAACAGATACTACAATTAAAAACTGAACACGAAAAAAAGAGTCGCAGCACAGATCAACAGCAGGAGTCAGTTTTCATTTATCACGAGAGTGAGGTGAACTGACCAAATAGGTGCTTTTACATTTAGCTTTGAGACCAAATCTTCCACCATCGTCTATGGTGGAAGATTTGGTCTCAAAGCTAAATGTAAAAGCACCTATTTGGCAATATTTTGGATTTAAACCCACTGCTAATAGGGAACCTTCAAAGAATTAGTTGTGTTTTTCTAGTTGTTGTGTTTTTCCATTAAGAATAATAATGAACCCACCATTCAAGCAGTTGCCGCCCCTGAATTGCTGCTAATGCGCACGGTTATTCATAACGGTGTGTGTCCTCTGGCGCAGAGCAGAGCGAGAGTTTCAGTTCAGTCCTATGGAAGCCCAACTTCCACTGAAATGAATTGAAAACGCTCGCTCTGCTCCGCACCGTTATGAATGCCGGTGCGCATTTTACTTTGAATTGGCAATTTAAAAGCGAGGTGCAAAAGAGTGAAAAACTCAAACGAAACACTTTTATTCAGCAAGAATGCCTTAAATTGGTCACAAGTAACAGTGAAGTAATTTATAATGTGATAAAGATTTCGATTTCAAATAAATGCTGTTCTTCTAAACTTTTTATTTATAAAATTTCTAGTTGACCAAATAAGCCTGAAATCAACCCTGCATCAGTGTTACCACAAAAATATTAAGCAACAAAAAAGATGTTTCCAACATTGATAAAAATAAGAACCATTATTAATAACTGAGCACCAATAATAACAATTCCATTCCACAGGAATAAAATGCATTTT
This sequence comes from Abramis brama, assembly GCF_963993115.1. Classification (NCBI taxonomy): domain Eukaryota; kingdom Metazoa; phylum Chordata; class Actinopteri; order Cypriniformes; family Leuciscidae; genus Abramis; species Abramis brama. The sequence continues at coordinate 6,425,773 of NC_139977.1, forward strand.
AAAATGCAGTCTTGTTGAGAAAAAGATACATCTTTTAAAAACTATAATTATTCCAAACTTTTTACTGGTAGTTTCTGCTGGATCTATACTGGCAGCATTTCTCACAGCAAGCATCAAAGCAGCAAACCTACTATATTTGTACAAATACTACTGTTATTGTGTCACAGAATGTTTTTGGAGGTGTTTTAGACCTTAAATATATGATTTATATATAAAACAGTGCCTATTTGAAAATTAGTTGAGACATTTTCAGAGATGTGAGCTCATGGCCGTCAGAGGCTGTTCAGCGCTTATGTATCCGCTGAGAACAGCTTCATCTCGGCCACTCCCTGCTGACTCTTACATTAATAAGAGGTATATCTGTCTACACAATAAGAGGTATAATTCATTTTGGGCATTTCAAATGGGTAATCTTTGGTCTTATTAATCTATTACTTGATCCAGAGCAAATCGATTTGGCTAAGGGTAAAGTTAAGTTTTATAACTATAGTAATAGTACAAGATTTAATTTAAATTAAAATAGAGTTCTGCTTTTATACTTTTGACTGAATTGTTTGCTTTTGTTTATTTCCTATTGTACAAACCTCATACTTTTATAATGGCTATTATTGTTCATTTAATTATTATTGTTAAATAAATAACATTTTATTTTATATAAACAATATGCTGTATTTGGTATTGGGAAAGGGTCTGTGAGTGACTCTGATTTCTACTTCAGTGAACGTTACATTATTACCTCATTAGATGGCGACAAGAATCTTTATGAGCGAGTCAAGCAAAGCAAAGACTTTTATATTGAAATCGACCCAAAAAGGGTTGTAAACAAGGTTATTTCTAAAGAACACCTCACATGATGCAACCGGCAAATGCATTGACTAGCGCTATCATGGGAAATCCCCTTATCTGTTAAAAAGATTACGCTTTCCTCAGAGGACATTTTTTATTATGAATATAAGATTGACCTGAAGAATGAACTCGTTTACTCTATCTCTCATTATACTCTCCAATGAAGCGACTTAAAGGTCCTTCGTTACTAGTCCTAAAGTGACGTTTAGTAACGGCGATGTGGCTCTCTCTTGTGCCTATGGCTTAATCACAGCCCTGCTCATATAGAGCCATATCGCACTCCTACTCGTTTATATTCTCTCTGAACAGATGTGTGCAAACACTCAAGTGTTTTCTTTACCACTGATGGCTCTTGATTCGGGCTGGTAGGTTCAGTGCCGCCCATGATTCCCGTGGCAGTCTGGTGTTTGGGGAAGGTCTTATTCAGCACGTAAGCTCCTGCAGGGTGCTGCTGAATGACCTGCACACAAAACGAAATTCGGTCAAAGTATGTAAACGAATGACAAAGTTTGGAACCATGGATGAACAGTCACGGTAAGGATATCATCAATCATTTTTGAGTTAACAATCTATTAAAACGGATACAAACTTCTCTACGGGGGAACTATCAATAGTAGGGCTGGGCAGCAAGAGCTCATTCTCCAAATGTTAGAAGAGCAACACAATGAAATAGCACAGAAATATAATGTATTGTGCATTCCAGTTTTAATTTTCTCTGAATCTGATCATCCATCAGTGGGTCTCAGACCTTGTGTGTCGTGGGCTGCTGTTGGCCAGGGTTTGTGTTCTGACCGGGTCCCTGCTCCTGTGTGTTGGATGTGGGCTCTCTATGCCAGTAGACTCTGATGAAGCGGTTGTTCAGAACTGCTTCAGTGCTGGAGATGGCCCTCCGAGCCTCGTCATTGGCTGTGTACTGGATCAGTGCTGCCTCTGGGTCGCCCCCGAACACCACCTGTGGAAACGACAACACAGGACACAGTTTTACGTCACAATCACTACAACTACATTCGTTGACCTGTATAACAAAAGTGTTACATAACAATGGCAAATATGTAGTTCATAATCTAATCTACACAGACGGTTTACCTGAATGTTGACTATGGTTCCAAACTTGCTGAAGTGCTCATTGAGTTTGGTGATGTTGTTGAGGTCCCGGGGGATTTTGCGGACCTCTAGTTTGGTGTTGACGTAATAAATCTTTTTCTGGAAGGTGGGTTTATGCTGGTTATTGAAATTTTGTCTGTAAAACAGGAAAGACAACATTACACATCTCAATCAGGACATCCACCTGTATCATTGTAGTTTCCTTTGTGTTAAAAGATATCAATATTAATAATATTTATAATAATTTATCAATACATAAATTTAAAGGTAATAATTAGCATAATGACCCATAATTTATTACATTTATAATAAAGTAAATGAAGTAAATATAATATAATTTAGTATATAATATAGATTATAATAAAGTAAATACGTTTATATCACTCTGATTTACAGTACTGGTCATTCGTTTGTAAACATTACTTTTTTTAATGTTTTTGAAAAAAAGTCTCTTCTGCTCATTAAGCCTGCATTTATTTAATCAAAAATACAGAATAAAACTGTAATATTGTGTTTTAAGTACATAATAATGAAATCATGGTTTTCTATTTTAATATATTTTAAATTATTATTTATTTCTGAGAATCAAAGCTGAATTATCATCAGCCATAACCCCAGTCGTCAGAGTCATATGATCCTTCAGAAATCATTCTAATATGCTGATTTAAAAATTAAAGTATTATCAATGCACAAACAGTTGTGCTGTTTAATATTATTTATTAACAACATTTATTCAAAATAGAAATATTTTCTAACAATATAAATCTTTATTATCACTTTGTATCAATTTAACACATCCTTGCCGAATAAAAGTATCAATTTCTTTCAAAAATGGTAGTGTATATTGCTGTTCTTTTTTTATTCATCAAAAAATCCTGAAAAAAGTATCACAGGTTATAAAAATTATATATATATACATACACACACACACACACACAAGTTATAAAATAGCAGCACAACTGTTTTCAACATTGATAATAAATATTAAAATATTAGAATGATTTCTGATGGATCATGTGACACTAAAGATTGGAGTAATGAAATAAATTATATAAATTATATTTTAAGGTATATTAAAGTAGAATAAATTGTAGTACTATTTTAAAATACTAGTTTTTTCTTAATAAGCATAATAATCAATATTGGATCCTTTTCACATTTCCAGGGTCCTCTGAAGTTCTCATAGTTGTGTAAACTTCAATAACAGTGAATGGGAGACGACAGCAAATATACTTAAATTTTGTCCAATAGCAAAAGAACAAAATCCATGATAACGTTTCCACGACTTTCCAAAACAAATGTAGAGAGACTGAATTCAGCAGTCAGAAAAGAAAAAGATGAAAGGAGATTTTTTTTTATTTTATAAAATGATTAAAAACTAGATTTACAGACTAGATCCACACTACCAGTCATACTAGATTTGTGATGTTGATGATGCAGTGCTTTGGAAATGCATAATCAAAGTCTGTGAAAAGTCATCACAGTCATTGATCACAATTATAATTAAAAATTCAAAAGTTTATCACACACACACACACACCACATTTGAGTTGAATTTATAAAGGTCATATACTTTCTTGAAAGACTGCAAAATAAGATCTACTAAACCAGTTAGTAGTCGCTCATCACTCACTTGTCCATCCAGGGTTTTTTGACCAGTGGGCCATCAGTAGACGGCAGACACCTCTTCCTGTTCTCCTGCTCAGAGTTGTACCTCGCCTCACTGCTCGACACACTCGGGACAGACGGCTCCGTCTGAATCACTATGTTAGCTGCTAAAAACACATATTAAACAAATTTAAATTGATGTTGTCATGATGAATACATTTAAAATTCTCATGCAAAATTAGTCATTGGTTTGGAACTGATATTTTACATCTGATACCTCGTGAGTTTTGTCCATCACCAGAGGTAAGGCCGATGAGGTTGGGTCTCTGCGTCTGGATGCGAGGGATGAAATGACGGTACTGAGCTCTGCCCGGGCCGGTCAGTGCTGGGGACTCTGGGTTATAGGCCTCGGGGTCATAGCTGTCTGTATGTGACACAACAAACACGTGTTAAACCATACGTACAGTGTGCAGCGGGAAAAACACACTACAGGAGGTTCTTTCCCTTCGATAAATGAAACATTTATTCATGTGTTTGAGAGAACTTTCACCAAATTCTCAAGAGTGTAAGATGCAGCAGCAGCACAACTACATGGTCACAGTCTGTCACTGCAGCCTTCAGACATTAAACATCCCTGATATACTACACTCAAAACAAAATGGCTTTGAAACTATTTTCACTCAGAAATTTTTTCACAAATAATTACAAAGAAACAGCAAGTGACACATTGAATTAAACGAAACTTTGAAGTAGAAAAACTGAAACAGTATTTTCTTTTAAAACGTACTCAATCTTTGTTGTATTTACAACCTCAAAAAATTATTCAGAATGAATAACCTGACTCGCGGTTTGGTTTGTTTTCGGTACAGCAGGAAAAAAAACAGTTTTTAGTGGTTTACTGAACAAACTAGGTATGCTTATAAATAAAAAATACACTGCAGTTTATGGTGCTGTTGTAATTGGAGGAAGAGTTTGTAGAGTTAAACAGACTCGCTTGCTGTCAAGATAAGCATTTATGCGAGATGGAAATTTGTAACATTTACAGATAAGTAAACAACCATAATAGTTAAACACGTCTCAAGCGCATTAAACATCACACGCATCTGACAGCAGGGTAGGTTTATTATTTAGCTTGATGTGCTTAAAGTTCCCCTGTGGTAAAAATCAAGTTTTTAATGTTGTTTATATGTCTATGTGGTGTTTTTAATATGCTTTAAGACAAACCATGTGTAAATAAGTCGACACCATTGCTGAGTATTTTCTCCTTAAAACTGCAGTGAACCAAAGACAGTCTCAAAAACACGGTTTGAAATCGCTGGTGTTTCTGACGTCACAAACTACCTTGTAACCAATCAGATCAACCTGTGATCGTCAACGAGTGGATCTCTGAGCTGGTGTGAGTGAGTGGAGGCGGGGCTCATTTGCATATTCATAGAACCACGTATACTAAATAAGGCAAGGGTGTTGAGTTACATTAAAGATATTTTAAGGCATGAAGAATTATTTTTTTTTCAAGGACATTTTTTAAAATGTCATTTTGGTGATCAAAGACGAATACATTGGAACTGGATACAATTATTGACTACAGGGGGACTTTAATATAAAACAAGTCTTATGTTTAAGACAAGCTGGACCGTCAGTAGCTCACTCTGTGTCCGGTTTGTTTTTTTGTTTTTTTTTGTTGTGCTCGCAACAAAGTATATCAATGTAAACCATATTGTACGCATGCGTACCAAACCGAAAGACCCGTACTGAAAATGTTCGGTACTAATACATGCATCATTACACCCCCACTAACTGATGTACACACAACAAGACCAGAACCACCACCAACAGACAGGAAAGAGGCTTAGTATATCAACTGCTTTCTTTAAAGGGGTCAGACTTTCTTCCCTGAAGGCAACTTATAATGTCAATCGCATTGATGGTTTAAATTGAAATCCATTTCTGATGGACAGGAAAAACACAAGTAGCTGGAATATCGATGTAGTGCAGAAATCTGACATGACCCCTTTACAACACACATATAGACAGTAAGCTCTAAGCACCACTGCTAAAGATGAGCAGAGAGAAGCGCAGCGGCTTACATTCAGAGAGAGTGTATTGAGGATGGAGAGAGGCAGAAGAGGAGGAAGAAGAGGAAGGAGGTGGTGGTGGTGGTGGTGGAGGTGGAGGAGGAGGTGGTCCCACTCCAGGCAGGGCCAAAGGGGAAGAGGTTCTGGTTCTGGAGTGGGGTGGAGTGTCTATCCCAGTAGCTGGGATTAGAGGAGGCCCTAAAACAAGACAAGAGCAAACTCAAGCACTCATCTACAGCTAACTTCCATTAGTGCACTTTAGGACAACCGTTCGTTGTTAATATGAAGTCATTCTCAAGATTTAGCATCCAAGATTTAAAAAATTAGCGAATAATATTCCTAAAAATTAACAATTAACAAATGCATTTACCAAATTTTCAATTTTTGTATTACCTAAAACAGTCTGCGTCTTATATTCCAAGCGACTTAGATATAATGTACAGTATATTAGTATAATGCAATTAACGTCAAGCTGTAAAATGTGCAAAGTGCGCACATTTGGATTAGTGCCAAATGAAAGAGGTACATGAGCCCAAGTTTATTTGTATAGGCCATGTCCCACATGCTGGCAGTTTCAGTATCACTTTAAATCAATTTGTTTAGGCTCGGCTTTTATAAGGAATGTTGTTTATTTTATCTTCATACTTCTTTTCCATTCCAGTTCTGAATACAGTTTAATCTAAAGGATTTGTTGTGTAGTGAGGGGAACTAACATACACGTTTACACTGTTTGTAATATTTGTAAACGTGTCTTTTTTTTACTGATATTTTACATTATTTCTCAATGTAATAAATGTGACAAACATATATAATGCATATCATAATATAATGAAATATATTTATTTCTCAACAATGCAATTTGGACCCGGTGTGATTTATTTTAAGGTGTGACTAATTTTCTGGAAAATACTGTAATGCATAGTTGTAAGATTTTAATGTCAATTGATAAACATTAAAATAAATGAATTTATTATTTATTAATCAATAACCCATGAAAAATGTAAAAAAAAAAAAAGATATTTAATTGAAATGAATAATTACGTACATTTTTAATAAGACAAAGTAAACAGGAGAAAATAACGTAACATTCATAATTAACGTATGAATTGATTAAAGAATGAATAATTAAATTAATAAATAAAAAATTACATTCACCTAAAGATTTTAAAATCAGTTAATTATGGAGCTACACTATTCTGAATAAATTGACAATCATGATATATTTTTTTTTTGTTTAAAATAGAGCTGCATGATTCTCCCTCGATTCTAAACTCCAGTTTACTAGCGGTTCAGACAAAATGTTAATTGCTGCAGTCTATTTAAAATGTTTAATTCCTTTGAATGAAATATTGAAAAGAATGGGTTTGAATGAATGATTCAATGACTCACTCACACCTATAAAACATGGTAACGGCTCTCTCTGGCTCAGCGGCAGCGCAAACACAGTTCGAATGTTACGCTGTGATCAGACTTCTCAAACGTTAAACGATTACGGCGAATTGTTGTCATTTAGGAATAAGATTGAGTAGGTGTGTGAATCGAGATTGTGACCTTTTGCTTTCAGTGATAAATCGTGCAGCTCTACAATATAAATATGAAACAAATACAATGAAATTAATAATGATAAATAAAACAAGCATCATTTAGAGACATTGTTATATATACATACACGAGTCAAAATCTGCTAAGTGGTAATAATACAACAAGTGATTTTTCACCATTTACAACAGGATCTGCATTTTAATGCATTCAAATACATGAGTTTTGTTATAAAAGACAATAAAAACAACTTTGTGCATCAAAACCACTCCTTTCCAGGTAAAAAAAAAAATTAACCTGATTTGTAACAGTGAAATTTGGAAATGAATCTGCAACAGCTGAATATTTTTGACAGGCCAAACATGCCAGTAAGTATGATGTCATTTATTTAAGCCACGAAATTTCGGAAAATTCTGTCCGTAAAATAAGTATAACGACCTACACAAAAAGCATTTAGAACGTATCCAGCGCGTTTTATAATTACCCAAAAGTCAAACATAGTTCACATCTCAGCTAAAGAGAATAAACGGCAATCCAAATTGACAAACTTCACCGGGTTAGTGAACATCGTTCAACATGTGTTGGTTTTGACGGACATTTTTATGATCGAACTACGCATTCCGATTCTGACATTCCTGATTTGAATATTTTCAATACTTTATGATTGAATTGAATGATTTTGTTCAGAATTTTGGCAACAGATGAACTGTTAAATGAGTGATCTTGAGATGAGTCCATGTAGTCGTCCAATTTGACTCTCATATGCTGATGTAATATATACTGTAAACTTGACTGGTGATGTAGTTTGATCACTATCTTCTCAGTTGTTTAAAAGATCAAGGCAATAATCAAAAGATTGATCAAAAGTTTAATTTTCCAATAAAAGATGATGCATTGTTACATTTAATTGCCCCTTAGCAGATTTTGACATGTATATATCGACTAGGTTTTCCAGTTAATAACTCAACTGAAAAGCCTAGTCTAGCATGCTGCAATCAAAGGACACTTACCTGGCATGGGGTAGATGCCCGGAGGCGGGGGCTGCCCGTGGGGGGGAGGGGGCATGGGCATGCCAGGGGGGGGTTCAGTCATGGGGGGCATGGGCATCCGTGGCAGGACTGGCGGTGGTGGAAACGGGATCATGGTAGGAAGTGTGACGTCATCCACAATCAGAGGGTCATTACCGTGGTCAAACGGACAGAGGTCACCTCGTATACAAAATCCTTTCTCTGCAAACAAAAAGAAACATTTTTTTTAAATCACCATCACAACAGTCTTTCTGGACAGTTTAAATGTGAGGCTTGTATGATATGCGTGTCCTTGAGGTGGGACTACTTGTCAAGGTGATTGAACTTCTGGTTATGTGTCACTGAGGTCATTCTTCAGTGGAGTTTGCTCCATGTAAACAGTGCTGTATGGATAGTCACGTATCTCGTCAACGTTTCTTTAGTAAGATCATTACACAAATCGAGCGAACCATCCACCCCGAAGTCATCCCTGTGGACGCTCTTCTCCAAGTCCCACCAGTGTGAAAAATACCCCAGGTACAGGGTGGTAAATATAAACTGCAGCTATAATGCCGTTCCCATAAGGCCACGCAGTGAGTTCGCTACAGCACAGTCATTAGTGACGCTTTAGTAACAGACACCCTGAAGAGTAAAGTGTCCTTAGAGAATATCAAGACGCTTCAGTGTTTCTGAAGTGTTGCACATGATTTGACTTTGATTTTAGAGTGGCTGCAAAACGTATTTGGACCTCAAGTATTAAAACACGACTAAAATATTAAACTAAGTGCAGGTTCACACATACTTTCAGATATGATGTGTTTGCAGTGACCCCCTGATCTGCGGCTGTAGACCACAAACAACATTTACTCATTATTTTTATTTCAAATCCAAAAGTTGTTACTGAAAATGTTTTGTCAGTATTGCGATTCTCTTTGTACACAGTACAGTTAAACAATCTTTCATGGACGTATTCACGTTTAAACGCTAAATTTGAACAACGTATTATTCAATGCATTACTTCTATATAGATCTATATATTAA